>NC_142166.1:44895488-45209059 GCF_029865625.1 Vigna umbellata
AATGCACGGTTCTATTCCTCACATTATCTACAATTATTGAAAAAACCTTTTTTTTTGCCACCAGTTTGTAAAACCAACAAGTCAAAAATTCATTTTTATGTTAAGTATATAAATTCGAATTTTAACAAATTAATTTTTTTTTAAATCATTTTATTTTTTTCAAAATATTTTCTTAAAAAAGGTTTGCTGTTTTTTTTTAATTTTCGAGCAGAGTATATTTTTTAATACCAGTGACAAGATATTTTTTAGGAGTCTTTAAACATGCTTTATAACAGTTAAAATATTATATAATTAAGTAAACTATTATAAATATGAAATATAAAGCTACCTGATGCACGAGTTTATTCTTCACATTATCTATAATTATGAAAGCCATTACTATGCCACCAATTTGTAAAACCAACAAATATTAAGAAAATATAATAATTAAAAATTTAAAATGAATTTCAAATGCAATAAAAACTCTCTATTAAAAACTATTTTTGCAACAAATTATTTTAAATCTAAGTTATTTAAATCTATCTATCGAGTTTCTTGAAATTCTTTTTTTCTCTTCTCTCACCTTGAGTTATTCTTTTTACTATTTTTTAATTTTTATTACATTGTTATTCTATTTCAAGTTTCTATATATTTTGTGAATTTTAATTGTAAAAAAAGTTGGGACATGCAAGTAAGAATAACTATTAAGTTTTATTTGAAGTTTAAATAATTTATTTAAATAAAGTATATATAAATAAATAATTAAAAAAATGAAAATTTAACATTATCATACATGATAAAAATAAATATTATTTAATTTTTGATTGTTTAATAATTTTAAGAAATTTGTACAAAATAATGTTTAGTAACTAAAAAACAGTTCATTTAGAACTTTTTATATCATCACCTTAAGAAGGAGAGGAGAGACAGGGAAACATGCACCCTTCATATTTGCAAGATTTATATTGAAAAAAAAGTGTAGAAAAGTTGTGATTACATTTGCTTAGTTAATTATTTGCGTTTTCTTAATCAATTAAGGGTGTTGCTCCCTCCACCACCACACCTTTCTCCCTCCACCTCCCCAATTTATTTTAATTCCAATTATATCTTCAGATTAAAATGTTTTACTTTTACTATTTTAATTTATTTCAAACCTAGTTCTCCTACTTTACTCCTGCACTCAATATTTTCATCTCTCATTTTCGTTTAATAATTTGTCTTTTGTTTTACTCTGCAACCCAATCTGTCTTCTCCATTTCACTTCTCCTCCTCCGTTTCTTTCTTCTTCATTTTTCTTACATTATTAAAATACATTAAAAATATATTCAAAAATAATAAATCAAAACATTTAAATTAAATTATTAAAATATTTCAAAAATAAAGAATAAACTAATAAAAGAAACTCTAAAATAAAAAACGTAACTTTTAAACGGAGGTGACATCCTTCAACGGATGTCAACATCCGTTTAAGGAAAAACGAATGTCGAACATCCGTTTTACCTTAAACGGATGTTGACATCCGTTGGAGGATGTTGACATCCGTTGGAGGATTTTGACATCCGTTGGAGGATTTTGACATCCGTTGAAGGATTTTGACATTCATTGAAGGATTTTGACATCCGTTGAAGGATGTCTTAAAGGTTACGTTTTTTATTTTAGGGTTTTATTTGAAGATTTATTTGAATACGCACCTTAAGGAAGCAACACACACTGCACCACTCCACACACTGCACTACGAGAGCGACACTGCACCACGAGAGGGAGACTGCTTGATAATTCTTTGCACCACCACCAACCTTTGCAACTTGTAAAAGAAAGAGAGGAAGAAATATAATGTTAAAATGAAAGAAAAATATTTTACTCATGTACGAGGCACTAGAATAGGTTATTAGTGGAATAGGTTGTGAATGGGTAAAATTAAAAAATAACCTTAAAAATAAAATTTTACTTAGGGGTAAAATAGTAAATGGAAAGTGGAGGGAGAAAGGTGTGGTGGTGGAGGGAGCAACACCCATCAATTAAGGCTTCTTTTCATTACTCGGCCCAATGACCCTTTTAATAATTCTCTTTTTCTTTTTTTTTAAAGAAAAAATATTGATTATTAAAGTTTTTCTCAAAATAAATGTATTTTTTTATTGGACAAGATATATTTTAAAAAAGAAGGTTTTAAAAATATTTTGACAAGATGTTTTTCATAATATCCAAAATAAATTAAAGAAATCACAAGTTAATTTTATAAGGATGTATAAGTTCTTCAATTTTTTTTCTCATAATATAATGCCTATACAAAATATAGGATATATTAAAAAAAATCAATATCTTAAAGATAACATTAGAGGTATGGTTGTAAGGAGTATGAGATGGTAATTCTCATTCAATACATAAATCAATATAGGTTGGGATTTGAGAAGTAACATTATTCAAGTCTTAAAATTTTCTCAATTTTATGGTGGAATAACAAAATCTTAAGGGTACCCTTAGAAATTTGATTTAGAACAAAATGTAGGTGATGTGTTTTGCTTGCAAATGACATGAGTTATCCATCTTGAATTGTAAAAGTAAAACTGAGTCATTTCTTCTAACACTAATTTTTTTTTTTTATGTGAGAGTTGTAACATTTTAAATAAGATCCATTGCATGTAAAGAAAACAATGAGTGGAAGTCAACATTGGCAATAGAAATAAATATTATGAAAGAGAGTTGGTACATGATAACATTGCCACCACGAAATCTTATTAGCAGTGAACAAATTGGATTCAAACACACCACCTTTCTCAACTAGTTAACAAGTCTGAAAGAGACATCAAGTATTATGAAAAACTCATCATTGTAGTGGCCAAATTTCTCTATATTTTATTGGAAAGTAGATGCAAAACTTAATTAATAGATATTTTCAAAATTAAGTTTTTATTATAAAATTTCATTTTATTATTATTCAAAATATTTTTATTTAAATGTTCTATCTTTCACTTTATCATTAATGAAAAACGTCGTTGCTGCTTTCTCCAAACTTCTTTTATTCTATCATTTCATCTTTCGAATAGGAATGAGGAAAGTAAAGACAAGTTAAAGAAAATTGGAGATAAAATAATAGTCGCATTATTATACAATAACCAAGGACTACATGAATTTTTTTAATAAAACTTGATTAAACTCGAAATTTTAAACTTGAATGTATGTTACAAATTTTTAAAATAGAAGATCGAAATAAGTTCTTCATTTTGTTTTATTAGTATCGTTATAGATTAAGTAAATTAACGTTCACGATCGTGTTTAGTTCAGTTTTACGTTAAAAAGTCACTATTTAGGGGACATTAACATTTTTGGTGCATAGTTTGACATTAGAGTAAATAAATAATCAACGACATATAAAACTTCTGTTCATGAAATCAATGTAAACACCGTTGTTATATACTTCTTTTCTCAACAAGAATCCCTTTCTATATGGTGAAATTGTGAATCCTTTCATGCACTATTATAACAAAATCATAAAAATATAGCATGCATGCATTATGCTGCATGATTAAATTAAAACCGATTGACTACAGGCCAGGTGGTTTAAACAGAGGAACAAGATTAAAAATGCTATCTACGTCTATGGGTAATTGAAGGGCACGTCTAAGGGCTTCTGGTGTTGATGTCTTTCCCTTCCAAGTGTCAAACCATGGACCTCCTCCAACTTCTAGAGCTGCCATGTTACTTGAAACGTTTAAAATGATCTGCCATTTACCAAATATTCATGAGAATGTTCCACTAAATAACAAATCTTAAAAACAATTTATTTATGTGTGAAAAAAAGTGAGACCTTTCCCTTGCTGCCATCAGATCTTTGTTCCCACATCTGTAGTTTTAGAGTTCCAAAACATGTATCTTTACAAGCAGGGGCAAGGCCAGCTTCTGCTGTTGGAGCACGCAATGTTGTACCTGGATCCTCTGCTGTTGCTTCTAATTCAACCTGCCAAAATAACAATATGTTTGTGTCTGACATACTCTGTAGTACCAAAGCAATTCCCACTACTACCTATTCAGACGTATAATCATTAATATATTCAGCTGATTGAACTGATTACCCTCTTTTTACTCGCAATTATCATTTCATAGTTTATAGATCTCATTAAACGGGAATGAAATGCAAACTTCAATGACTTAATTAGTGTGGTCTGTGCGAACTATTGGCTAAACGACTGAAAAGGGTAAAAAGTACTTAGAAAGGTATAATTACCACATATTTGCCATTGTCCGCTGATATAAACCAATAACCCCAAGTAGCAATTTCCCAGTTAACAACACCGTTCCATGGCACAAATTCGTAAAATTTTCCATCGTAATGAATTCCAATCTGCAGCAGTTTGCAACCCAGAAAATAATATAAAATTAAGAAAATAAATCAAGAAAATAAAATAATAAAAACTAAAAAGAGTAACTGTTCGTTGCGAGCAAAAGAATAAGTAGAAAACAAAAATAAGTCCTAGATTATTGTAAGAACCGATCTCTTTAGTCCCTCCCTAACCTCCACAAAACTTTACTTATTTGACTTTTTTCAAGAACTCATTCACTTTGGTCCTTAAAATCAATGTAAATTGAGGTAGAAAAGGATTGAGGTTAATATTATTTTGGAAGTTTGAGACTAAATAAGGATTTAGAAAAGTCGGGACAAAAGCAACCAATGTCCACAATTTCAACAACCAATCTAGGGGTATACTAAAAAACCAAATCACAAAACAAGAACATGAAAGAAACTTTCACCAAAAGTTTAGATCCAAAAAAAGGAAAAAAAAATATTATCAAACATTAGACATGTCAGTTAGAAAAATTCCAAAAGAAATATTGACCTAATTAAACCACTTCAATTACATGACTATCACCAGTCTCCTCATCACTCAGGATTGCAGACGGTGGACAAAAGTTTCCTTCAAGTATTGGGAATGCAATTAATACCAAACTGAGGAAATTTAAAAAAAAAAAAAAAAAAAAAACTTGTTTTCATCCTCACACAAGGTTTTGTCAAATCATAGAGAATATTTAACTACCAAAGAATGTGATTTTGACAAAAGGACATTACCAGTTTAGCTATACATTCTCAATCTTCGTCAGTCCCACTACCCCTCGCCCCACCATTTATTTCGGAGCTAAACTTAATATTACATGAAGTCAGTGAAATATAATTAATAAATATGTCAAACTGAGAGCGAAATGCTGTATAAGTTACCAATGCAGCATTTTCATAGGTCTCAGTTATTCCAGGAAGTTGCCTCAATCCACCAGCTGCCGTAAGTGCAATTTCTCCACTACCACCTTCAAAAACATTACATTGAGCCTGCACGAGACATCAACAATTTGATATGCAAACACTAATCCAAATATTGATAAGAATAAGTAATTATTAATATAAAGTAGAAGATGTTAACCAGCCGTAAAAATTCCAAAACACTTAGTTACTGATGAAAATTAATTCCAAGTGGGTCAGTTAGAAGGATCCATTGGTGGATTTGAAGCAATTGTTAAGAAGTATATATAATAGGAAATAGAAATATTTTAAGATACAGAAACTCTTTCATGTTTATTTTTTCCATTAGCCTTTTCTGCCAAGATATATACTAATACTTCGTATAGCTAGGTTCAATGCATTTTACAAAGTACTGGTATCTTAATTGTTCTCTTGTAATACTCGAGTTGTTTTTCCATCTGGAAAAAACATCAAGTTATTCTGAAAAAAATATTTTCCAATTTTCTCACAGATAGAAAACAACTTACACTGTAATAGTTCTGCAATTCAAACTGCATGGTGGTAGTTACTCATAGAAAATAGCTGATGACCGTTATGTATAGGATTAAACTAATAGTAGGGTGCAGAATTAGTTAAATGTGTTGTTATTTGAAGTTTGTTGATGAATTACTCCCTGTAGGACACTTTTGTGGACAGGAATTGTATTGCTGTATTGATAGAACCTTACTTTGAGGGAAGGAGTCTCGAGAAAAAGAGAACGAAAAGATAATAAAATAGAGAGAAAACTAAGACTTCATTCATTGCTGCCTTTTCAGTATCATTGCAGTACATATATACAGCAAATATTGCTTGCAACTAACTATTAACTATGCATAACAAGAACCTACAACTTTGGCATTCTGTTATATTTCCACAAAAAACTATAACAATATCTTACTAAGTGTAATTCCTTTACTATAGAGTGATTTGTATCTTTTATTACTTAAACTAGGTTCATAACTGTTGCATATCCGAGTATGAAACCTAACCAAATAACCTCACACACTCACAACAATCACAGAACAATGAACGAATGATAATGCACGAATGAATCTCTTTTATTGATAGTGATATCTGAATAAACAAAAGTAAACAAGGGTAATTGGGAGCATAACCTCCGTCAATTACTTGGGAGCATAACCTCTCTCACAGGAGCATAGCCACCTGTCAACAAACTTAATAATCAAAAGCATGCCCTAAACAATAGCATCTAGCTTTATTTATATTAAATATTTCCCTAAAATATAATTCTATTTACTATAATTAACTTCTACTAAATATTTCCCTAGGATATAGCTCTATTTACTATAATTAACTTATACTGAATATTTCCCTAGGATGTAGCTCTATTTACTATAATTAACTTATACTGAATATTTCCCTAGGATGTAGCTCTATTTACTATAATTATTTCCCGCTCATCCTAACTATTGTCCCAGTTAGGATAGTCACTCTTCAACCGATCGGCTCCAGCTCTTCACCGCCTTCCGTTCGGCTTTGCTTCCCCTGCCTCCAACCGTTCGGCTCCAATTCTTCATCACCTTCCACCGTTCGACTTGCTTCCTCCTGCCTCCTATCGTTCAGCCCGCTTCCCTATGCCTCCTACCGTTTTGCTCCCCTGCCTTCTATCCTATCACCCAGTATCCTATCAATACACATATTGTTTGGTTTTAATGTTTACAACTATATTTCATTAGTTTATCAATTAATGTTCCATCAGTTTTTGTTCTCACCCAAAAGAGGAAGCCAGAATTTAAATTTGTCATATTACCATAACAGAACAAAGGGATTTTTTGGCAGAGGATCTTAAGGGATGTAGGGGTAGCATTAAGGGTTGAATTGTGGCTAGTATAGAAGAAAAGATGGCACAAATGGAAACTACTATGACGGATAACTTTTAAGTGAAATGAGGAAGGTGTTTGGAGAGCATGCTGAGGAAGAGCATGGAAGTTCGAATCATGGAGAAAGACTACAGAGAAAAAGGGTCTACTTAATTCAGATTGTCGTAAAGCATGAGTGACTATTGTATGGAAGTTAAGAAAGTGAAACTGCCACCTTAAATGGGAAAGACGTTGTAGGATGGATCAATGGGGGCAAAACCATACCTAGAAACATAGTTGTCAGACTCAAGATTTACAGAAACTTAATAGTTGATTTAAACTCGAGAGTTACCGTGAACTCATAAGAGTTTATCAAATATAAACACAATAATCAAAATCTATTAATGACATATATCATAACATAACACTCTTAATACAACAATAATTCAATTTTTTGATACCATAATAAAGAAAAGTAGCAAACCACAATTCACAATAATAAAGTATGATAGTACATTAGTGCTACATAAAATTAAACTACATAGATGATTAAACCATATACAAATTCATAAAAACAGAATTTTCGGGAAAAATTAAGGAGCTGCAATATTTAAATTAAGAACACATGGAGAGAGAAACCAAAGGCATTTTTTTCTTTACACCAACGCAAGGTGAATCAGTTCATGTTAGTAACTTTGGGAGATGACAATGCCCTTTTGCGAAGATGTAAATGCTATTGAAAAATGGATGAGGAGAATAAGGAAAAAGCCATTTTTCTACTTTCAGAAAGCAGTAAGTAATGATGGAAACCAAGATCCAAATAGATTGATTATGAAGGACTTATTGATGAATTGAAGGCAATCAATATTAGGAGTGCATGTGATAGAAAAAAACTTATCCTATATAAGTAATCAATTATGACTTCTGTATTAGAAAGTCCATGGTGACAGTGATTCATAAAAAATAACTGAACAATTTTGAATTAGGATTTATATCTCATAACAAGGTGTGTCCTTAGGCTAGTGTGTCATGATTTGCAGTTTGTGGATAGAGAATACTCTTTGTAGGAAACTTCCATCTCTAGGACAACAATTGTGTTGATGTATCGTGTGCGTTGTCTATACTAAGAATTATACTCTATCAATCTATCAATTGGTGTTCTATCATATATCACGAATCACTATAAAGCTAATCCTTTCAGAATATTATATTTTGCCTTTATCAAGTTATACTTGATCATCCAGAAGTAACATAAGGACTCCAACTCCTAAAAGTCTTCAAGCCCTAAATGTAAGGACTACCCTTTTTGCATCTAGTGATTATTAAGTAAATAGACAAATTATTTTAAAAGCTAAAAATATAAATAAAATGAAGAAACAACTCCCTATCCATAATTTTCAAAAGACAAAAAGTTTGTGATTGCATACATAAAACCAGCTATAGCTGATGAATTGATGTGATCACGAGTACTAAAGATACACTTTCGTGAAGAAAAGAAAAATTACCCAAAACCATTTTCTCGGGAATCCTCCACCCCAGTTCTTCTCTGAATAAGACGGGGCATTTTCAAACTCAATCCTCTCGCCATCCCACTCAATCCAACCTGAGATTCAATTTTTATGAGAAAAATGAATGAGGACAAACTATGTCATCGCAAACAGGGGTGTGATTAACTTTAAAGAACACATGCACTTCACATAATGATTATCAGACATAATCCTAAAAGCCGATCTTTATACAAACATTACAATTCTATCTTCAAAATTCTAAAGGAGAATAAGACCACTCACTCTACTTGTCTCACATTATGGCTCTATCAACAATAATATGCTTTCAGCCTCACAATGTTTTTGATTTAATCCTTACTAGCTTTATCTCTATTATTATCTTTAAGGAACTAAATATCAATCTCTTTGGCTAATTACATTAGTAGTTACTGTCACGATATATTCATATCAATAATTCAATCAAAATTATCATATTTCATTCAGACGTAAGAAGCAGGACACTAGATCATAATAAATAAAATAAAACATCAAATAGCCAACAGCTGATAAAGTGGCAAACACCTGTTGACAGTCCACCAGCCATGCATACTTGCCAATGTGGTTCAAAAACAGGGAAAGCTGCAAGCCACCCAGCGGTAGACTTTTGTGTAGACCCAACATCACCCCAACCATATACAGGGCGTGTACTATACTCCCAACGAGCCGTTTTTACTGTTTCCACATAATCTGACCTATAATTAAAATCCATGTCAAGTACAAAAGAATCAGAGAATGCAATATTTAAAAAGAAATCTAACCCCCACCTTCCATCATCTTGAATAAAACCTTGATTCCAAAGGGGAGTGACTTGAAAACCTTCCAACACTCTATCATTAAATTCCTAAGCAGAATGACCAACACATAGCATAATCAGCAGAGATAGAGAAGATCAATCTGGAAGCCAACTATGACATACTTACAGATATAAACCATGTGCTTGGGCGTTTAAAATTGTTGGAAAATTAAGAAAGAAAACTCCCTATTGCAATTTGCAAGACAGTCAAGAACTACCAAAAAGAAAAACCAAGGTCCAAAATTGTAACAGAACAGGTCCCACTGAAAAACCATCACTTTAGATTTTGAGTTTGGCCTAGTTTAACCTCAAAATTGGGTCGGTAAGTGTTGTCATTCACTTATATACACTATTATGATTATATATCACTAGTCAATATAAGATCTTTAACATATCTTCACCAACGACTGGACGACTCTAACACAAAAAGTTTGCGTAATTATATATCTGAGATGATAAGATAACAAGTGACCCAACAGTCCTAACAGCTACTACTATAATTGACTCTAATTTTATCTTATTTGAGTTTAGATGAAACTTTAACAAGGAATACTCATGTGCCTGGTAAAATGTGCTACTTTTATGTTAACCATGAGAGTGAAAGATGGAATATAAACCTGAGGAGGAAGCTCCTTGTTCGGAGGTCTAGAGTTTTGGTTGGGCACGAAAGTGTTCCCCAACATCAGTTCATGCCTGTCTAAGCATTTCCAAAATTCAAATCCAAAGAATAAGACATTGATTAACAATAAGAGGAGAAAAAAAGAAGGAAAAAGTGCAGAAACCAATCCTTACTTCCCCAGAAGAATTGCGATTCGGGAGAGTACTGACAAATATACTTGTCATCGGCACCGAGAATTTGGGCTCCGACACCGGTGAACCTGGGCCCATATTGCAACTGTTCGAGTGTCGTCAACGGCTTGCGAAACGAGGGACTCTCGACGGAATACATGAAGCAAAAGCTCTGCCTCCGCTCCGGAATGGACACTTTGAAGTACCATCCCTCGAAGAATTTGCGGGCAGTCCCATCGAAATGGTACCTAATTGTTGAAGAGTTAAAAGAATGGAGACATTGAAAGTGTTAATTGAAGGAGAGAAAGCGAAATAGTACCCGCTGTGAGGGGTTCGAAGGTCTCGGTTGGGAGGAGTGGGGGAGTAGGTAGGTTTGACTGTAAGAGAAGGCGGAGTTTGTGGGGTGTTTTGGAGGGGAACGGTGTCGGAGACGGAAGCGTGAGCTAGGAGGCGCGTGGTTGGTGGTGTGGAGGGAAAGCGGAGACTGAGAGAAGAAAGAGGGAGAGGAGGAAGAAGGGGGAAAGTGGGAGAGAAAAGAGGAGGGTGACAGAACTTGGTTTCCATCGTGTAGAGTGCATGCGGAAACTCAAGGGAAACTGGTCTCACTTTATGTCTGGGAGTGAGTCTATGCGTAACGTAACTGCTTTGGCTAACTCATAGGTGGCGCTCAATACACCATGGATCGTATGCTCTCAACACATCATCCATGTTTTGCTCTCAACTAACACATGTCTTGTGCAGATTTCGAAGTTTTAGTTGGATTAGAGATAAAAATATTTTTTCAAGGTGAATGTAAATTTTATTTTAATAGTTAATTTTATGAAATTAAGTTAAAATTAAAAAATATTATTAAATAGTGTATTTCATTAATGTAGAAGTACTCAAGTAGAAAATTGATTAATAGATACTACCCTTAATGGAAGATTGTTGTTAGGAGTGACTAATTCTGATAATTTGTTGGAGATTTTTTTTTATATAACATAGTTTTAATTTTAACTTACAAGATAGTATACTGTAATTAATATTTAACATGGATAGCACGTTTTTTAAAAATTCAAAATTCGAGAAACTGAATTTTAATTTCTTATTTCAAAACTTTTCAAAAAAAATATATTAAAATTTGATTTGGTGGGAAATCAAGTTCTGATTTTGTTTTTTAATAAATTGTATCAAAATTGTAAAGACCTGCAAAATAGAGTGTTATAAAGCAGAGTGTATTAGAATAATGAGATAGATTATTTTACTTTAAAATAATCTTATAATATAAATAGAATTCTTATAAATATTTCTCATTATTCTAAGAACATTTCATCTCTCTGGAACTCTATTGTTCTCTGAATTCTCTCTATGATTTCTTCTTGTTGAGTTATCTGTTCAACGATCAGAAAGTATCTGAGCGATCCTGACGTTGAGGGCTTGAGTTTGGACCGATCAATTTCTCGTTCTTCAGCTAGTAAGTTGTCTCCCTTTTTCTGTCCGTTCTTCTCTGTGTTGTGAACATGCAATGATTCTGGTTGCATGTGATTAGTAGTTATTTCTTCCTTTTCTAGCTCAATATAGGTTCTAAGTGTGGTTCTCTATCACCAATTGGTGAGTTGTAGGTTTCTGTTGAGTTTCCTTGTTGTGCAAGGTACGACTGGAACGTTTTTGTGTGTGTGGTTGTTATCCCTGAGGTAAGGGAAGCTAGGTTATGATTTAATTATCAGTTGTGGTTGTATGTAATGAATTATGTGATTAAGTGTTGGACAATTAACATTTCAGCTTGTGAATGTGTATTCTTAACTGTTAAAATGGTAGAAACTGTGAATTGTGATTGATGAGCTGATTTGGATTAGTCTATATGTTGTAATGTGAGCAAATTGGTGATTGATATTGGCTGTGATGTGTTGTAGTGTTGAGGAAATAAAGTGTAAAGTGTTTTGGGCTTGTTTAGTGTATTTTTAGAGGAAATGAGGTAGTGAAATTGAGGATTAGTGGTCAAGGGCTGTTGGTGACTGCTGGGATAGTGTAGATAGGTTATATGTGACTGGTTTGAGTCATCAAAATGGTCAAAAATAGGTTCCAAGTGGTAGAATTGGGTTTGGGCCTATAAGTTGGTGAATTGGAGGTTTTAGAGTAGAGATTGGTGCATAAACACTTTAGATTGGTGTTAGAAATGTTTAGAATCCTTTAGGCAAGTTTAATCTAGTATATACATTGAATTAGAAGTGTTAGAAGTTGGTCAAGTTGAGTAGAATTGCTAAAGAGTGGTTGACTTGTGTAATTCTGCAGAATTTCGTTCTGCAGATTATGCAGACTCGCTGTGCGAGTGGATTCGCATAGCGAGTTACCTTGGCGAGGTGCTCTCTGCCAATGTACCCGCATAGCGAATGGGTGCGATGTGCGAGTGAATTGAGAGGGTTGCTCTCTGTTTGTCAATCCGCAAAGCGAATTGGATCGCTATGCGACTAGTTGGGGTCTGGAACTATTATTCAGTTTATTCGATTAGCGAGTGGGTCTCGCTCTGCGAGTGTTTGGGGTGTCAAGTCTCTGGATGAGATTCTTGCGTAGCGAGATTGGGTCGCTATGCGAGGGGTTGGGGTTTGATGCTTTTCATATTTTATTCGTATAGTCAGTTTAGTCGCTATGCGAGAGATCCAGAGTAGTTGGTCTTTGTCTAAGGTTTTCACAAGGCGAGTTAGGTCGTTGTGCGAGAAGTTTATAGTCTCGCTATGCGAATGTGTGCGCTATGCGAGAGGCACGTTCTAGTTCAAGTCTTTTTTACTCTTATGTTGTTTGATATGAATCAATGAGTGTTGTATGAAGCAAGTTGAAGTTGTATCATGTAATATATGTGGTGATTGTGGTATGTTGAAATCAAAAGTGTAAAGTTCAAGTATGGTATGGACGTAATTCCATGATCCTCAAGGAGAGGAGACATGGTGGTGCCCTATGTTGTGATTCCAAGTGGAATCTCTAGTTGAGATTCAAGTAAGTTTAGAATGGATGCAGGAGCTTAGTTTTGGGGTTATCCTGAAACTCCAATGGTCTTTCATTCTCAAGTAGAGAGGATTGATCCATGTCGTGTGTAACACCCGAATATTTTAAAGGGTATTACTGATAGTAGAGACTAAATTAATTTGATATCTCATAGAAACAATCAAACTTTATTTCAATTACTCCAAAGTACAATACCAAACTTACAAACTTTAAACAATATAGTCTTCACCATTGAAATTTCAACTTATAAATTTTACACAACATAATCTTCCCAATACAAATTTATTCTTTTTACAAAAATCCCTGAAAGTTTTTCCCCGCATCTCTCTCATCTCTAAGCTTTTTCAACCGCATCTGCAACATTATCTAATCACATATAACATGAGTTATATGATCATAGTACAAACAAATAAGGGTAAGCCAACCATATCATAAAATCATTAAACTTGTAACAAAAATATTAAAATCAGGTATTTCTGCAATTGATAAAATATCATTATTCCGATGTCATTAATTCATCATTATCAAAATCATCTTTCTCATTTCCATAAATCTTACAAGTGTACCATGCTTACTTATGAAGCCTTATGGTCAGACCGCTCTCTGCCTGCTTCCTTAAGCCTCACTTACATACTATGTCTTACTTTCTGAAGCCTTATGGTCAGACCCCTCTCTGCCTGCTTCCATAAATCTCAGGTGTTACTTTGCTCATACCAAACTCTCATGGTATAACTCGAACATACTACTCCCGGTAGTAAACATCATTTCATAAGTAATGATTTCTCATATCCACTCCAACATTTCATAAAAACCAACAATTCATACCCTCTTATCCACCTAACTCAATCATGTTCATTCTTTAATCATGAATTCATAATAACCCGTTTTGGTATCGATAAATTAAACACATTGACAGATATCATGCTTCATATTATAAACTCATTTTGCCCATAACGAGTATAACTCAACATATTTTCACCAAACAAAGATCATGGATCAACCAAAATACATCAACATATCTTAGGAACTACATATTAAAGTCTGGGCTCAATGTAATGATAAATAAAATATATATGAAATTTTTACCATGATAATATTATGCATCTACAATCAACTTGTTTTATTTTATTTTCATCCTAGTAGAGATTTTTCTTTACCCCAATTGGTCACCGGAGAGGACCCAGATGTCTGAACGCATCAAACTCACCTTCGACGCCAGCACATATGACTAGTCACAACTGACTGGACCAGGCCAGGGCTGCTCTATGATCAGGGATGTGCCAACTCAGGTTTTTAAGGTTCCTCTATCCTACCAACAAAGGGAGGCCTTCAATAATTAACAATTTATTTATTTAATTTATCTACCTTGTTTTCTTATGCTCTAAATCTTAAAATGCCTAATTTTACTTCCTCTCACAACAACCTCAAACACTGTATATATATTTAATACCCATATACAAGCTATTATAGAACCCTTATTCCAAACCTTCCAACAAGATTAATTTCAGCCAACAAACTCATTCAATAAAATCATCACAATAAACATCCATAATAGAATTCATACAAGATAATTATAAACAATTAACAATAATAAAACATTACTATAAATGGTCATAGAAGAATACAATATTTGACAATCATAAAAATAATCTTAATATAAAAATTCATGGGGAAACAAGAAGTTGAATCTGGCAGAGCCGGTTAGACAACTTCTAATCCATCCATCAATACAATATAATTAAATAACAAGAACAATACATGTCTGGGGAAATAAGAAGTTGAATCTGGCAGAGCCGGTTAGACAACTTCTAATCCTTCCAAAAATGCAATAAAATAAATAAGTAAAGAAATAAATAGTTTGGGGAAACAAGAAGTTGAATCTGGCAGAGCCGGTTAGACAACTTCTAATCCTTCCAAAAATGTAATAAAATAAATACGGAAGAAAATAAAAAAAAGTTTGGGGAATCAAGAAATTGAATCTGGCAGAGCCGGTTAGACAATTTCTAATCCTTCCAAAATACAATAAAAATAAATAAGGAAAACAATAAAATGTTTGGGGAAACAAGAAATTGAATCTGGCAGAGCCGGTTAGACAATTTCTAATCCTTCCAAAATAAAAATATAAACCACTAATAACATACAATTGACATAACATAATCAATATCACATTTTACAATTATCACACTTGGATATTAACACACACAAAAAACATATTCTCATTTAAAATTCGAAACAAAATACTCCATATTTAAGATTTAAAATCAGACAAAAGAAAAATATAGCATATTCAAGACTCAAGATAATACAAAAAGAAATACTCAAAGTTAGCTTCCCTTACCTCTATTCCAGACTTAGTTTCCTCTTCTCAAACCGTTCTCCGGAAACTTCCAGAATTTCCCCTCTTTAACTAGAATTTCCTCTAACTCTCTTCTCTCACAATTTCTCTAGAATTTTGGTGTAAATCTTCAGCCTCCCCCCCTTGGCTATTTATAGCCAAAAATTTTACTATTCATTTTTACTATTCATTTTTACTATTCACTTTTACTATTCATTTTTACTATTCAAAAATTATTTTTTATTCACCATTCTTATCTCTGAATGATTAATTCTACGTGGAGTGTTCTCTTCCATAATTTATTTTAATATTTTTTTTTTAACTATTCACTATTCACTATTCACATTTCTAAAAAAATCCTAAATAAGTTATCAAAAATTTGAAGCTCTCCCTCCAAAATTACTATAACTTTATATCCAAAAATTTACATTTTTCTATCCATTAAAATTATTATTACTAATAAAATGTTAAAATTTACTATTATAAATATTTTTTTTTTTTCATGGATCTTACATTTTAACATACAAATATTTTCAAGGATCTTACAATCTCCCCAACAACAATTATTTTCGCCCTCGAAAATTATTTATTTAAACAAAGACTATTTAACAAAAAAAAAAATTACTTACAAAAGAGATATGGATATTCCTTTATCATAAATTCTTCCAATTCCCAAGTCATTTCCTGTGTGTCTTCATTCCAAAGTACCTTTACCGTGCGAATATCCTTCCCTCTTAACTTTTTCATTTGAACATCTAGTATACGCACTGGGCCAACTTCCATTGTTAAATTTGGCTTGACCTGAATTTCATCAACTTCTAACACATGCTTTGGATCTGGAATATACTTCCGCAGTTGGGATACATGAAAAACGTTATGCAAATATGTCAATCGAGGTGGTAGTGCTATCTCATAAGCCACTGGCCCAATCTTTTTGAGAATTTGATACGGTCCGAGAAATTTTGGTGTCAGTTTCCTCATCTTGATAGCTCTCCCGACTCCTGTAGTTGGCGTTACTCGTAAGAATACATGATCTCCTTCTTCAAATTCTAACGGTCTTCTTCTTTTGTCGGCATATGACTTTTGTCTACTTTGAGTTGCTTTCATCCGATCTTGGACTAATTTTATTTTTTCTGTGGTTTGTTGTAATAGCTCGGGTCCCACTGTCAGTGCTTCCCCATCTTGAAACCAACACAACGGTGTTCTACATCTTCTTCCATATAAAGCTTCATATGGTGGCATACCAATACTGGAATGATAACTGTTGTTGTAAGTAAATTCTACTAATGGTAGTATCTCATTCCAACTTCCAAGATGATCTAATACACAAGTTCTCAGCAAATCCTCCAAAGATTGAATAGTCCTTTATGTTTGACCATCAGTCTGAGGGTGATAAGCCGAACTCATCTTCAACTGTGTTCCCAGAGCCTTCTGTAGCGTCTGCCAAAACCTTGAAGTAAACCTTGGATCTCTGTCTGACACAATGCTTGTAAGTATGCCATGCAACCTCACTACTTCCCCGATGTATAACTCCGTCAGCTTTTCTAGTGACATATGTTGATTAATAGGCAAAAAGTGAGCGCTCTTGGTTAGTCTATCAACGATAACCCAGATAGAATCGTGACCTTTTGATGATTTTGGTAAATGTGTTACAAAGTCCATCGAGATACTGTCCCACTTCCATTGAGGAATGTCTAACTGTCGTAACATCCCTCCCGGTTTTTGATGCTCCACTTTTGCTTTTTGACACACCAAGCAGGCTGCTACAAACTCGGCCACATCCCTCTTCATTCCATTCCACCAAAATGACTCTTTCAGGTCCTTATACATCTTAGTCATACCTGGATGTATGCTAAGACGACTTTTATGGCCTTCGTCTAAAATTAAATGTTTTAATTCACTCTTTGCAGGGATACACACTCTGTTTTTAAATCGAAGTATGCCATCTTTACTTAGAACGAACTCCTTAGCTTGATCGGTGTCCAACAACCTGATCTTTTGCTGCAACTCTTGATCCATCGACTGCTCAACCTTCACTTGTTCTAAGAAGTCACTAGTGATTACTAAATGACTACACCATATGTGATCTGGGTTTAACTGCAACCCCAAGTTCATATCACGTAACTTTTCTAACAGTTCTAATTCCTTCACCATCATCGTTGTTATCTGAGCTTGTCTCCTACTCAATGCATCTGCCACCACATTGGCTTTTCCTGGGTGATATAAAAGCTCGAAGTCATAGTCCTTCATATATTCCATCCATCTTCTTTGTCGCATGTTCAATTCCTTTTGATCGAACAAATACTTTAGACTCTTATGGTCACTAAAAACTTGGAAACTTGCCCCATAGAGGTAGTGTCTTCATGTCTTTAATGCAAATACTACTGCTGCAAGTTCGATGTCATGCGTTGGGTAGTTTTTCTCATGCGCTTTTAACTGCCTAGATGCATAAGCTACAGGTCTCCTTCCTTGCATTAGAACGCACCCCAATCCTTGATATGACGCATCGCAGTACACCTCAAAAGATTTGCTAGAGTCTGGAATGATTAATACTGGTGCTGATGTTAGTCGTTGCTTCATATTTTCAAAACTGGCTTCGCACTTGTCAGTCCACAGAAATGGTTGATCTTTACGAGTTAACTGAGTTAGAGGACCTACAATCTTGGAAAACCCTTCGACAAAACGTCGGTAATAACCGGCTAATCCTACAAAACTTCGTACTTCAGTTACAGTTTTCGGCCGCTCCCACTTTAGCACAGCTTCCACTTTTGCTGGATCCACTGAGATTCCTTGAGCAGAAATCACATGACCCAAAAATTGTACTTTCTCTATCCAGAACTCACACTTTGATAGTTTCCCATACAGTTGATGTTTTCTTAAAATTTCCAACGCCACCCTCAAGTGTTCTGCATGCTTTTCCTTATTCTCTGAATAGATAAGAATATCGTCGATAAATACTACCACGAACTTATCTAAACATGACCGAAATATTCTGTTCATGTAGTCCATAAAAATCGCTGGGGCATTCGTCACACCAAACGGCATTACCACGTACTCAAAGTGTCCATAGCGAGATCTGAAAGCCGTCTTTTGTACATCTTCCGTCTTGACAAGAATCTGATGGTAACCAGATCTGAGATCAATTTTTGAAAACACCTCTGCTCCTCTCAACTGATCTAATAGATCATCGATTCTTGGCAAAGGATATTTGTTCTTTATTGTAACCTTGTTCAACTGTCGATAATCCACGCACAACCTTGAACTTCCATCCTTCTTCTTCACCAGCAATACAGGAGCTCCCCATGGAGACACACTTGGACGGATAAACTTCTTCTCCAACAGATCTTCGATTTGCTTTTTCAACTCTGCTAGTTCGGCAGGAGCCATTCTGTATGGAGCCATAGAAACCGGGCCAGCTCCGGGCACTAGATCTATTGTGAAATCGATCTCTCGACTAGGTGGTAAACCTGGCACTTCTTCTGGAAAAACATCAACATATTCTTCTACCACAGGTATTCCGATGATTTGTTCTTCAGTATTCTCTCTTTTCTCCTGAGCTAACACCACATAGCAGGTAGCTCCATCTTTGATATCCTTCGCAGCGACTCGAGTTGAGCTTAGTTCTAAATTGTTCAAATTTAGAAACTCTATCTTTTGTTTCCCACAATCAATAAGAACGTGATTGGCAGTCAACCAATCCATTCCTAAAATAATGTCTAGATTTTGAAGGGGTAAGCAGATCAAGTTCACTTTGAACTTGCGTCCTGCAATTTGGATCGGGCATCCGACACAGACTGAACTGGTCGTAACTGGTCCCGATGCTGGTGTAGAAACTACTAATTCACACCCTAGATCAAGCATCGGTAATCCGAGTCTTTCTAAACATGCTAGAGATATAAAGGAGTGTGTGGCTCCAGAGTCAAACAAAACATATACGCATTCTCCTAACAGCATACAGGTGTGTAAGATTAATGTACCTGGCTTAGTAGCCTCTTCTGCAGACATTGCGAATACTCTTCCTGTTGCCCGGGGCTTTACTTCAGCAGAATCTTGTTGTTGTGGTTCTCCCACCTTCTTTTTCTTTGGACAGACATTAGCAAAGTGTCCTGGATCATTGCAGATGAAACATCTCTTCCCTTCAACTCTTTCCCCAGTAAGTTTAGGGCAGTCACGTCTGAAATGTGCCCCTCCACACTCAAAACACTTCACTGTTCCTCGATATGATAATTGTGGTTTTTCATAAGGTTTCTTGTTGAATTTCATTGAAGATTCTCCCTTTGCAAGTCTGGAAACTCTACTTGGATCAAACTCCAACAATTCTATCATTCTGGCTTTCTCTACCAATGCTGGAAACTCTTGTATTTCCAATGGCATAAGTACCTTCTTCAGTTCATGCCTTAGTCCTCCCTCGAATTTTCGACATCTCCATTCTTCTGTGATATTCTGAGTATAAAACCTCGAGAGATAATTAAATTTTACTACGTACTCTTGTACTGATAACCTTCTTTGTTGTAAGGTCAGGAACTCCGCCTCCCTTGCAAATTTTGCACTGTTTGGAAAATATTTTTCCAAGAACCTTATCTTAAAGTTCTCCCAATTCACAGTCTCACCACGAACCGTCATCAACTGTTGCATACTTTCCCACCAATATTCAGCCTCACCCACCAAAAGAAATGATGCATAAGTTAATTTTTGTTCTTCTGAGCAAGTTATTACCCGAAAAATCTTCTCGTTCTGCCTTAGCCAAGAGTCAGCCTCATCAGGAGTAGCCTCCCCATTAAATTTAGTTGGATCATGCCTTAAGAAGTCATTCAAGCTAGAATGATTTTGAGGTACTTGATCAACTTGTTGTTGCTGCATCTTTGTCGAGTTTAAATGATTTCTTCAAAAAGATAACAATACAATTTAGCATATGATATCAATTTCCTCCAAATAGTCATTTTCATCATAACCATTAATAGTTTTACTAAGAATAATAATTTCACTCCCCATAGTCCCAAAATACTTTCGAAAACCATTGCTCTGATACCATAATGTAACACCCGAATATTTTAAAGGGTATTACTGATAGTAGAGACTAAATTAATTTGATATCTCATAGAAACAATCAAACTTTATTTCAATTACTCCAAAGTACAATACCAAACTTACAAACTTTAAACAATATAGTCTTCACCATTGAAATTTCAACTTATAAATTTTACACAACATAATCTTCCCAATACAAATTTATTCTTTTTACAAAAATCCCTGAAAGTTTTTCCCCGCATCTCTCTCATCTCTAAGCTTTTTCAACCGCATCTGCAACATTATCTAATCACATATAACATGAGTTATATGATCATAGTACAAACAAATAAGGGTAAGCCAACCATATCATAAAATCATTAAACTTGTAACAAAAATATTAAAATCAGGTATTTCTGCAATTGATAAAATATCATTATTCCGATGTCATTAATTCATCATTATCAAAATCATCTTTCTCATTTCCATAAATCTTACAAGTGTACCATGCTTACTTATGAAGCCTTATGGTCAGACCGCTCTCTGCCTGCTTCCTTAAGCCTCACTTACATACTATGTCTTACTTTCTGAAGCCTTATGGTCAGACCCCTCTCTGCCTGCTTCCATAAATCTCAGGTGTTACTTTGCTCACACCAAACTCTCATGGTATAACTCGAACATACTACTCCCGGTAGTAAACATCATTTCATAAGTAATGATTTCTCATATCCACTCCAACATTTCATAAAAACCAACAATTCATACCCTCTTATCCACCTAACTCAATCATGTTCATTCTTTAATCATGAATTCATAATAACCCGTTTTGGTATCGATAAATTAAACACATTGACAGATATCATGCTTCATATTATAAACTCATTTTGCCCATAACGAGTATAACTCAACATATTTTCACCAAACAAAGATCATGGATCAACCAAAATACATCAACATATCTTAGGAACTACATATTAAAGTCTGGGCTCAATGTAATGATAAATAAAATATATATGAAATTTTTACCATGATAATATTATGCATCTACAATCAACTTGTTTTATTTTATTTTCATCCTAGTAGAGATTTTTCTTTACCCCAATTGGTCACCGGAGAGGACCCAGATGTCTGAACGCATCAAACTCACCTTCGACGCCAGCACATATGACTAGTCACAACTGACTGGACCAGGCCAGGGCTGCTCTATGATCAGGGATGTGCCAACTCAGGTTTTTAAGGTTCCTCTATCCTACCAACAAAGGGAGGCCTTCAATAATTAACAATTTATTTATTTAATTTATCTACCTTGTTTTCTTATGCTCTAAATCTTAAATGCCTAATTTTACTTCCTCTCACAACAACCTCAAACACTGTATATATATTTAATACCCATATACAAGCTATTATAGAACCCTTATTCCAAACCTTCCAACAAGATTAATTTCAGCCAACAAACTCATTCAATAAAATCATCACAATAAACATCCATAATAGAATTCATACAAGATAATTATAAACAATTAACAATAATAAAACATTACTATAAATGGTCATAGAAGAATACAATATTTGACAATCATAAAATAATCTTAATATAAAAATTCATGGGGAAACAAGAAGTTGAATCTGGCAGAGCCGGTTAGACAACTTCTAATCCATCCATCAATACAATATAATTAAATAACAAGAACAATACATGTCTGGGGAAATAAGAAGTTGAATCTGGCAGAGCCGGTTAGACAACTTCTAATCCTTCCAAAAATGCAATAAAATAAATAAGTAAAGAAATAAATAGTTTGGGGAAACAAGAAGTTGAATCTGGCAGAGCCGGTTAGACAACTTCTAATCCTTCCAAAAATGTAATAAAATAAATACGGAAAAAAATAAAAAAAAGTTTGGGGAATCAAGAAATTGAATCTGGCAGAGCCGGTTAGACAATTTCTAATCCTTCCAAAATACAATAAAAATAAATAAGGAAAACAATAAAATGTTTGGGGAAACAAGAAATTGAATCTGGCAGAGCCGGTTAGACAATTTCTAATCCTTCCAAAATAAAAATATAAACCACTAATAACATACAATTGACATAACATAATCAATATCACATTTTACAATTATCACACTTGGATATTAACACACAAAAAAACATATTCTCATTTAAAATTCGAAACAAAATACTCCATATTTAAGATTTAAAATCAGACAAAAGAAAAATATAGCATATTCAAGACTCAAGATAATACAAAAAGAAATACTCAAAGTTAGCTTCCCTTACCTCTATTCCAGACTTAGTTTCCTCTTCTCAAACCGTTCTCCGGAAACTTCCAGAATTTCCCCTCTTTAACTAGAATTTCCTCTAACTCTCTTCTCTCACAATTTCTCTAGAATTTTGGTGTAAATCTTCAGCCTCCCCCCCTTGGCTATTTATAGCCAAAAATTTTACTATTCATTTTTACTATTCATTTTTACTATTCACTTTTACTATTCATTTTTACTATTCAAAAATTATTTTTTATTCACCATTCTTATCTCTGAATGATTAATTCTACGTGGAGTGTTCTCTTCCATAATTTATTTTAATATTTTTTTTTTAACTATTCACTATTCACTATTCACATTTCTAAAAAAATCCTAAATAAGTTATCAAAAATTTGAAGCTCTCCCTCCAAAATTACTATAACTTTATATCCAAAAATTTACATTTTTCTATCCATTAAAATTATTATTACTAATAAAATGTTAAAATTTACTATTATAAATATATTTTTTTTTTTTCATGGATCTTACATTTTAACATACAAATATTTTCAAGGATCTTACATCGTGAGGAGTAGCAGGAGGTCCTAGTCTTGGGTGCTTCCAGTATGGCCCAAGGTGAGTGATAACGGACTAACCTCGTGAGTGTGGTAGGGTGAAACCCATTGGCAATGGCTTTGCAAAGCAGTAGAAGCCACCACGAGTGCACGACCCGCCATAGCTCGACAATCATTCTAAGTCCGGACAGTCAGAGCCAGTGTGTGTTATGTGTGAAGGGTTTAAGTGATGTGAATGTATAATATGCTTGTATAAAGTTAAATAAATTGTTGTATGATTAGTCTTTGTTTAAACTAGCTTACCCTGTTGTGTGCTTTTGTTTTGTATGTTCTGATATTCTTCTTCTGCGATAACCATCCTTTGGATGTGAGCAGCAGAAGAAGAGGTCTCTTTGGAGCAAGGTGATGCTGCTGCTGAGTAGTTGCTTTTGGTTCTTTAGAGCCTTGTTTTTAGTTTTGGAATAGTTTGTAGTCTGTATATAAAGTTTTAAATTTATAGTTGTTTTTAGGTTTTAGAGTGATAATTATAGTACTTTATCATGCATGTTGCTTCTCTTTAATATAGTTTACATGGGATGTTACATAAAATATATATTGAAAATTTTCCACGATTTTAAAAAATCGTTTTAAACTTTAACAAATTTAGAAATTTTTTTAAATTATAAAACGGTTTTCGAAAATCGTAGAAAGATATATTAACTTTTAATATATTTTTAAAATTTGGATTTAAATTTAAAATTAATAAATAATTAGTTTATTTTAATACTATTTAATTTGTTATACTGTATTAAATCAAAGTTTATACTATTATTATTATATTAATATTATTATATTTATTTTTATTTTTAGTTTTAGTTTTATTATTATTATTATAATTTTCATAATAATTATTAAAACAATAACATATATTAAATTATATTAAAATAAATTAAATATTTTCTATTATAATAAAATTAATTTAAGAAATTTGTTAAACTCAAAAATATATTATTAAAATAAGTTAATTATTAATTAAAATTTAAATCAAAAAACAAAATTTTTAAAAATATGATAAACTTCAAAAACCGTTTAACATTTTTTATTAAATTTTGTTTTTAAATTAAAATTAATAAATAACTAATTTATTTTATTATTTTAATATGATTTAATATTTTATAATATATTAAATAATATTTTATATTATTATTATTATTAATTTTAGTTTAATTATTTTTATTCTTAATTTAATAATAATTATAAAAATAATAAAGTATATTAAATTTCATCAAAATAAACTAAACATTTTTTAAATCTTATAATAAAAGTAATTTCAAAAGTTTGTTAAATTAAAAAAAATTATAATATTATAATAAATTAATTATTTATTAAATTTTAAGTTAAAAAACAGAATTTAAAAAATATGTTAAACAGTAATTTTTTTTAAAAGTATATTAAAATAACAAAATAATGAATTATTTATTTTAAAATAATAAAATTATATGTTAATAACAAAATAAAAATATTAAAATAATAATAAAATATAAAATTCGTTTTAATATATTTTAACATATCAAATTTTATTAAAATGATAAAATAAATTAATTATTTATTAATTGTAAATTAAAATAAAATTTTAAAAATATTTTAAAAATATTTTAAAAGTTAATGTAATCTTCAACTATTTTGAAAACCGTTTTAAAAAATAGTTGAAGCCTTCAACTTAATAATAATAAAATATAAAATTTATTTTAATATATTTTAACATATTTTAACATATTAAATTTTATTAGAATGATAAAATAAATTGATTATTTACTAATTTTAAATTAAAATAAAATTTTAAGAAAATGTTAAAAGGTTTTTGAATTTAACATATTTTAAATTTTTTTTTATTTAAATTTTAGTTAATAATTAACTTATTTTAATATTTTAATATAATATTTTTAAATTTAACAAATTTTTTAAATTAATTTTATTATAAAATTTATAAAATATTTAATTTATATAATTTAATATATGTTATTATTTTTCAAATTCATTCAACTTCTTAATAGTTTTTAATAATTAAAAAAAATTGTTCACCAAATTTTCAAAACCATTGAAATTTTTAAGGTTTTCCAAACTTATTTAACAGCTCAATGATCTTTAATAAATAAAAAAGAATTATTCACAGGCGTGAAACCTTCAACGATTTTTCAAACTCGGCTCAACAATTTTTTAAAAATTGAATTCTAACCTACGTTTATTAAAAATAAATTAAAATATAAATTAGAATTCGATTTTTCAGAAATCCTACGTTTATAAAAGAATTGAAATATAAGTTAAAATTTAGTTTTTCAAAACCGATTTTTAGCCTATGTCTAGAAAAAAAATTAAAATATAAGTTAGAATTCGATTTTCTAAAAGTCGAATTTTCACACAAGAAAAAAGTATGTTAGTTGTGTAAATATAAAGCACAATATATTATCTCGTAATTTTAAATACAACCACTGCTATGTCGGAAAAAAAATCATTTGTTGGACTGAGTTGAGAAGTTCAACTAAAATCTCTACATAAACTTTGATTGTTAGGGTTAGAACAAAGTTGCAGGGTTGTAATATTATAAAAAAGTGTAGATATAGTTTGGCTATTGAGACAAACTTTTGATGGTAGACGTTAATGTTCACTTATTGTATGACATCATATTATCAACACAGAAAAAGAAACAGATAAATTTGTTTTATCCAGTTGTTTTAACAATGTTTTGCATGTACGAACCAACCATGATTATTGCAAAATAGTAACAATAAATCTTGATAATAAGATAAGGTTGTTGAAATTAAAACCAAAACTCTCACTTCAAGATGATGTTGTTGTGCTTAAAATTAGGATGATATCCAAAAATATTTTTATACTTAAATGTCCATAAAGGTTTTCACATACACCAAAAATTGATGAGATTGAAATTAAAAGAATATTGATAATCCTTTGAGTAAACATGATTTCTTTTTTTTAATGTTTTTTTTTTAATTTGGACTTTCTATAATTTAACTTTTTTACATGTTATCTCCCTTCTTATTTACTAAGTATCACTTTTGGAGCAATTTCTTTAAATTTTTTATTTTGAAAAATTATTTTTACTTTTACTGAGATGTTATGATGAAATTTTATTTTCATTTTCATTTTAAACTTATTCCAACTTTAACTTGTTTTAAAAAACTACTTTTTACATCATAATATTTTACAACAGCAGAATAAGTTTTTTAAATATATATTTACATTTAACCAAATTTGATAGTTTTGTCAATTATCATATTAATACACTTTTATTTGTTATATCACTGACAAAAATTTTATTTGCATCTCCTAACTTTTCTTCTTTCATTTCATAATCTAAATAATATTATTTTTCACTCTATTTTTTTTCTCTCTTTTTTCCCTCTTTCAGCCTCTCATACAAATCGAACCACCAATTAAAACAATTACTCTAATCATGCAACAAAACTATTGTATTAAAAGTGAAAGTTGAAAAAAATATATATATATATATTTATAAATAAACATTTAAAACATATTTAATCATATAAAAACTTTCTAAATTTTAATTGATGAATAAGTATTTTTAATTAAATAAATAAAAATAATTATTACAATTTCCATACTAAATTACTTTATTATATTAATAACTAAAACTTAATTTATAAATGTCAATTATTTAAATTATAATAACACTGCATATTTATAAATTTATAAAAATATAATATAAAAATTTAATTTTTTTCAATTATTTTAATTTAAATTTTTAAATAAAAATATAAAATAAAATAGATTAACTGGCTAAAAACAAACTAACTCGTTTTTTTAACAACAATTTGGTAAGTTAAGTAGATGAGTCAAAACTTATTTATAACCTAACTCATTTCATTTTGACACATACTAGTCCACATATCATAACACATTCTAACATCCTAATTTTTAAAATGGTATAATACTTGTTTTGGTCCCAATTTTGGTTGGGAATGTTCGAAATGGTTCCAATTTTTTGTTGTTGTTTAATATAGTTCTAAAGAATGTAATTTGTGTTCAATTTGGTCCTTTTTGCAAACGTCGTTTAAATCGTTAACGGCCAGATGTGCAATTACATAGTTAAATGTCATGTATTGGCTTACGTGGAGTCCTTTGTGGCGTTGTGAGTTGGAAGGCAAGAAGAGGCCGAGCAGTGAGGGAGAAGAAGAAGGGAATCGAACGGCTGAAGGGGTGAGGCTACCGAACGGTGGAGGTGATGGAGGTGTGTGCTGCGACGAATTTTCGGTTCTTGTGGTTTGCAGGTTTGGGGTTGGCGAGGATGATTGAGGTGTGTGCCGCGGCGGCGCGTTGAAGAAGGGAGAATGGTAGTAGTAGCGGCGACCATGGAGATTTCGTTGTTGGCTATGAATGTTGTACGAAACTCATGATTTAGGTTGGTGCTAGAGGAGGAAGACTCGTGATTTGTTGCAGGTTTGATAGCATCGCGGATGAAGATGTGGTGGTTGCAGGTTCTCGCGTTGAGTGGCGCGATTGGTACGGCAACGACGTCCTGAAATGGGCTTTGCTGCGCAGCGGTGGTGGCGAGGAAGATGATGCGCGAAGATGGTGGTCTGGCGAGCTGAGACCCTAATCAGAAATACATTTTCAATAATTACGGCTTAGGTGATGGAGAAGATGATGGAGGTGCGAAGATGGTGGTTGGTCGTGACCGTGGCGACGGCGGTTAGGGTTAGGTGGTGGCTAGGGTTTCTGTGTAGGAGTAATTAGGGCTTCTGGAGGTAGGAGATGATGATGACGTGTCAAGGGTGATGTGTCATTTATTGAACATCTGGACATCTGGTCGTTAACGATTTAAACGCCGTTTGTAAAAAGGACTAAATTGAACATAAATTACGTTTTTTAGGACAACATTGAACAGAAAAAAAAAATTGGGACCATTTCGAACATTCCCAACCAAAATTGGGACCAAAATAGGTATTATACCTTTTTAAATTAATGTAACATCCCAAAAATATAGCGTAAAACCATATCATAGATTACTCACGATTAACAATATTATAGTTCAGTTCTGAGAGAAAAGGGGTACGTTTATGGCCGAACGGCCTTACAAAAATACTATAGAATTTAAACTTTACAAAACGAAAGACTAAACCGAACGGTGTACAAAATGATATATACCCAAACCGAACAGTCATACAGTACTATGTACAAACCGAACGACCCTAAATTTAGAAGATGGGGGCTCCTCACTCAGCACTTGCTCCAGGGAGTCTTCATCGCCTTCTGCTCACGTCCAAAGGATGATCATTGCAGTAAAGAGAACGACCGAACGGACAGGGAAGGACAAGATAGAAAAGTAGGGTAAGCTAGAGTAATTTAATTAATCCATACAACACATTATTTAACAAAGATAAAAACCAGTAAAGAAAACAACATATCAACCATACAACCATCATGTACATGTTTCAGGCAATAACCGAGCACACAACAAGCAAAGACCGACCACGTAAACTTGACCATCCGGATTGTATGAATTGTGTAGCTAAACGTTTTTGCACCCAGGTGGTGTAGTAGCTGGAATGCCTTCAACAGCTGCCACCCGAGGTAAGTCCATTATGTTGTCACCCATCTCACCCTATGGACTAGGACCTCCTGCCGTTGTCACACATGAGTTAGTCCTCTCTACTTGAGAATGAGTAATCATAGAACATCAGGATAAACGACACTTAGCATGACTACATTCATACCTTACCATTCCAAACCATTCATGAGACATTCCGCCTTGGAATTCTCTTCCACATTACTTTAAAGCATTTTCATACACATTATATTTTCACTCATAAGACCAAACGACCCTGTGAACGTTGGAGACCGAATGGAAGTACTGCTTTAACCTATGAACATAACCGAACGTTAAACCCCTGAACCCTTTTTAACTTACACTGAACACTATTGGCTTACGCCGAACGCTACTGGCTAAGACCGAACACTATCGCCTTAAACTAAACCCTTACAATTTATATCGAACACTACGTACAAGACTGAGTTCTCTTCAGAAGTCCGAGTGCCAGTACAAACCAAACACTCTTCAAGAAGCAGAGTATCAGTACCAACCGAACATTCTTCGAGAGACCGAGTGTCAGTATAGACTGAGCACTCTTTAAGAATCCGAACGATCATGAACTGGAAAGTCTCTAAAGAGACTAACCTAGTTATGACCGAGAGCAGAACAAGGTCGAACGGTCAACACTAACCATTTCAGCGTTCTGCATAATTTGCAGAACTTCTGCAGAATTATGAACAACACCCAACATAACCATTTCTAAACACTTTGGCTAACTTCTAATCCTCAAAACTTGAATCATATATCAATTCACACCTAATCAGATATACTTAAACTTCAAAAACACAAATCTAGAGAGTTTCATGACAGATTTCACCTCAATTTACACAAAATAAGAACCCAAGGACTCAAAGTCAGATTTCTCACTTTTCATACCTTACAGAAGAACTTAAAGGCTCTAACAAGTCAAACTAAACATGCTCAGACACAATTCATTACCTAATTTCATTTCTAGCCTCAACTTCTCAATTT
This sequence comes from Vigna umbellata, assembly GCF_029865625.1. NCBI lineage: Eukaryota > Viridiplantae > Streptophyta > Magnoliopsida > Fabales > Fabaceae > Vigna > Vigna umbellata. Next base: position 44,925,397 of record NC_142166.1, read on the forward strand.
CACTCATTCACTTTCTCCAACTAAGAACAAACCGAACATTATTTCAGCAGAAACCAAACAGTTCACAGGTCTCGGTCATACACACAAATCAACAACACAATCATTCAAGCATACATGCATACATTCAAACAACCAATTTCAATACATAAAACGTAATTAAATTACTAGCTTCCCTTACCTTGAATCAAAGAGATCACTTTTACACGTTTCAACCCGAGAACTTCTACAACAATTACAATTTCTGGTCAGTGCAGCGAAACCAATCGAAGAAACCAAAAGAGAAAAGAATCAGGAACAAATGCAAGAACACATGTTAGTCGATCAATGCTTGCATGCACAAAAAATGCCGAGAATTCATAGGAAGAAGTTTCGGACCTTACCAGCTTCAAGAGAGGATTTTAATCGGTGCAAAGTGAGGCCCTTGACACCAGGAGTGCTCAGGCACCAACTGATTGTTGATCGGAAGAAGAAGGAAGGAGAAAATTTAAAGAGAAGGTGAAGAAATATAAGGAAGAAAGTAGAGAGAAGGAGGAGAAAATGTGCAGAAGCTTAGTGGAGAAGAAGGTTGCAGCAGGGAAGTGACACGATTTTTCAAAATCTCAATTTAAATATTGCTGCCAAAAACCGTTCGGTCATTCTCTTACTTACACCTGGCTTCCACTCTCTACATGTTTTCTTGGTCTTTAGAATTAACACTTATTTATTTTTAAAAAAATTATTTATAAATCATCTAAAAGAAAATTCATGGGAAAATTCTAATTATGTATGTTTGTAAGGGTATCTATCCTATACAGGCTCCACCATGTATGTGTTAATTATGTTTTTTTTACGAGAATAATATTGTATATTTTGATAAAGTGTTGAAATACTTCTAATTATAATTTTTTTAACATTTTTTTGGATGATATATAAAATAAATAAATATTCTTCACACGTTATATGTATAAATTTTCAAATGAAATCCTCTCTCATCAAAATACTTGAATTTTATCTGATTTTCTCCTACTTCAAATTCTTTCATCTATTCCTACTTGCAGGAGTTTTATTTTTACATCTATTTTTGATGATGTTATTCATCTCTTGTAACTTCTATTTTTATTTATATAAAAAAAAGTGATGTTCAAATAAATGGGTAGACCCTCAGCAATTACATTTCTAGTTGAGATTTTCAACCGATGCACTATCAAAATTGGAAAGAAACATAAGTGTTTCAAAATATAAGTAATAAGATGGAGTATTTAGATTTAATGATTTGGTTTGTGCAGTTTTTTATCTATTTTTTAATAAAGTTTGTGGATATGATATGATATTTCTTTTTAAACATGATTTTTTCTTCAATCTGAATCAAATGAATTTTATTGAAGAACTGATGAAGTAGAGTTTGTGTGTATAATAGTATATTATCTATTTTATTACAACTCAACAGAAACAATGCAATAGGAATAGAATAATTTGTATCGTCTGTGATGGTTGTCCTTAGCTGGAAGAATTAAGGATTCAACCTGATGCATAGAAGAACCTAGAATGAGTAGAGAAATAAGAGAGAATAGTCAAAGAGTCCAGAAGGTCAGAGAGAAGATTCATACCAGGCATATCTCTCTCCTCAAACGTAATCCTCTGAATACCCACTTCTCTTGTGTTGATGTGTGCTCCTCCTAACCGCTTTGCTGCTCCATGGATTATTTGTCATCTCCTGCCCTATGCTTGTATTATTTGCGCATCCTTTTTCTGCCCCTGCCCTTTTATGCATGTTACATTACCCTGTTCATAAAAAACAACCTTGTCCTCAAGGTTGAACCAAAGGATAAGCCTTTTTCACCTCCTCCACATCTTCCCAAGTAAGTTCTTTAGGATCTAGAATGTCCCACTACATTAATATCTGTGACACCTTCTGTTGATTCCTTGTTATCACTCTATAATTAAATACTTTCCAAGGTTGCACTATGGGACCAAACTCTGAGGTAGTTAACGGCAGGTAAAGATATTGTTGTGGTGAACTACCTTGGAACTTCTTGAGCAAGGAAATGACACATTGGGTGGATTTTAGCTGTGTTACGCAATTGTAGTTTATAAGCAACAAATCCTATCTTTTCAATCACCTCAAAGGGCCCAAAAAACTTTAATCTCAGATTTTGATTTTTACGTAAGGTTAGAGATTGTTACCTATATGGTTGCAGCTTGACCAAAGCAAGATCTCCTACTTGTAGTTGAAAGTCTCGCCTCCTTTTATCTGCTTGTTGTTTCATATAGTTTTGAGACTTCAATAGATTGACCTTTAATTGTGATATGATTTTATCTCTGGCTGTCAAATCTTCCCTCACTGAAGTGGGATCCTTTTGATTTTGGTCATATCTTCTAAGTTTCGGAGGAAGTCTTCCAAACACCGCTTGAAAGGGAGTCATACCTAAGTTGTGATGAAAGGAAGTATCATACAAATATTGGGCCTAAGGCAGCATATTCATCCAAGACTTAGGATTCTCATACACATAGCACCTCAAATACATTTCCAATGTCTTATTTAGATTCTCTGTTTGACCATCAGATTGGGGATGATACGTGAATTCCATGACTAAGGTAGTTCCTTGAGATTTAAACAATTATTGCCCGAAGGAGCTAATAAAATCTTTATCCCTGTTAGATACAATGGAATTTGGAATTCCATGTATCTTACCACCTGTACAATAAAGGCTTCTGCCATAGATTTAGTGGAAAAATCTGATCTTAACAGAATGAAATAGGCAAATTTGGACAATATGTCAACCAATATCATTATTGTTGCGTAACTAGTGACAGATGGAAGATGGGTGATAAAATCCATGACAATGTCCTCCCAAACCTATTGAGGAATAGACAATGGTTGCAATAGACCTTTAGGTAAGGCATGAGCCACGTTTGCTTGTTAACAAACTACACATTCATTGATGAATTTCCGAATGTCCTGTTGCATATTGTATATTTCTGATATAGCATTGGTCTGCATCATTCTTCTGATGTGATTTAATTGAGCTTGAGTTGGCATCAATTCCTTATCTCCTTGTAGTGTAGTAAATATGTCCTTATGAAGTAATTTCAATAGCAAAGCATCATAATTTCCAATATGAGTACCAATGGTTTTTAACCAACTAGCTCTAAGAATTAAATCTTCCCCTGAAATTGATAGTAAGAAAACAAGTAAAACAAAGGAAAGTCCTTGTGCCTGCACCTTAAGCTGCTGAATTTTTCCTTCAACTGTCATGTAATTTCATTCCCTACCATACTCTAAACAAGGAAGCAGGTTCTACTAGAAGTTTTAAGAATTTTGCAATCCTTGGCTACAAAAAATTATCAGAACTACCACCATCAATTAAGACTTGCATCGAAAGTTTATTAATGTGAGCTAAAAAGTGAATGGTGCCCACACTCATTCCCCTTTTTAAAGCATTCAGAGATAGATGATGCTCTTCCTCAGAAACATTTGGAATATCAACTTTTTCTTGTTTTGTTGCAGTATCCTGCCCAATTACATCATCCTCTTCTAATTCCAGAAACATATGTTGTCTGTTGATACATTTGTGATTAAAAGTGAATTTTTTATCACAAAAATAACAAAGACCATTATCTCTTCTCAATTGCTTTTCAGCTCGCTAATTCTCTTCACATTGCTATTTTTTATTTGTGGAGTGCTTGGAGTGGGTAACAAAGGTGGAAGGCTTGCTTTAATATTACTTCTCTGATTCTGATAAGTTTGTTGCAGAGGCTGAGACATAGGTTTTGTTGCATATGTTGAAACAATTGGTTTAGTGAAAGATGGTTTGGTTACAGGACAATACTTATCTTCGTATAGCTTCGCCAAAGCCACTACTCTCAACAATGAAATTGGGGATAGGGCCATCACATCTATTTCAATATCCACATTTAACCAACTCAGAAAACAATTCAAAAGTACCTCATCACTTAGACCTGCTGATCTATTTTCCAGGGACATAAATTGTAAATAATATTCAGAGACCAAACTTGTTTGTTGTAGTTTGAACAATTCAGCCATTGGAGAATCGAAAGGCGAAGGTCCAAATTTTGATTTAAGAGCACAGGTTAAATCCACCCATGTATTAATAATTGCTAGTCATTGTAACATCTGAAACCAAGGTACCACTTCACCCTCAAAATGCATAGCCGCTATTTCCACCCTAGCCATATCTGGTGTATTGTGATTCTCCGAAGAATTATTCCTGCATTCAATGGTCTTGGAGAATTTTTTGTCGTCGACTCTTCATGTTGTTGGTGCATTGATTTCTCCAGCAACAAGCATTCTAATGTTGCTTGGTTTTTATCAAATCGATGTTGATTTTCCGCCTCTTTTTGTGCATTGTAGTCATGTTGTTGACGATAGCTCAAATCGTTCCAACAATCTTTAAATCTCACTACCTTGGGTTTTTAATTCAGCTTGAACATCCTTTAACCTTGTAGCTTCAGCCATGAAGAGTAATGAAAGCACCAATGAAACAAATGAATTTTATTGAAGAACTAATGAAGCAGAGTTCGTATGTATAACCATATATTATCTATTATATTACAACTTGTCAACACCCAATTTTATCCAGGTAAATAAAATTCATCACAAAAATAAATAAATAAAAAAGGAATAAAAAAAATAATACTATTTATTTTACTGTTTGCACCCCCAAATTGAATTTTTAACTCTTAACCCAATGGCCCAAAATAATCCCACATTTTTTTACTTCCTCGCCACTTTTTTTTATCACACCTCACTCTCCACATCACCTTCCACATCACCTTCCACATCACCTACATTTTTCATTTACTATTACATTTTTTATATTTTTATTTTTATTTAATTTTTTTCCTAACTTTTCTAATTTTTCCACTTACTTTTTTTATTAATTTTATTTCACCTAATTTCTCCACCCACTTTTTATATTATTTCTTTCACTTATTTTCCACATTAAATTTTACTATTTACTTTTTTATTATATTTTATTTCATCTAAATTTTCCACCAACTTATTATATTATTTTTATTCATCAACTTTCTCCGTCCATAACTCTATAAATACTCATCCATTCTTAACTCCATTTTTACACAGGCAATTACATAACATCCATCCCTTCTCTTTCAAAACCTCTTCATTCCATCCCAAAACTCTACTTCTTTTTTCTCTTACACTTTATTATTTCTTAATCCCTCTATACATATTAAATTCCATACCACATTTGTACTACAAGGTCATCTTCTTCACCTTCCACCTACTTCTTCTCACAACTTATTACAAGTAAGATTTTGCTCTATCATTCAAATCTTCAACAAGGTACATATGTTCTTCTCATTCCATTTATATATGCATTTTGATTACTTTTTTAGTTTATAAATTTATCTTATTTTCTACCACATTTATTTTATCTTACGCTTTTTTACATTTGTATGTCATAGATCTTTCAACTCATCTCTCTTTCTTAAAATAAAAACAAATAAAAAAATGACAAAAATATATAAACTTTAAAAAATATATAATAATATAAATATTTGTATGAGTACTCGTATAATCATCGCCTAATACTCAATGTGCAAAACAATAAAATAAACCAAAAAGTTGTGTGAGTACTTGTGCGATCAGCCTAGTACTTATTATGCAACATAATAGAACAAATTAAAAAAGTCATATGAGTACTCGTGCGATCAGCCTAGTGCGCAATACGCAAAATAATAAAATAAACCAAAAAGTCGTATGAGTACTCGTGCGATCAGCCTAGTACTCATTACGCAAAATCTAAATATTATATAAAAAATACAAAAAATATATAAAATATCCAAAAATATCAAATTCTCATCCTAGCAACTTGAGTCAGAACTACGTGATCCTTGATTCTCTATCAAGAGTGGAGATATGTAGGAGCAAGGTTAATCCTTGTCAGGTTCACCTCCCAAAAATCCAAAATAATCTTTCAAACAATTTCCCAATCAATTTCTCAAACATCTTTCTAAACTTATTTTTAAAGAACTACGTACCCCTGATTTCTCACATGACAATACGTAGGAGCAAGGTCAATCCTTGTCGGGCTTCCTAAAAATAAAAAATATTTTTCTTATTTGTTTTGTCTTGCATTGTTATTTTCAAATCACATCAACTTTGCACGTTTAATTAAAGGTATTATTTTCAGGCAAGCGCTGTAGGGTACTAACATCTTCCCTATGCGTAACCGACTCCCGAACTCAAAACTCTGATTTCGCAGACCATGTCTTTATTATATGGTTTTTTCGTAGTTTTTCAGAATAAACTATGGTGACGACTCCAAACTCCTATTTTCAAATCATTAATTAGTTTTAAAGAGTCTCGCTAGTCATTCTCCGTCACGATTCCGGTTGCGACACAACTCAACAAAAATAATGCAATAGGAATAGAATAATTTGTATGGTCTTTGATGATTGTCCTTAGCTGGAAGAATTAAGGATTCAACCTGATGCATAGAAGAACCCAGAATGAGTAGAGAAATAAGAGAGAATAGACAAAGAATCCATAAGGTTAGAGAGAAAATTCATACCAGACATATCTCTCTAATCCTCCAAATACTCATTTCTCTTGTGTTGATGTGTGCTCCTCCTAACTGTTTTGATGTTGCATGGATTCTTTGTCATCTTCTGCCCATGCTTGTATATTTTTGTGCATTATATTTTCTGCCCTGTCCTTTTATACATGTTACACAATCCAGAAATAATTTTTATCAACAATAAATAATATATTAATTATAGAAGATATTACACGTTTAGAATATACAAATCAAGTAAAAAGGATAAATATGTGTAGCTTCTATAGATAAGAGGGCAAAAACTTAGATCAACTATAAGAGAAACATACATCCAAAATCCTGCATAAATAATACTATGTACATGTTCCTATGACCCTCGGTGTTATTTATTGAAACACTTTTATTAATAAGAGTGTTATAGTTGATGTAGTAATTCAAACCAATTATTATTAAAGATGGGAATTAATACATGTTATTTGTAAATGACAATCCTCTTCATCAGTTTTGTAAATAACACAGTGAACTTTTTTTGTAGCATTTTTTTTCAAAAAAAATAATAATAATTAAATGAGACAAATGGTTGTCCCAACCTATCTACAGAGGTCAAAAAGAAAAATAAAACTCCATTAAACAAAACTTATAAAATTCAAACAATAAAAAAACTTAGAATTGGAAGAAAAAAAACATTTTACAGAAAAATCATTAAAGTTTTGTTCACTTGAATGAATTTAGGGATAGTGATTGAATGAATTTGAGAGGATTTGAAAGTAAATTTTTTTGTTGTTTATTTGAGTAAATTTGGAGGTAAGTGAAAATGGATTTGGAAATAAAGTTTGTGAGAATTAATATAGGATTTGATTGACGTGACAAATTAAAAAATTTTACTTTCAAATCCACTCCACTCAAATAAACAACAAAAAATTTATCTTCAAATCCATTCAATCAATCTCCCCCAAATTCATTGAAGTGAATAAAGTATAATTGAAGAGAGAAATCCTCAAGACATATCTCTCTTAATTGAATCTCATTGGAAAGATTCCTTATCTTTGAAACTCTAAAGGTTAATGTTGTTGTCAGTGAAACATTTTCTGTCTGTCTTCCCCACGTTATACATTTTATTAGAGTGATTTTTCTAACAAAAGATATATATACCTTCCTTTTCTACATTCCTTTTCTACATGACTAACCTCATCCTTCTTTGACAGCATAGCAAGAACAGTTTTGGTTTATGAACTTGAACTTGACATTGTTCAGTTCCTCTGTTAAAAGTTTAATTGAAAAAATAAGTGTGTAGCTATTCTTACTACCACAAATGGTTAGAGCAAAGGAGTTTGTGGCTAGGAATAGTTTGTTGATGACATTGCACATTGCAAACACGAAAGCTACTTGGAACACCAACTTTTAATAAAAAGAAATATATATATATATATATATATATATATATATATATATATATATATATATATATATATATATATATATATATATATATATATATATATATATGATATTTTAATTCATTGTGAAAACTTTGTATGTTGATTGCAAGGAAAATCAAATGATGAATTTAGCACACCCAAAAGAAAAAAATAAAACTTGCGAAACAAATTGATGTTTATGTTTGCTTATGTGCAAATTATTATAAACTTCAAATTATTATAAAGGAGTAATTTTTCAATATAGTATTTTTTTTTATTGAAAATTGAAGTCAAAGATAATTACTGGAAAAAAAAATCTTAAGATTAAAATATTAGTAATATAAGTCCGAAAATATACAATTTTATCCTTCTTATTGTTGACTATCATTTTAGTTTTTATTGCCATTCACAATAATTGAAAAATGAAATTTACTGTTTGAAAAAGGAATCCTTAAGCCATGGAGATGAATTAGTTTCATGCAACATTAAAGATAATTACTACACTAGTTCTTGCTATGCTTAAAGTTAAAACATTTAAAGCTATATTCAGTGATTTATTATAATAGTAAATTCTTAAACAATTTTTCTTCCTTTTTTATCTCACTCTTAATTTTATTTTTTATCTTCTTAAGAATAGGCATTATCAACTACAAGGCATATATAATTATTTCAATTTATCTATTTTTTCTTTATTTTATTTGTCATTTCATTAAAATGTTTGGTGCGGTATATGACATTTAGTAAAAACTATGTAATCCTCTAAAAGGGTATTTCCTCATCTTAAAACTCAATCTCTATTAATAAGGTTTTAAGTTTAAGTATTGTGGATAAAAAACTTATTACTATAAAATAGATGTTTATATTATTAATTTGAATAAAAAATCATAAAATTATTATTATTATTATTATTATAAAAATTCCTGATAATTTTTCTATTCGATATATACGTGCAACTAATCTGATAATATTCTCCAAAGATTCTCAAATGTTGGTTTAATCTTTCTTTTTTAACAAAATAACCACTAATGTTATTTTAATTTTACTATTGTTTCAAAACTTTTGTTACTTTAGAGATTCATTACTTGATTAAAAACATTGAAATAAGAAATTTTAATGCGGTAAATCTTTTGCATGTACAATTTGTTGTCGTATTAACTTTACATCTCCGATTGCTTTTTAGGAAGAATAATACCTGCATATTTGAAAAATAAATATATTTCAATGGTCCATGACATTCTCAAATGAAATGATCAATCTTTTTCATTATAAATGTTGGTTGTCCAAAATGATCCAAAATTCAAAACTACATCATATAAGTTAAAGCTTATTTTTGCATTCAACTTTATAATTACTGGTAATATTTGGAAATATCTACGATATTATGTTTTGTAAAAACATTTTCTTTGCATTGAAAGAAGACTTAACAATATGTTTTATTTTTTTCATAATTACTTTACAAAAGATTTTCATTGATAATAGTGGCCTTATACTAAAATATCATTTTGATACAATCTCTCTCTCTCTCTCTATATCTATATATATATATTAAAAAGGTTACTATCAATTGCATTTCATCCTGTGTGGAAAGAGTGTGTGCCAATAAATGGTTTTCAATAAACTTTTTATCTTTCCAGATTTTGTTAGAATTTGTACTGTTTGATTTTCAATACTTTTTCTGTTTTTCTCCCCTCATGTAAAGTACATCCTGTGTTTCATTGTTGAAAACAAATAGAGCCTTATAATAATTAGATATTATTCTTGGAAGAGTCACACAAATTACAGAAACACAAATTAAAGAAAATTATATATATATATATATATATATATATATATATATAATGAATAAAAACATGTTCAACATAGTACAAAGTCAGAAAAAAAAAGATTTAAATTTTAATTCCATAATATATTTTATTTTTGTTGGATCTTATTTAATTAATTATTAAGTTTTCTTATTCGAAATATTCCTTCTTTTATAAAGTCACTATTACCAAGTTGGATATATTAAGAAAAATATTATTTAACACACCTTTTCACATTCATTTTTACACTATTTTTATTTATTTTTTTCTTTTTTTAAAAAAAATATAAAATTTTATATTTTTATAACTATTTTACTTTTATATAAATGTCAAATGAACGTAACAGTATGATACAGTATATTTTTCTATATTTAACTGATAAAACACTTTGAATGGGTAGTGCATAAATATAAATGAAAAAGTGAACAGAAAAATAAAAGAAGTAGGTTGATTTAGCATTGGAGAAATGATGAAAGAAAGCTGAGACAGAATGATGAATATTGCAGTGCATAGAAAATACAGTAACAATATTACTTATTGGGATGAATTTAAAGGAAAGCAGCATAAGCCATTAATTACTTGTGAAGGTTAACAGTGGTAGGTTGATAGGTAAAGGCAAGCAGCTTCTCAGTGCAGGAAAGAAGCAGCTTTTCAAAGACAGCATGGTCGGGATGATCTTCATACTCTTGAACACCTTCTATGCTGTCAAAGCTTGATTCAAATATATGAGTGTACCCTTCGTGCAGGTGTAGGTTAACTTTCTCACTTTCATCGTTGCCCCTGAAACATAATTCATTAAATTATTACGATGATGTTCTATGTTCTAAAACTAGTTAAAAAAAATTAGATAATATGAGAATAATATTATATATGTATGTTTACCAATGGAATGAGTTCATGGCTGGGATGACATCCACCAGTTTTGCATATTCTGTGATGGCCTCTTCAATCTTCTCAGCAGTAGCATCTTCCTTGAACTTTGCCAATATCACCAGTCTCACTTCTTTCTTTGCTTCTGCCATTTCTTCTCAGTTCTATTCATTCACACAACCTCATTGTCCCTCTCACCCTCTATATATATACCCACATTTACCACAATAAATACGTACATTAAATGATGCCAGCTGTATAGGTATACGTATTGTTGTATCTTTTATCAGTTTTTTATATTTATGTAGCCTCGATCATTGAGCTTCTCTCTTAATGCCACACAATAACGTTGGGTCCCGAAATACCCATCACATGCTCCATATTCCAACATTATTGAATAAATTAAATTTTAATTTCATTATTAGTAATTGGAACTTTATTTCGTAAAAATGAGTTATTGGAACTTTTGTTATTATGCGTTTAAGTTTTATTTTTTAAATCAATTTAAATAGCAAATAATTTCATATGGAGACAAAATGTCGCACTCCAATACACTATCATAAAATAACTTCATTGTTCTTCTTTCATCACTACTATCAATAATTATTGAAATTGAAATGACCTAAACTCTTAATCTCCAGCCTTACTGCTCATTACACTACAACCACAGCTCGATTTCTCAGAAACCAAAAATCCTAAAATTTCAAACTTAAAATCACATAAATTGCTCTAAAAAGAAAAAAGAAAAATCAAAATATTTTTTTACAGTATTTTTTCTCTTTATGTTATATAAAAGTAAATCATATTAACATTTGGATGCAAAAGGCATGTCTATATTTTTAAATAGATGAGTTAGAGATTTTTATTAAGAGAGTTATTTATAAGAATTATTTGAAGTAAAAGATATATGTAATTTTAATATAGATCTTTTATATAAATTATTTTAAATTCAGTTATCGATGGGTCTTTTCAGAGGAAAATCACCAAAAAGAAACAACATTGGCAATAAGACCTAAATTTAAATAATAGATTATTATTATCATTTTTAACCTAAAAAAGGTGTCAATCTTGATGAATTGAGGTCGGATTTTATTCATTATTGTATCTCTTTAAAACTTTAAAGTTTTAGGTTATGAATTGAGCACAGATTTGATTTATTACTGTATCTCCTTGATGATTTTTTTTCCGATAGACCTATCATTTATATAAACCATTTTTTTCAATTTACAAATAATTATCTTTAATTTTTTGTAAGTTGGTAAAAGTTTTAATATCAAATTCCACATGCTTTTTTTTGGAGGATACTCCTGTCACATTCTTACTTATATACAAGAGGACAAAGAAAATATGCATTCCAATAAATCCTTACCAAACAATTTCGAAGTGATTAAACGTGGAGAAATGACGAGATTTACTCTCACATTTATAATTTTAATAATATTTTGTAAGTGTAAGTATTTTCCATTGTTACATCTTTTTTAATTTATAATATTCATATCATTTTCAATTTAAAACTTTAAGTAATAATTTTGTAAATATATTCATATAAAATTTAACATTCTTATATTTATTTAATATGAAATTTAATTAATATTTAGATTTTTTATATTAATTTTTTACCATGGTGCTTATTTAGAAAATTAATACTAAAAATATATTATAATTATACAGAAATCAGATATCACAAAATAATATAAACCCACGTGCAAAAAGAAAGTAGGTAAGAAAATAAAACTTGTTTAGTTTTTCTTCCTCAATTATTGGTCTGGTGGAATGCTATTCATAATTACTGCATAGAAAAAACCAAAGGCCCATAACTGAAAATAATGATAATAATAATAAAATAATAAAATGCATTCTACTATAGTCACGTACAAATCCAGTTTCGTCCAAACCGAGTCGGGCCCAGGACTGTCTCAAAATGCCAGGCCGACAATGAAAGAGATCCGTTTCTTTAAATTGTATGACATTTTTTTATTTGAGTTAAATAAATCTTTTTCACAAATTATATTTCATTTTTAAATTAGATATATTTTTATTTCATTTTAATATTTTATAAGTAAAATATTTTTTGGAAATACGAAATATTATTTATAATATGATAAAAAATATTTATATTAAATTATAATGTGATCATTGTTATTAAAAATATATTTAATATATTTTAAAAATACAGAAATTAAATAAATATTTGATTAGAACATAAAATATAACTTTTAAAATAGTTTAAAGAAGAAAAACTATTTAATATTTTTTTTATTTATAAATAAATTAAAATTTATATATAATTTCAAAAATATGATCATGTTGGTTGTTATTTTCTCCTAATGTATTAAATCTACAAATCTTCATTGTTAGTATTTAATAGGAAAAAATATATTTAATCATGTTATAACAATGGTGCCACCTAAAAATATCTCATTTGGTGGCCATTATTCTGACACCAATGTCAATATGCATGTGGCCATAATTTTTATACCAGTGTTGATGGGTGTGAATTGGTGTCAGGATAATTAATTAATTATACATAGATATATGACATATATATTCATCTTATATTTTTCTGATATAATGACATTCTAACCAATAACATTTAAATAGTAATAGATTACATTATATATGGTAAGTGTAATTTGCCCTAAGAGGAAATTTTGTCTGCTATTATGGCCATTGAGCACGCCTTTTGGGTAAGGATGACACAAGTTTTAGCTTCAACATAACTGCTTTTATAATTATACCATTTAAGAATAATATTCAATTTTTAAAACTTAAAATAATAATATGTCAAATATAATATTATTTTTTTACATTATTTCACTTTTAATGTTTTATGTTTTTCAAATCTTTAGCAATAAATACTAATGTCTATTAATGTATTTTTTTAAGTCAACTTAGACTACATATATAATAAATTTTCTTAAAAAATAAGAGAATTTCTTAATCAATAGTTGATAATAATTATGTATTAGGACTACACCTGATTGTATGTGTTATTAGGTTTCAAATTCCATCTACTTGCTAAAAATATCAAAATGGTTAAGCTTTTCTCAACCACTTGAAAATATTTATTTATTAAACCTAAATTGGGATCTAATATACAACTCAAAAGCATCCTTACGTACCAAATTAAGTATTTCCTTTATTTGAATATACTTTTTAAAATAAAAATGAAATCATTTAGACGTTTAGAAAAAGAAAAAAAAAACTTATCAACCATTACCATAATAAAAGTATCAGTATTTTATAGAGTAGATATTTCTTTCTAAATATACTAAAACATTCCACAAATATGACACACAAATACATATGTGTAAGCTACATTCAAATATCAAATTCAGATATATGTGTTCATAAAGGAAACCATTGTAGTACATACAATAATCAAAGTAGAGATTACAATAATTAAGAAGAAACAACCAAACTTATTTTTATGAGTTACTAACTGTGAAATTGAGGCATTATTACTCTCCCAATCAAAGGTTAACTGGTAGGTTTATAGTCAATGACAAGTATTTTGTCCAGATTGGAAAGTAACAAATTTCCAAACTCAACATGAGCAGGATGAGCTAAATACTCTGCAATGGCTTCTGTACTCTCAAAGGTTGATTCAAACACATGAGTGAAGCCTTGATGCAGGTTTTCAACACTCACATCTTTGCCCCTACAATACATAATTCGCCTATCAGCTATACATATATGTTGCTCTGAAATATCTCAACTAAGTCACTAGAATGAGTTTATTTAGATGCCAATGTTTAGAAAATTATACAGTAAAAGCTCAATGACATTGCTCAATCTATGCAAGTTCCATCTATTGAGACCACATATAATTCTTTCAACAAAATCCAAAATTCTATTCATATAAGCCTTAATTGTGCCATTAAACTTTGTAAATTTGTCAAACATTTCGAGTGCAAACTTAAGCCTTAAACAATGTATCTTTAAGAAGCAGAACCCCCTTCTTTTTTTTTTTTTTTTACATATGTGGGTAAAATTGTCCAAAAATTACGAAAATAAACCAGTCAGAAAATAATTACAATAACAAAAATCAAAGGACCCTACAGTGCAGAAAAGGCAGAGATCTTCTGAAACCCTACAATTTCACCGATGGACTATTCCAATCATCTTAGCAGTAAGATTTGTGAATACTAGAAGCATGTGCAAGCAATGGATAAGGTAGCATACCAATGGAAGGATTTCATGGGTGGGATAAGATTGACCAGGTTGGCAAAGGCATTGATGAGTTCTTCAATCTTCTCGGGAGTGACATCGTCCTGGAACTTTGCGAGCACTATGTGTTTCACTAGTCCTTTTGCTTCCTCCATTTTTACAACTACCTATTTTTCCTTCTCTCACTCTTTATGTATCTATCTCAAAAAAAACACTTTTATTATCATAATTTTGAATGTTTTTAACTGAATAAATTAATTTAAAATTTTATATTTTGTAATTAAATATTTACTATTTAATTTTTTTTATTAATTAAATAACATAATTATTTTCTTGATTTATGTAACATCTCATTAACTATTTAAGAAGTTTCACAAATTTAATATAATAAAACAATTAACAATTAAAAATTTACATTTAGTAAATAAATAGTTTTACCCAAAATATAATAATTTGGAAAATTTATAATCAAAATATTCGAAGAGAATATTTGGTATTGTAACATCCCAAAATACAGTAATCACCATAAATCAGAATTAATTACAATTAACAGTAATCACAAACAGTCTTTGTATTAAATCAGATTCACAAAAGCCTAAACGGCATCAGTACAGGGAACGCTTATAAACGCATACAAAGGAAACCCAAAACGGACGTTCTTATATGCACAAAACAACGTACGCAAAATAGGGGAATACATGATTAAGACGAACGGCCTTACAAAATACTTGGCCGAACGTTCTTTAAGCACTAACATTTACAATTCCTATTCTAACGAGCGCCTCTAAGGCTCGGCCTTCACTTCAACCTCTACCAGATTGGCTTCATCCAAATTTTCTTCTTCCAGCACTTGCTCAAGGGATGCACCACCATCTGCTCACATCCACAACGGATGATCATTGCATTTGGACAAGACGGATATACATGAACAGTAGACAACACAATGGAAATGCAAGGGTAAGCTTATAATATTTAATTTATACAATCAACACATACAGTTACATTTCAACACACACATACAGCATGTGATTCATCAAATAATAATCATAGAAAAATGTAATATAAGACAGATCGTCCGGACTGTATGAACCATGTAGTTACAAGCGTCCTTGCACCCGAGTGGTGTAATAACTGATCAATCCCCAGCTGCCACTCGAGGTTAACCCTATCTGTCCGAAGTACTCAATGGACTAGGGCCTCCTGCCATTCCCACGCATGAATACCCCCTTCTACTTGAAGAGGCGTATCACGGAATATCAGGATGGACCGCGAGGCTTAACTGATCCAGGTTCATACTTTACCATTCAATATTTCATATTCAGCACATCTGAGACGTTCCTCCTTGGAACGCTCGTTAAAATCCACTTCCAATTATTCATTCAAAATATCATTCGCCCATAATAACCAGTTCTCTTTATTCACATTTTCATTCAGTGTTCCATTCTCTTAACATTAACAACATGCATCCTTTAATCAATTAAAACGAAAGTATTCCAGTTTGTTTGACCACACGTTTCTGAACAAAAGAAACAAACTCTTTTCCATTTACGGACGTTAAGAAAACCTAACATATTTAAATGAAATTGAATTTAGAAGATCAGTATAATACTTAGAAGATTTGGAGTACAAGAACTTTATGTTGAATAAAGAGGATAAATACCTTACAAAATGACTTGGATAAATAATCAGAGTAATTGTAAATCAGAAAACAACACTTACTGTCAATGACCGAACGTTCCATAAATAACCGTGGACGAACGCCAGATACGTTCGCTCAGAATTCAATAATAAGGACGAGCGTTCAGTTATAAAACCGAACCCTACTTGGACGAACGCTGGGTCAATGACCGAGCACAAATCAGAACGAACACTTCGGTATAAGACCGAGCGCCAATTGGGACGAACGTTCAATATAAGGCCGAACGCTCTGTAGAACGAACGTTCGACACAAGGTCGAACGACATTAAGGACGAACGCTCGACTTAAGGCCGAACGTCATTGAGGACGAACGCTCGACTTAAGGCCGAACGTCACGTATTTATAAAGTTTCAAATATTTATCTATACTGAGCTGAACCGAACGCTCATTCACTAATAATGGGGACGCTCGTTCTCGAGCAGAATTCTTTCCAAATGAAAGAATTCCAATCTAAGTTATTTAATGAAAAACCGAACGGTCTAAGACCGTACAGTGACGAGCGTCATTTAGCAAAGGGGATGATTTAAAATTTCAGATTTCACAAACTTAACAGAATTTTCCAGATTTCCATCTTATAAACCTTATAACTTTCATTCCAGATTTAATTCACCTTCAACTTCACCATCATACAGATTTCAACATTTTAATAATTCCATCTATACAATAATCATATTCCATTCGTACATAATCAAATCAATCATGCATTTAAATCAAGATCAACAACATATAATACATACGAGCAGTGTTCGTTCACAACAGATCATTCCAACCAGAATTCATATCAGTAAATTTCCATAGCAGCTCAAATTCAGAGGTATCATACATGCAAATCAGAATATAGAACATACAGTATAAATTAAACATATAAGCTTCCCTTACCCGGATTGGATTTCAAGCTTGTCCTAGATAGAGAATGGCTTTGTCCAACTACGCTTTTCTTACGTTCTTGACTCTTCCAAAATAAAATCTAACCACGGAATGCAGATCACTTAGAATACATGTTTGCATGCAACCAAAACCCTATTTTTTCCAGAATCCTAAGGATGAGCTACGGAATGAAACTTACCAGTTTCAGTTCTTGAAGCTGTTCGGTCCAGTGAATAGCTCTCAATGCAGTGGACGTTTCTACGGTGCTGGAAATGGAATCGGAGGAGAAACGTGAGAATTACAGTAGAGAGAAGTTTAGGGTTTCTAGAGAGAAGTTGGAGAAAATGAAAGGTTGGTTTTCTGAGGAAGAAGATGACTGATGCAGGTGAGCGGAAAGGTTTTCGAAAATTACTTTTGTTCCTTCAAATTCCAGACGAGTGAGCGTCTCATTTTCGGACACCTGCAACCCCCATTCTGATTTCAGAAACTTCCAACGTGACAAGTGGCATGCTTGCATGCAGAGTTTAGTGCGTTTTAATGCACTGAGTGTATAACGTGGTGCGTGTTTCAGAGAATGATGAGCGTGGTTCTTCGTGCACGTCAGAGAGGGATAGGATCAGTTTAGGGAGTGGGTTTTAATGGCTGGGAATGAGGTGGCAAGCATTAATGGTGAGATGTCAGGATTAATTTAGGCTAATTATTAAGGGTTTCACAGGTATAAATACGTTGAAAAGAAGTTGAAGTATAGAAAAAATTTTAAAGTAAAGGATAACTTGACTTAATTTTGAGTGCTTTTTTAGAAATAATATGTAAATATAATTTTTTTCTTCTTTTTTTATATGAGCTTATAGTACTATAACACACAATTTCCATGGAATCGTGCCAAAAGATACCAATCACGTTAAAATTGACTGATAGGGAGAGTACTCAATTAAATGTAATGAAAGGTCTTATTGTCTCTATGGTAAAAAAATGAATTTTTTTTATAACGATACTTTGACAATATCATTCTGTTCTTGATTTATGTTGGTATTTATGATTATTATTATTAATTGTAAAATAATTTTGGACCAATCACATAATGACATATAAATGATGTTAAAATGTTGTCAAAAAATATTATCAAATCATTATCCTTTTCTTTTTTGCAAGTCGACACAACTAACTAAAATTCAACAAAAGACTTTTTAAGAATTTTCTTTTAAGTAAAGTATTTTTAATAATTTTTTTATATTTTTCTATCTCTTTTAATACATACAAAAAGCTTTATATTTAATAAATAAATAGTTTTACAAAAATAATAATAATTTGGAAAATTTATAATCAAAATATTGGAAGCGAATACTTGGTATAAATACATTGAAAAAAAGTTGAAGTATAGAAAAAATTTTAAAGTAAAGGATAACTTGACTTAATTTTGTGTGACTTATTAGAAATAATATGAAAATATAATTTTTTTAGTTTTCTTTTTATAATTATAATTTATTATATGTATATTCATCTATAATAATACAATACTTCATATTTTATGTCTTATTTTATTTCTATAATTATCAACATGATCTTTTTTAATTTAGTTTATGTTATTTTTTATATCTACACTCCGAAATCGTTTCTGAGATTCTACAAAATACTATAAATTATTCTTTGTAACATAAAAAAAATCTTACCCTTAACAAAAAAAACATAATAATATCTTTCATAAACAAGATATTATTGAAATCAAACATTTTGCTCTACATCTTTATTTCACCGTTTCTAACACCTGTTCACTCTCACATTCTTCTAAACTCATACCTATAAAAGAAAAAACAAATACAAGGATAAACTAATATTGTAAAATAATCAAATCATGCAATTATAATTTAGATACAACACATTTCACTTTAAAATCAAACAAGAACCTAAACATATATAATCATTCTAGACTTGACAAATCTAGATACAGGTATTGATGTCAAGCTACGACGAATTATGCACTTGTGGTGATAGAACAACTATCCTCTGTCCAAGTTACCACACAAGATTAGTTCGTCAATCACCTCTATCCAAGCTCATTAAAGTCCAAATCAAAATCATCAACATCATGCATCAAATAACCAAACACACTCATCAAAACATAATCAACACTAAAACAATCATTTCAATTATAACCAAATCAACATAACATTATTCCTCACAACATAACAAACATAAATTCATGTATCATAACACGAAATTAAGGATAAAATCAGTTTCTCTTACTTATTAGAAGACCAAACGACCCTAAAGAACCCCAAAACCCTCTCACATATCAAAGGACATTAACTGTGCCCACAAACAATGAAATCTCATGATCAGGGTATGCCATTAAGACAATTGATCGACAATGAACTAACAAGAGAGGTTGAATCACACATGCGAGAAAGGGGAGAACTCACTGTGTCTTAAACTAAAAACTAAAGAAAAAGGAGCATAAATTGACTTACTCTAAATGGAAGACGAATCGGTTGAAAGGGGAGAACTCACTGTCGTGATCTCCTAGACATCTCTTGATCGTCGAACAGATGTCTCAAGAGTTAGAAATCTTAGAGAGAAATCAAAGAATGAGTTTTAGAGAGATGACGAGTGTTTTATATAATGAAAACTGTTTATGAAAATATATTTATATTATTGAATTATTTTAATATTAAAATACTCAGTTTTATTATTATAAAACACATATAAATTCTAATACATTATTTTTTAAGTTCTTACCTCCTTTGTTTGTTATTTAATTTTTGTTATCATTTTAAAAAATGATAGGTAATTGGAATGTATTTTTTTTTCATGTTTGAATTACAATTGAATATGCAAAATTAGTTTAATATATTATTAAACATGCTTTAATTAAAGAAAATTCAAACTTAATTAAACACGTTTCTAAGTTACTAGTATATGTTTTTAAGAATTTTCCGACCAAATGTTTTGGAACTCACTATTGTACTATCAAACTTATAACCTTGTTAAGGATTGTTCTTTTTATCCTCTTTGATACATCTTTTCATTATAGTATATAAGCAGTCGTAAGTTATTTTTGAATGTAATATTTAAAAAAAAATTAAACTCATGTGCTCAAAGAGTTTTAATGGTCTTTCCTTTTTTTTTTTTTTCAACTTTTACTTTGAAAGGTTTAAATGTAGCATAGGCTTTTGACTTCTCAAATAATAAATAAAAGCATATTTTCTAAATAATTGTCAATAAAAAAGTACTTAAATACTTTTGCCTCCATGGATAATAGTTTTATTAGGCCACATAAATTTGAATGCACAAAATCCAAAAGATTATTTGTTTTCTATGATTTCTTTTTTGTTAGGAAATTGAGATCAATATTATTTATTAGCAATTATATTCTTTCCAAACTCGAAAAAGAACATAAATTTGTGAAAGAAATTTTATCATTTCTTTTTGTTTGAAAAACTTTAATTATCTAATATTTAAATGTCTATAACAATAATGTTGAAACTAAGAAGGATATTTTTCTTTGACCATTAAACTAGATTAAATGTTTTCAATCTTTAGAAATAAAAGTTAGTTTGAGCATTATGTTATGGACATAGAAGTAACTCAACCATAATATATGATTTTTCTATCTCAAAAGAAACATGTAAGATAAATTTTTAACAAGTTCAAAGTGAAGAATAACAATCATGTATGTACTGGAGTTGAATGTGACACAAAGATATACAAAGATAATGATGGAAAAAGCGTGTGAACACATATTTCAAGAAAAATGTCGACCGTATAATGTATCTCATTGTAACTAGGCTAAACATAATGTATTTTGTCAGTTTGATTAACAGGGACATGAAAAATCATATTGAATTACATTTATTGGCTGCCAAAAAATTCTTCACTATGTACAAGAAACTCGAAACTTTGGAATATATTACAAAAAGGGTGAAAAGTGTGATTTGATTGGATTTACAAACAGTGATTATGCAGATAATCTAGATGATAAAAGAAACACGTTTATAATTAACAGGTTACCATAATACACTATACCACTCCTCATAATGTTTATGGTTTTGTAATGAACCTATTTAAAATGTTATACCATTCTGAACGAAAGATACAAAAAGAGAACACAAATTCTACTAGATTTTAGTGCTAGAGATGATGATAGCCAAGATGGGCAAGTGTGAAGTGAAGGTTGAAAGTTTTATGGTAGACATTTATATTTCAAATCCAAATTGATATGCATAAATGAAATCATTGTAGTGCATACACCAAAGGGAATCATTGAAGTTCATAAAATAACTGAGATGAAACAACCAAACTTATTTTTATCAGAGCACTAACAGTGAATTGAGCATCAATTTCCCAATGGAAGGTTAACTGATAGGCTTATAGTCAATCACAACCAGTTTCTCTACAGCGGAAAGGAACCGATTTGCAAATTCAACATGAGCAGGATGAGCTACATATTCTGCAACGCCCTCTGTACTCTCAAAGGTTGATTCAAACACATGAGTGAAGCCTTGATGCAGGTTTTCAGCACTCACATCTGTGCCCCTACAATACATAATTCACCTATCAGCTATGCATACATGTTGTTCTCAAATGTCTCAACTAGGCCACTAGAATGAGTTTATTTAGATGCAAATGTTTAGAAAGTTATATACAGTAAAAGCTCAATGACATTGCTCAATCTATGCAAGTTCCATCAATTGTAACAACATATAATTCTTTCAACAAAATCCAAAACTCTATTCATTCAGGCCTTAACTATGCCATTAAACTTGTAATTTGTCAAACATTTCCAGTGCAAACTTAAGCCTTAAACCGTGGATCTTTAAGAAGCACGAGGCCGGTCAGATCTAACACTGGCACTCAAAGCTAGTTGCCACATACAACCACAGATTGGACAATTAGTTAGAGATCTCCCTGAAATCATACTCGCTTGTATAAATTAAATAACAAATAACAAAAACATAAGACCCTACAGTGCAGAAAAGGCAGAGATCTTGTTCTGAAATCCTGCAATTTCACCGACGGACTTCTTCAGTAGTCTTAGCAAAAATTACCAGTAACATTTCTGAATTCTACAAGCATGTACAATCTCAAAATGTAGCAATAAATAATTTGGAAGCCAACCCGATCCAGTCAATGTTCCACTCACTCTATTCACCAGTATCATCGCTTTTTCATCAGCAATACTGGGCAAACCTATTTTAATGAAGTTACTGAAAAATTCAATCTTTTAGATTTTGCAGGCCTTGTTTGCATCAAGATGAAAGTGGGTGTGAGGAAGAATAAGAAAAGGAAAAAATAAACAAGGTAGCATACCAATGGAATGCTTTCATGGGTGGGATAAGATTGACTAGGTTGGCATAGTCCTTGATGAGCTCTTCAATCTTCTCTGGGGTGACATCGTCCTTGAACTTTGCGAGCAGTAAGTGTTTCACTACTCCCTTTGTTTCCTCCATTTCCACAACAACCTCTTCTTCCCAATTTCACTCTCTCTGTATACCTATTTAAGCAAAAATAAATAAATAATAATATATATATATATATATATATATATATATATATATATATATATATATATATATATATATTGACACTATCAAAGTCTTTACACATAAATTGATGAAAAAGGCCTCTCTTTTTTTTTTCTTCCCTTTTGTGGTATGCGCATATATTATTATAGATACGAAATTTCCATGGAATCGTGCCAAAAGATACCAATTACGCTAAATCGATTGATAAAGGGAAAATTAAATTAGATGTAGTAAAAGTTTTATTGTCTCTAAGGTAAAAAAAAAGAAGAACTTTCTTGTTGCGAGAGAGACATGGACAGAACTTGTATTCAACGAAACAGTTTTTAAGATTTTTCCTAGCTAACTGTGCTAAAACTTTTTTTTAATATATGTATTTTGTAATGTGCCCTGATACACTTTCATACGTATAAGTAATTTTTAGTTGAAAAATATTGATATATTTTATTTTGTAATATAATAAAAAAAATAAAACCTTTTATATATGAACTTTAATTTGACTAATTTTATTTATATCTAAAAACACGTTTATTTTTTAATAACTATATTGATTTTATTAAAGAAAAAATTAATGTTAATATTTAATTAATCTTATCTTTTTGTTTTGTGAATTTAATATTGGAAGTGATAATTGTATATTAACGATAATTTTTTATTTACTAAACATACACGACAGTTGTTAAAGAACAAAGATGCTAAATTACATTAATTATTAATAAAAATTTAAATAAAATTAATAAATTATAATTATTGTACTAAGATTTTAAATTATTTTTCCATTCTACGAAAAATAATAAAAATAAGTAATACTTGTTATAATGAACTTTCTATTTACCTAAATAAAATTAATAAATAATGTGTCCATCTACATGAGTTTACATACTTATTAAATATTAGAAATAATATGAGATTTGACTAAAACAATATTTAACAATGGAAAATATAATAATTATGCTAACTAAATATAAAAAAATTGCATTTGTTCGATGATAGAATTCTTACAAATAATGAGGGGAAATACTAGTTAGGGATTGAAAAAGTCATATCAACGTTTGTTATATATGATTCATGAACTTGGATTATTTAGTAATAGAGAATCACACAAAACCACAATATTCAAATGCGGTGAAAACTGTTACATATTTTCACATTCAAAATTCCTGCCATAATTTTACAGGAGAGATTGTTCAACTGTAACAAAAGATGGACGGAAGTAGCAGAGGTCCAATTGAAACGTTACTGCCTCTGCTATGTGCTCTACAAAAATCCAAAATGTGCCAGTGTGGTGTGGACTGCTCAGAAACTATATAATTGTTTTTATAATGTACAAATTGTTAGAGGGGAAAATGCACCATTAGTTTAATGGAGTTTTTCACAGGAATCAACCATGCCACCACGTGACAGTGATAGTCATTCACGTTATATGGAGTAGCCAACCACTGGATCAGATGAAGATAGATAAAAAAGCATTTGCAGGTCACCTTCAATTCTTTATAATATCTCCCCTGCAATGCATGAATGTAAAATTCTCAAATTCTGGATTTGTTTGACGTATGACCACACAATATCAAAAACATAAACAGTATTCAGTATTCAAAGTATACACATTTCAATTGAAAACTCAAGCAAACGTAAATATCTAGAAAGTATCTCATAATATCTTGATTGTATCTTGTAATAATATAGTATTTGATAGGAGATCAATAGAGGAAAGACCATTATTTTGCAATGTTGTGCTTTACAACAAACAATCTTACAAAATCTTAGTTTATTGTTAGTGGTTGTATAAACAATGAGACTTAATGGCTTCCTCAAAGAGCTGAACAAAGCTACTATTTCCAAAGTCCTAATTGGCAGAGGAAAAAATATAGGCAAAGGATCAACTGCAATGAAAACCTACTCAGGTTGAAAATAATTTACCATGTTCCTAGAATTAATTGATATCCTTTAACCTTTCCACAACGACTGGGACAAAATTAAAAGGTGCTGTAAACAAAAATTGTATAATTAAAGATACAAAAATATAAGTGAACTAAATTCAAATGAAAGGCAAGGAGGGTTTTGCTTTAGAATTGACAAAGGAGCAGCAGAATACAGATGAAGACAAAAAAGAAAGATCACAGTAACAGAATAGTGAAAATATGTGATGTTCGTCTCCTAATCTCCATCCATGTTTTTCAATGCACTAGTCCTTTTGTTTTGGACTAAAACCACCAGGATCATTCATTACCTTGCATTTTATTCATCGTGTTACTGTGCTCTTGCTTGTGTTAGAATATGGGTATATAACTCATTTTCTATTTTGTGTATACTGTAGTAAGAATTTGGTTTCCATTATTCAATCACTCGAATCTCTTCCTTTGATTAAGATAAAATCAACTATGAAGAGAAATCTTATTTGTTTGGTTGATTTTGATCAGCTGGGAATATCCAAACCCAGGTTTTGTCACCAACAAACTCTTCAAACTCGTAATAATTCCAGTCATCTTGCAAATCTATCTTCCAACAATCTTATATCTCTTGCCTCCATCTATGTTTTATGGATTCTGCTTCCTTTTTTTTTTATTGCATCTATTGTAACAAGCTTAAAGGTAAGGTTTAACTTTCAGAGGAGTCTTAAAATAATTTTAAGAAGTTTCATTATATATTTATTACATCTTATAAAGTCTAGATGAGATAGTGATTTCCTTATTCAGTTATTATGATAAGATGTCTTGAATTAATAATAGAGGTTAGAGCTTTGACTTTACAATTATTGTGTTTGTCTATCAACAAATACTTTCACTTTACTAACATGAGCCGCCTTTATCTATTTTCCCTCTATTGTAACCAAATCTATAATTGTTAACAGTTTCATCCAACTTCAATAAAGAACAAATCTGACAAATAATCAGCTACTGAAATTTTAGCATTGTTCCAAACATCTACTAGTTAAACTTGAAATATAAAGTGCTGGACAGTAGTTGATTTTAAAACAACCAAAATGGGCTATAGAAGTTTAGAGATTAAAGATTTTTCACTTACAGCCAGGATGAAAATTTACTGCTCTCCACTTCTCCACCAGGATTTCACACAAGTGGAAGCTGAAAAGTGGCATCTAGGTTGTTCTTTACAATCCATTTTTGCGGATAGGACGAATAAGATGATTCAAGATCGATATGCCAGACCATAACTCTCGAGCAGTTGTCCATCAAGCCCTCCATTTGACTTTCATCTTCAACCAGCTGCTCAATCAATGTGCTGACCTGCATATAGAAAAACAAATCCACCACTGATGAGGGCAGGTTCTGAACGCTACATTTTTCTCCCATCCTTATTGTAGAAAGCCATGAGGGCATATAGAACAATTCCCAACCACACTTGACTAATGATAATCTGATTGGATATGTTTTTCAAAACTTGGATTATGAACAGAAAATGTCACGTTACGTAATAATAGATAAAGTCAGAAAGATAAAGATATTGTTTAGAAGATAGAAAAGACAGAAAATGAATTTTAAGTGTTAAGACCACCATGGAGAAGTTCAATTTGTAGCAGAAAGAACATAGTTACAGAATATTCAATAACCCTATTATAGGCTAATAGTAAATTCATAATCAATCTAATTGATCCTAATATCGTCAGTTACTATATCTATAGGATTCTAACATATCTCTAAGATTCTAACAATCCACCTCAAGTTAAACCATATAAGTCTGTATAAACAAGCTTATTATACGTGTAGTTAATCTGAAGACCCTTAGTGACTGTGAATATATTTGCTAGTTGACCATAAGATAGTAGATATTTCCCAAACTTCAGTTCCTGAAACAAATGTTGAGTCAAATAAACTCCTGAGACTGGCTACAGCAATAGCTCGGTACTTTGTCTCTGCATTTGACCTAACTACAACATGTTGCTCCTTATCTCAAATATACAAAAACCAGGGGATGACAACGTTGGTGAAAATAAAAGCTTCAGGTTTTAGTCTTGTTATGGATCAGCCCTACAGAGAGAGAGAGAAAAATAATCAAACAATGTGAAAAACAATAAAAAATGGTCAACCAAACAGAATAGTCTGCCGAACACTTTCAAAACGGAAGGACCACATATCCATAAACAGCACAATAAGGGTAGTTTGGTGGCAAAAACATCTGTTCGGAAGCTCATCAGACGCGACGAAGAAGACTGAAAAGTTGCAAGTGGGGTTTGAATGCATGAGGGGTGTGAGCCCATTGATGGAGGAATGGTTGTGGTGGTTGGTTGTTGCACAACAAGACTATATCAATGGCATCAGAAAGTCATTGACTGTGAACAGTAAAATACAGCAAGGGAAAAACAAAAACCGAAAAACTTCCATGGTTTCTTAAACAGGCTCATGATACCATGTTGAGATGAGTAAAACTGAAAAGGCATATGATGAATTTTATGTGTCTAAACCTCAGTGGAACTATTCAATTTATACGTAAGAGAACACACTTATAGAATACTCAGTAACCTTATTTTAGGCTGATAACATAACTATACCATCAATCTAACTGATCCTAATATCCTCAATTAATCCTAATATTATCAGTTACTATATGTATAGAATTCTAACTTATCTACAAGATTCTGACAGATATATTAATTTACTAACCCTCAAACTGTCCTTGACCGAGTCAAGTTGCCTGATAGGTTCTAGAGTAGGGCGATGCCACTTCTTTGGATCCCAGAGTATCGTACTATTGAAGGCAAAACCCGACATTTCAGCATGAAATCTTTTGGATTTCCCTCTTGGTTCATTCGAATGCCATCCAATTACTCGATTTCCATTACAAATGGGCCCTTGCAAGACAATTCTACTTTTATCCCCTGATAATCTTGCTACAGTCCATGTCCCAAATCGCCTGCAAATCAAAATGACGATATATCTCAACTAATAAATGAAAAAACCGTTGAAAAAGCAAAATTATTGTAGGAAAGAGGAATATCCTAGAACACTATGCATGACCCAATTTGATTAAAGACTTGAAAGCTAATAAAAGAAACATTAGCAGCAGATAGGGCTCATCAATGTTCCTTATGCACATGCACAAATATATACACATTATATTCTTAATTTTTCAAAGGTGTTTAGATTGAAATAACTGTTTATTTAGACAATAATTTTCAATTTTGTATTATAATATTTGTATTTTAGAGGCATTTTAGTGCTCTTTTTCATAATAATCACACAACTCAAAAGCAGCGCTAATTCGTTATATGATTCCACACCAAAAGAGGTGAGGCTCAGGGGTTTCCTATCATTTTGGAATCCTATCAAAATAAATGCATGTATGATTGATAGAAATTAATTACTAAAAGTGCACAAAAAAAAGGGAATGACCTTCATTCTGACATTACTTTGCACAATGCAGAAGACCTTTGTGGATGCAACATATCTAGATACTAGATAGGTAGTCTCTATTTCAGAAATTGACAAATTTAAACATGACACCAAACAAATCAACTGACACTTATAATTAGAAATTCATAATAAACAAAATGTATGTATGGTTGTTGTTATCTTATTATTCATGTTGCCTCATTACATTACTTGTCAGAAGCTAAGGTGTGCAAGAGAAGGAGAAAGAGAAACAAAATTAATATCTCAAAAATTTAGAAAGACCTTATTTCTCTCATTCGCTGAAAGAGGTCCAATGAATAGATGTTATCATCATCTGCAAAGTAAACAATTCCATCAAGACGATGAGTTTCGATGTGAGCCATTACAATATTTCTTTGAAGAATGCTCCTATGGCCTGGGTTTGTTATATTTGTTTTACAAGTGAGATGCCTGTACATAATCCCACTACTCCTTAAGATGTCAGCAGTTTCTTCAGATTGGGAAGTCATCTCAACAACGATCCACAACAAGGGAGGTGAGACCAGTTTTAATGTTTGTGACAAGCGATGCAAGTAATATGCTTGAAATAGATGATTGTATGTTGGAGTCACAATGATGAGAAGCTTCTGAGACTCCACATGTGAATGTTCACGGATTTGGCTATTTGATATATTATATGCCACGCCATCTATTAGACCTGGTTCTTTCACAGTTACATACAAAGAAGCATTAAAATTCACAGCCTCGTTGATTGATGGTGTTATATTTATTGCTGCATTTTCAAGCTGCTGGAAATTTCCCATTGCAGATATCACCTCAAATGAGAAGGCTCGATGTTTTGGCATCAGATTCATTGACATGTGTACTGATGCAAGTGGAATGAGTCCAACAGAAACACCAACCATGAAACAGATGAAAAAATGGAATAGTACCTTCCTCCAGAGCTGGCCCCTGGGTTTTGATCTCTCAAAACCCCTGAATGACCTTGGGGAGAAAGCACCAAACACAAAAGCACGGTAGTCCAATCCAACTGAAGGTGACCAGTTCTGAGGACTTGACATCGACTTAGACAAAGGAGAACCTACTGAACAGACTTCAACATTTGTTGCAGTTCCAGCCCTAGCAACAGGCGACAAAGTTCTTCGAATAGATGCCATCAATAGAAATCCAAAACAAAGTTTAGTAACCCCAAATGATCCCCGTGCGTACAATAATGGCTAGAAAGTATCCAAATTCCAAAACAATAATAAAATTCTTGTCTTTCAACACCAAAAACAACAGTTGTCATGACCTATTGGCTTTGACCAAGACCTTCCAAGTGACCATGTTACAGAGCCAAAGATGCAAAATAAAGCTGGCATCATAAAACAATGTAAGCAAAGCATGTCAGGTTAAATACTTCAGCAAAGTAAATTACAAGCAATCCTTCCAAAAATACATCAAGAGTAAGCCATCTCAAATCACAAAAAGTCTGCAAAACACGTTTCATAATGCATATACAAAAACACCCCAAGTCTCTATATATTAAAGCAACCAAAATGAGTAATCAACCAATAATGAGGAGCCGCCAGCAACTGTGAAAATGGACACTCCAAACATCAAGGTGTCTTATTCAATATAGCATTTTTAGAAACTTGGCAATTAACACAAGAAGTTTGAAACAAGTTACCCAAATGACAGCGAAGCAAAATGGAGTGTTGTTCCAGCTTTATAAACAAGTGGGGCGCTAAAAGGGAAGAACTTCGACACTGTAGAATGTTTCCCTTCTGCCGCAACTAGTTCTGTGGTCGTGTCTGAGTCAAATTAACAGAGATTCAGGAATCAGTGGAGGTCTTTAGATCTAAAAGGAAGGAACTTCAAACCAGAAAATGAAAACAAATCCTGCAAAAAAACAAAAATGGAAAAGCAAAGGAAAAAAAAAACATAAAGACAGCGACAGTCATATGTTTCTTTGAATTTTTAAAGAAAATTAATACCGCTTTTGCCATGTGACTGACGATGCCAATGGGCGGGACAGGAAAGTAAAACAGTAAAAATTAAAAAAAAACAAATCTGTAAACAAAAATCCTATAAAGATTTACTATTATTAGAGTAAACATACGAAAATCCAATAATGGTTTTACAACAATAAAAATTAAAAAAAAATCTGTAAACAAAAATCATATAAAGATTTGCTATTATTAAAGTAAACATACGAAATCCAATAATGGTTTTAAAACAATAAAAATTAAAAAAACAAACTGTAAACAAAAATCCTACAAAGATTTGCCATTATTAGAGTAAACATACGAAAATCCAATAAAGGCATGAATGTGATTGAAGTTTGTTTACGTTATTAATTATAAACATACACTTTTATGTTTTTTTCATTTTCTTTTCAATTATCTTTTTTCATTACACTACTTAATTAATTTTTCACTATTTATATTCTTTGATTTTTTTATCTATTTTTTTTCCGGCATCTATTCCCCCATTGGAGTTTAGGTTAACATTTCTAAAACAATGAAAGGAAAGTGGAAAACTTTAATTGAAACAAAAGTTGAACAGCATATTTTGAATCTTTATTTTATTTTTAAAAGCCTTGTTTTCATTTTTCTCAGATAAAAAGGGTTATCTTAATGTTTTCTTTTTCTTTTTCATCTAAAGTCATAATACAAAGTAAGATTAATCACTTCATCATATAAAGCAAGTGCCATGTCTTAGATTTTAATCCATTTTCAACTAATTGAGATTTTGTGTTAAACAAGTTGTGAGTATAATTGGTTCGGATCCAAAGGCATTGTTATGGTTGTTACATTTTTATGACATTAAAGTGTCAATTAGATATAAGAGAAGAAATATGTTATACTACTTCAAATCTCTCAAAATACAATTAGAACAAAAAGATAAGATCACAACATAGGGAAAAAATTGAAATTGGATAATTCTCGTCTAATATACATTTTCACTTATTCTTCCTCTCCTATTTTCAGTTTTTCATTATTATATGTTTGCTAATTTTGTGAGTCTCAGCACATATATAACGTTTTGAAGGTTTTTATTATAGTCTAAAAACTTACATGATATATGAAAGGTAAGTACTTGAAAGTAATATTGTGACACACCTAAAAAATATATGATACATAAAAGAAGATAATTAAAGGGATTTTTTTTTTCTGCTGCATAAATTATGTATGAAATCATCTATAAAGAAAAGAAAGAAGAACATGCGAAGCAAAATAATGGTCAATGTGTTACATGAACATGATCAACATCGAAAGTGGTCAGATTTTAAACAAGACAATAGACAAGTTTAAAGCCAAGTGAGTTGTCGCCTTTCCTTAGCAAATACATTTTTCTTGTTTTCTCCAAATTTTTGTTTTTTAAATTTTATTTTGTGGTTTTGGTTTTGATATGATTGAGATTGTGTTGCATGTGTGCCTGATGATTAATTCAATATTTTGTTGTTATGTGTAATATTTTGGAATTCAATTTTAATGTGGTTTAGGTGAACCTTGGTTATTGTTTTTGAATTCAATTGAATGCTTCGTGTTTTCTTGCGTCATTTATCATCTATGTTCTTATGAGAATTTGAGTGCTTCCATGCAAATGTAGTTGTGCAATTACAATAAGCTTTATGATTTTATGGAAATCCCCAAACATTTTCTCTCTTATCCTCCACAAACTTGTGTATTCGTAATTATCACATCTGCTTAAAATGAAGAACACGAGACACATCTTCTATAACATTTCTTCTAACTTCCTTTTCAGGAATAAAAAGTAAAATAATTTTTTAATAAATTTAAACAAATAATCATTTAAAAGATAAAAATAATATAATAATATTTTTAGTTTACAAAACACCTATTTAAAGGATAAAATAAAAAATGTTATGTTAAATTTAAATAAATGCTTACTCTAAAAGTAATAAAGTAATTATTTTAATCTTAAAAAATTACTTAAAAAAATAAAAATAGACAAAATTATGTAGACGGAAAAGTTAAATGATGTATTAATAGTATAAATACTAAAGTCATTAGCTTTTAGAATAATAATATTTAAAATATAACTATTAAACGTTTTTTATTGAAAAGTTTCACAAATGAATATTGTTATTCCATTTTCAACAATTTTTATTTTTGAACATTTTGTATTTAAGATTTATAACAAAATTTATAATTACATGGAAATTTGTAACCACAAAATATTGAAAGTTCTAAATCAATAACCAATATTATATATGAACATTCTATCGAATACAACCTAATAGAAGTTTTCACAAAAAATTGAGTTAAAAATTATTTTCTTACTATTTTTAATTAATTTTATAAAATCACATGGGTTAAGTTAAAATATTTACACGTAGATAGGAAATGAGAAAAACTAACCTTAATGGATGAAAAATGGAACCGTAGGCACACAACAATGCAATCCATAATGATTATAATGCACATAATGCTTCTGTTCGCTGGTCTAAAGAAGTTTTTGTTTGCACGATGAAGAAAGTGAGCGAAAAAGGAGAATACTAAGATTTTTTAAACAAATCTACGTTTCATATGTAAATACCAGACTTAAAAAATGATTTTTACGTCTAACCCTTATATGTCAAACATAATTTTTTTTACCTTTTACACTTATAAGACAAACATGATTTTTAATAACTTAATTATAAAAAATGTCATACATATTTTTAACTTTTGATTTTTATTTTTATTTTTATAGATCAGACATAAATGGAGAGAACTAATAAATATAATGCTAGTAGAAATGGTCCTATTTTGAACAAAAAAAAATATACAAAAGTTTCATCATAATATTTTTTGGTAAGATTATTTTGTCAATTTGATGTTTTCAGTTAGTAGGCGATAAACCATTTTTAATCCAATGCAACCAAATCATGGAGATAAATTCATATAAAGAAAAAATTTTGATCTTGACAATGACTTGCAAGAAGTTAATGAACAATTAGAAAACATAATATATACGTCCGATATATATACAAAAATTATACGTCCAAACAAAATATATATATATTTTTTTAGTTTCTATGATCAACTAACACATACATAAATGGACATCTCAAATTAACTACATATACAACAAACTTGTGACATATAGTCCATATATCCCAATTTGAACACGAGAAAGATGTTAAATATAGATAAAGTAACTACTGATATTAAATTTATGTTATCAGTTCAGGTACCATAATCGATCTTTTGGTACTTATATTTTCTTTTACAATTGAATAACTCGTAATAATTTAGAAACACAAAATTTATGAAGATGTGAAAATAGTATAAGAGTATAATTCCTTCTGAAGTATACTTTTTGAGCCAGGTTTTTACTCTCTTTTTTTCAATTGAATTTTTGAACTCTTATTTGATTGAATAAATTTCTGTAGCAAGTCATTCTATTTTTAATTAATAATATCACCTAGTTAAAACAATATAAATGTAAATATTTATTTGAATTTGTTTTATGTAACATCCAAAAATATAATCTAAAAATTGAATAATAATACAAATCAGTCTTACATTAAAGAGAACTTACGGTCGTGGCCGAACGACCTTACAGAAAGACCAGAAATTAAAACCGAACACCATAAGTAATTATGACCGAATGGTTTACAAAAGTCTATATCGAACGGTCAAAACAAAAGCAAAGGGAAAAGGTGATCGAGCGTTCACCTTATTATCATACTACTATTGATCGAACGATTCTACTGTTCGGTCTTAACTTCTACCTCTACTAAGTTATCTTCCTCCAGCGCCTCTTCCAGCAGCTCGTCTCCTTCTGCTCACATCCACACGGATGATCATTGCAACAGAAGGACAACCGAACGTACAAAACAGACAAGACAGGAAACACAGGGTAAGCTTATATAATTTAATTCATGTATAAACATATATTTCACACAATCAACCAAACAAGATAAATTCATCATTCGTTCATACAAAGCCTAATATTAGACTGATTGTCCGGACTGTATGAAATCTATGTAGCTACGACGTTCATGCACCCGAGTGATGTAGTAACTGGGATACCCTCAACAGCTGCCACCTGAGGTTAGTCCTATCTGTCCAAATTAACCATAAGGACTAGGACCTCCTGCCGTTCCCACACATGACTTATCCTCCTCTACGTGAGGACGAGTAATCACTGAACATCAGGATGAACCGCCAGCTTAACATGCCCACATTCATACTTTACCAAATCCAATATACATTCATGAGTCATTCCTCCCCGGAACGCTCGTCCATAATCCAAAATATTTCATCCATATCATATTCTCTTCATTTTTCATTATCAATCATCTCAACTTCATCTTTCATTATCAATCATTTCAATCTCATCTTTCATTATCAATCATTTCAATTTCATCTTTGTACAAAGATTATTAAGGACACCAGATACCGAACGTTCAATCCTAACTCAGAACGAGAACGAACACTTGGAACGAGACAGAGAGGTCTCCAGTTTCAGAATAGATTAAGACCGAGAGGGTTACTGTCGGGTTGAGAAAGAAACTGAGTACAACTCTATATCACAAGAACGACTAGAACGAACGTTACTTACAAAGTGAGCCAATTAAATGAACTGACTCTTGAGAGCTCAAACCGAACACCGCAAAGATCATGCCAAGTGCTAAGACTCTAGGTTGAAACCAATGAATACGGACACTGCAAAGAATAATACTTAGAAGAATTCACATTATTAAACCGTATGCTTATAAATACTTAACTTATTTGAATTTACATCCAGAAATTCGAATGTGAGTCAATGACCGAGCACGGTAGAGAGAAAACTCTATTGAAGTTGGACGAACGCTATTTTCATCAAGATAGATTATAAAAGAAACGAGTACGAGCGCTTGGTATAAGACCGAGCACTACTCAGTACGAACGTTTGGTGTAAGACCGAGCACTACTAAACTTATAGTAGAAGACTTGATAAATATAATAATATACGATTTGAAATAGTGTTTAAGAACAAATGAAAATATACAAATACATATATATATATATATATATATATATATATATATATATATATACACACACACACACACACTTAAGTTTATAACCGAATACCAAGAAACAACTATGCTTGGCCGAACGCTCATGCACAGTATTTCGAAACGAAGACGCTCGTCCTCAACTAGGATTCTTCCCAAATGAAAGAATCCAATTCCAACCAAGTTCACTAGAAAAACCCGAACGGTCAAGGACCGTTCAGTAACGAACGTACTCTTTCATAGGGGAAATTTATACTTGGAAATCATTTATCTCAATTCAATTATCACCATATATCTTCATAATTTCATACATTCATATCATAGTAAATTTCATATACTTCATACATCAGAACATAGCAACCATCATATTTCATATAGTCAAACATCTTAATAATCATGCTTCATTTTAATTTAGCAACTCAACGAACGCTCATGCAATACAGCAACATACAAATTAAATTAGATAAGCTTCCCTTACATCTAAGCGTGACCGGACGTTCACAGAGACAAAATACAGTTCACCACTACCAGTTCTTCTACCCTCAATGCTCGATAATTTTCCAACTAAACCAAGTAAAACCAAAACACTCTCAGAACCACTCATTTGGAGAATGGTGATCAATGCATGAAACCAGGACTGAGTTTGCATGTCTAGGAAAACGAACGACTGGGTGAAAAGAAAGACTCACCAGCTCAGCTTCACAAACCGAACGGTTTATCTGGAAGCTCTTGACGCCGGAAGTGCTTCTACGGTGGCTGAACGGAGATCGGAGAAGAGAAAGGGTGAGATTCCGTAGAGAGAAGGTGAAGGGGATTTAGAGAGAAGGAGGAGGAAATGAGGTTTCAGAGTTTAGAAGAGAGATTGTACAGAGAATGACGTGGATTTCTGAAAACTCAAAGTTTTCCTTCCAACGTCAAAAACGAGCGTCCGCTCATCTACCAACACCTGCCTTCCACTATCTGATTTCCGGATCCTCTTCGCTTGACACCTGGTATCCGTCATCTGAGTGTCGAGCCCCCTCTTAACACGTGAACTCCACTAAAACGAATCCTGAATGTGTTTTGAATGGGCTCCACATTTTAAATAAATCAAGACTCGGTTAAAAATATCAAATAATTTAAATCACGATAAATTCAAGTATATATATATATATATATATATATATATATATATATATTATTTTAGTTTTAGTCCATTATTTTCAAATATAAATTAATTTCCTAAATATTTTCTTTCGAAATTTCCACGCCCTCGTCCTCTCTTGTTGGTTCTTGTTAACAAGTTGGAAGTCTGCGTTTGTGCGAGAAGCCGGCTTATAGTCCTGAACTGAGCAAGGCAGAGACGAAACACTATCACTCCCCAGATCCGTGCTCGTGGCTGAATCGCCATGGCCATGGCGATTAGGGTTTTTCTCCTCCTTCTCTTCTTTCTCTCATCAACTAATATCGGTTATTCTCTTTTCGAAGATCAAGTTGGTCTCATGGATTGGTGAGTTCGACGACTCTTACTTATTCACGCACTTACTGAATGCTCCCTTAACCCTTGCGATTACTCGATTGGTTTTCGTTCTATTCCTCCAATTCAATACGTTCTCTTTCTCCACTTGTAATTATCGCCCGAGCACTACGATCTGATTTCACCTATGCGTTGAATTGCGTTGTTGATGGATTATTATATTGGATAAAGAGATTTCCGATTCTAATTGTTGATTGGTCTCTTGTGCAATTTAACTGTTAGTGACTACTGAATATGTTTGACTACTAGGCACCAACAGTACATCGGGAAAGTAAAGCACGCTTTGTTCCACACTCAAAAGACTGGCCGGAAGCGTGTTTTGGTGTCCACTGAAGAGAACGTTGTAGCTTCACTCGACCTTCGTCATGGAGAAATTTGTAAGTTTGGTTTGTTTAACTGCTTTTGATGACTCCATTAAAATATTTGTTATATCATATTGTCTAAGATAATGCTCCAATTAAATGTTACCATAACTCCATTTAGTGAAGTTGAACTGGTGAAAAGTAAATCAAGCCTTCCCAAGCGATGGTCATCACTCGCTTTAACTATTTGTTTTCTTTGTTTCGAATCAGAAGTGCTGAACTCTGTTTTGTTTGCAGTTTGGAGGCATGTTCTTGGGACCAACGATGTTGTTGATGGACTTGACATTGCCCTGGGAAAATGTATTACACTTAACCCTTGACTCTGTAGAGCATTACTTCATGCTATCTACTCTTTACTATACTGCAGAAACGAAGAGCAGTTTTACTGTACATTATATTTTATCATTAAATATATCATCACAAGGATGTTAAGGTGACCAGTGTGGTACTAGTGTCCTTGATTCTCCTTATAAGTATAATTCTTTGCCATTCTTTTTGTATTCCTCTTGAAAATATATCTATGTTTGGATGTCAACTGGATGCTGGTGTCCAATGTGGCACTAGTGTCCTTGATTCTCCTTATAAGCATGATTCTTTGCCATTCTTTTTGCATTCCTCCTGAAAATATATCTATGTTTGGATGTCAACTGGATGCTGGTGTCCTCTGCTTACATAATATGCCTTATTTTTTCTCATAAAATGCCTAGTCAAAAGCAGTCCTATTGTTGAATTTTCTATTTTGATTCTCAACTGTGGTAGCGCATGAACATCTTGGAATTGGAGATCCAGATCCTGGGCATGTCAACATGTTTGCATGACTCGAAGTGTGGGGAGATATCTTAGTTTAAACTGCTTTATTGTTGAACTATAAGCTATTTAGTTTGACTTCGTTCCCAGTTTTAAGTGTGCTGTATCCAATCTCCTTTGGTTAGATAATATAACTCATGTGCATCATAGGTGAAAGAAATGTTCTGTGTTTGTTGTCCATTTCTTTTGAATAATGATGTAAAATAAATTGAAGGATGTCTGTGTGGCCATTATGCATACTGTTTTCACAGAGTGATTTTTAGCTTCAAGTTTCATTAAGTTTTCTTTGCTTTTGGGCATATTGTTACTTTGTCAGTAGATTTTATATGTTTATTTAAATGTTTAGCTTATATCAGTGGTGATCAAATTCATTAAGTACACATATTGCTTCAGATGTCATAACTCTTTCGTCGGATGGAAGTATATTGAGAGCATGGAACCTTCCTGATGGGCAGATGGTTTGGGAGACTTCCCTTCAAGGCTCAAAGACATCAAAGTCAATATTATACATTTCAGTGAGTGAATGGTTTTTTCTCTTTATATTTTAAGCACTATAATTTTTTTTTCGTAGATTTGTCTGAAGCATCCTCTCGAGCAATGGAAAGGACATGTAGGGTGAAACTTAAGTGCCACATTAAGAGTTTGACTTCTAATTCCCTTGGACATAATTATAGAAATATAAATTGAGTTAAATGCCAATGCAAATAAGTTGTCCTAACTTGAAGATTCAAGCCTACCTTTCTATCCGAGTGCATTATGCTAATTCTAACACATCTACTTAGTATTTTTTTCTTGCTCTGCTCATGTGAACACTGATTTTCTAGTTTTTGGCAGAACACTAGAACAGGACGGTGTTGCTTTAGATTTATGATTGCATGTAGGTGACCCCGCCTATTGGTAAAATACCATTGTTGCATGTGAAACCCCTAAAACTAAGTTACTTTCATTTTCAACTGATTGGTCATTGAGCATTGAAGTAATTTAGCCAACAAAATTATTCAGACTTGTCCTGCGTACCCTGTAAACATTTGTGCCCAATTCTCACCTTCAGTATTTTTTGTGATCACTGTAACGAACCTGCATCCAACAGCCCTTTTACTGTAGTAAACTTGCCCTTGGTCTTGGTTAATTTAATTGTAGGCTTGTATCTAAACCTGAGAGTGCATGAGTGATTTTCTTACACACGCAATTAAGTTCTGTTTTTTATTTGCAGAAAAACCCGAAAGCTGACAAGGATGATTTGATCCTTGTTTTTGGTAAAGGTAGTCTCCATGCTGTTTCCGGCATAGATGGTGAAGTTCTCTGGAGGAAAGATTTTGCAGGTGAAAGGTATGACTGACTCGGTTTACTGAGAAAGATGTTCTTTTTGAAGTTTAACTTGCCGTTAACATTGTTATCTTAATCATATTTGCAGCAGCATTGAGGTTAGCCATATTATTCAGTCCACTGACAAGATCTATGCTGCTGGTTTTGTTGGATCTTCAAAGTTTTATGTTTATGGATTGAATGCTGATACTGGAAAATTGCTCAAGGATGATCATACAATACTTCCCTGTGATACTTTTGGGGAATTATTATCTGTCTCAGGTGATAAGTTTGTGGTACTGGATAAGATGAGGTCTAAGATATTGACGATAAACATCAAGAATGGAGAGATTAGTTACAAACAGAAGCTCATTTCAGACCTCATCAAGGATTCATCTGGACAGGCAGTAATATTACCATCAAGGCTCCCTGAGTTATTTGCATTGCGTATTGACTCCCATGTTCTTACAATTAAAGTGACAAATGAAGATGACTTGGTGCTGGTGGACAAAATTAATAATGCAGCGGCTGTTAGTGATGCTCTGTCAATCTCAGAGGGTCAACATGCTTTTGCATTTATTCAGCATGAAGGCAGTAATATTCACCTATTTGTAAAGGACGTTAATGATTGGAATGGTGATTTACTCAAGGAAAGTATAATAATAGACCATCAAAGAGGGAACATTGAGAAGATTTTTATAAACAATTATGTGAGGACAGATAGATCGTACGGTTTTAGAGCATTGATGGTAATGGAAGATCATTCGCTATTATTAGTACAACAAGGAGAAATTGTCTGGACTAGAGAGGATGGTCTTGCATCAGTTGTAGATGTCACAACGTCTGAACTACCTGTGGAAAAGGAAGGTGTATCGGTGGCAAAAGTGGAACAGAACCTCTTTGAATGGCTTAAGGTCTGCCTTTATTCTTTTTAATTAGGACATCATCCTGCATAATTTCGTACACACACCCTCTGGTTTACACTGGTGTAAGACTTAGCACTCTAACATCATTTACTAACTTTGTATATATATATATTATTATGTGGTTTGCACTGATCCAACATTGAAAGATAATTGTATATTGCTTTTTTGTGTCAAAACATATAAAAATTAAGCATTCAGCAAGAATACAATCAAATGGTTCTAATTGAATATATTTTAAAAGTATATATTACATTTATCTTGATATATATCAATGGAGTATCAAATAATTTCGGATTATTTTAGGATTTGTTGATATGATCTATATGATATGATAAGAACTTTCAATTCATTAGCGAGTTTTTATTTAGATTTAAGTTATTGAATGATGTAATTGACTTTGACTTACACCAGTGTGCACTGGTCATTAATTCTGTGTGTACTTTTTTTAAAAAAAAATTACTCATGCTTTGCATGTGAAAAAGCCCCCAACTCATGAATTAAAAAATGCCCATCTTTCACAGGGGTGACCAAAATACCATTTGGAGAGGGAAAAGGCAACATAGAGCCGACATGTGTGACTTTTTTGATAGTTTTAATTATTGTATCCATATATTAGAGATTGGGGTTTTTATCTGGATATCATTAACTATTTTTCTAACGGTACTTTTTTATGCGTTTATTTGTTACTGAAAGGGACATGTGCTGAAGCTCAAAGGAACTTTAATGATTGCAAGCCCTGAGGATGTAGTCGCTATTCAAGCGCTGAGATTAAGGAGTTCTGAGAAAAGCAAAATGACTCGTGATCATAATGGTTTTCGTAAGTTGCTTATAGTACTTACAAGGGCAGGAAAGGTTTTTGCTTTGCACACTGGAGATGGTCGTGTAGTTTGGTCTATTCTACTTCATACACTGCGTAAAACAGAAGTGTGTGAACATCCCGTTGGGCTTAACATTTATCAGTGGCAGGTTCCGCATCATCATGCCTTGGATGAGAATCCATCTATCCTTGTAGTTGGGCGATGTGGGCCAAGTTTGGCTGCACCAGCTGCTCTTTCTTTTATTGATGCATACACAGGGAAGGAACTCAATTCTTTAAGACTTGCTCATACCATTGCTCAAGTTATTCCTCTGCCTTATACCGATTCAACTGAACAGCGTCTGCATCTAATTATAGACATAGACCAACATGCATACCTATACCCAAGAACTCATGAAGCTATTGGCATTTTGCAACGTGAGTTTTCAAATGTATATTGGTACTCAGTTGAGGCTGATAATGGTATTGTCAGAGGTCATGCCTTGAAGAGTAATTGCATTCACAAAATAGTTGATGAATACTGCTTTGATTTCCGGGATTTATGGTCTATTGTATTCCCATCTGAATCAGAAAAGATTATTGCAACGGTAACCAGAAAATCGAATGAGGTAGGGTGTCTGTGGCATTAAGTTTTTATTTGTTAAAAGAGCATTTTTTTTTATAAAATAAAATTGATTGTTATATTATACTGTCTGTATTAACCTTTCTACATTTTTCAAGAAATATAAATGTTCTATGTCAGATATATAAGCTTACATTACTTAAAATCCTCTTCTTTTTTCAAATGAATGAGTTTACAGGTTGCCTTTTCCTTAAGGCGGGTTTTATTACTTATCAATAGCATTAATGAATGAGTCTCAATTTGGAGGAATTTTGCAAATGAATATTTGATCTACCAATAATCATGTAAAATGATGTCTGTCATTCTTTTCTAAATCTAGTAAGACTCTTTTAATCACGTGCCTTGTATATTCCTAAAGTCATATTAGTTGTATTTATACTGCTCTGAGTAAATAGAAATTATCACAAACAAACAAATAATATGGCAATTAAGGATTTTCTCTTGGGATCATGTTTTATGATGACCATTTTTCCATTGAGTCTTAATCATTGCTTTTCTTCTTCCTAAAGTTGTTATTCCCTTTTTTGATGTAGGTTGTTCATACTCAAGCAAAAGTTATGACTGACTATGATGTCATGTATAAGTATGTATCGAACAATATACTTTTTGTCGCAAATGCAGCACCTAAAGCCACAGGGGAAATCGGAACAGCCACCCCTGAGGAGGCTTGGTTGGTCATCTATATCATTGATACTGTGACTGGCCGTATATTGCATAGAATGACACATCATGGTTGCCAGGGTCCTGTTCATGCGGTAAGCTTTTTAACTACACTGATTTAAAAGGTGTAACACTAATTTTTTTTAGTATCTTACATGAATATTGCTTGTTTAGGTATTTAGTGAAAACTGGGTTGTCTATCACTATTTTAATCTCAGAGCACACAGATATGAGATTTCAGTTATCGAGGTCTATGATCAGTCTCGAGCGGTATGTCTGTTTTTAACTTGTGTAGCTTCATTTAATGACCCTCACTCGTTTTGATACATGTTATCGTCGTTTTTTGTATGGGTTCATTCTTATGTTTGAGTTACTGATTTGTTCTCATTCTGGTGTGATATCCTTGATTTTCACAGGATAACAAAGATGTCTGGAAGTTTGTTCTTGGGAAGCATAACCTTACATCACCCATTTCTTCTTATTATCGACCAGAAGTTACAACAAAATCACAGTCGTACTTTTTTACCCATTCTGTGAAAGCAATAGAAGTGACTTTGACATCCAAGGGTATAACTTCTAAGCAGCTTCTTATTGGAACAATTGGTGATCAGGTTGGTATTATTTACACGACCGAGTTTTTCAACTTGAGATCAACAGAAACAATCTTTTTTTATCATTAAATTTCTTCAATGAAATCTTACAATTCGGGATGTTAACTGGGAAATTTCTTTCCAGGTTTTGGCACTTGATAAACGCTTTTTGGATCCTCGGCGCACACTTAATCCCTCGCAAGCTGAGAAAGAGGAAGGAATTATTCCTCTGACCGATTCATTGCCCATCATATCTCAGGTTTATTTTGTCTCTTGTTCCTTTTTCCATATCCATGAAACAAAGGAAAACTTAACAAATGGTGCTATAATTAGTGGATTCTCAATGTATGGTGGTGTTAGTTTGTTCGAATATGTCTTGATTTATGCATTTTCCTTTTTCATTATAAATATTAAATGACTTTTGTTCAGATAGATAGAGTACGTTAAAAAGAGGGTAGAGGTTGGGTAACTATTTTGGTTGACAACAAAAAGAAGGGCTATATGGTGTTTATCCTTAATATATATCCGTGCATGCATAATATACGTGCAGTCAATTTCGGGTATTGTTCTTCCTATTTATATATATATCTGCAGACAAAGAATGTTTGCAGTATACAAGTAACTCGTGCTTATGTTCAAGGTCGAAGGAACAGTAGTAATAATCGTAATGAATCACTACTATATTTGGATAGGAAAAATGACTTTATCTCTTCTTTTTACTTGCTGCGACCGATATATATATATATATATATATATATATATATATATATATATATATATATATATATTTTTTTTTTTTTTTTTTTTTTTTTTTTTTTCTCCTTCAATTGGCAAGCCTAGTATGGCTGCTTAAGGAAATACATATTAGTTGATTGGCTTTGTTACCAACTTTAACCTCATGCCTACTTGGGCTTTATGTACTTCTAACTAAACATGCCTTTCTTATTTTCTCTGTTTGAATTTTTGCAGTCCTATATTACACATTCCCTTAAAGTGGAAGGTCTGCGGGGCATCGTAACAGTGCCTGCCAAGCTGGAGTCTACATCCCTCGTCTTTGCCTACGGAGTGGATCTATTTTTAACTCAGATTGCTCCTTCTAGGACTTACGATTCATTAACTGAAGATTTCAGCTATGCTCTACTTCTTCTAACAATTGTTGCACTTGTGGCTGCAATATTTGTCACTTGGGTATTATCCGAGAGGAAAGATCTACAAGAGAAATGGAAATGATCTGTCCTCCATTTTTGCCTTATATTTTCTCTAACTTTTAAGATTTTATTAGGTTTGTCTCTGTTTCTATGTTAGTCATTAGTTAAGTTCGGATTACGGTTAAATCTTGTAGCTTGAATTTGCAGAAGTAATGTAAAATTCTATTAAATTCCATTGTTTGAGGTTGTATGGAGGATAATTGAAGAGTACGAAAGATAATCATAAACTCCGAGGCCGGTTGCATTGTTGTGAAATAAGCGTGCTCCTAACATTACAAATCTTCAATCCAACCATTTTCCTTTTAGGATTAATTGCAGAGTTAGTGTTCATTGTTTTTAATTTCTTAGATATTTTT
Source organism: Vigna umbellata (assembly GCF_029865625.1). Classification (NCBI taxonomy): domain Eukaryota; kingdom Viridiplantae; phylum Streptophyta; class Magnoliopsida; order Fabales; family Fabaceae; genus Vigna; species Vigna umbellata. The sequence continues at coordinate 44,969,776 of NC_142166.1, forward strand.
GTCACTGGTTTTGGTCATTAGTATTTGTTAAAGCCTTGATTACGTCGAGAGGCCAGGTTTGTCATGAATGCTTTATCACTGCTGTTAAGGTAGTGTTATTAAGATGGTTACCGGAGTCATTACTTTGGTACACTGAATCTGCAGTTGTATGGAAGTAATGTATTGAGATCCTTTACAGTTTTCAAAAGAACTGCATAATATGATCTCATTCATTGGATTTTTCGTATAAAATTAATTTATAAACATAGTTCAATAAATCTAAACCAATTAACAGCATGACGCGCTGCAGTCCAATTAACAGCATGTACACGGATAAAGATAACAAAAGTGGTAATATGATGGTCGAGAGAAATCGAGAACGAGAACTTTATTCTTTTTAGTTGTGTATCATAATGAGTAGTTATCACTTCAGTAATCATATATGGAATACTTCCTAATTAGTTATTAGCATAAAAATCCTTACAATTTAAACCTTCCTAAAATAAGTACAAGCACGTTAGTCTAACACTATTTTACGTAGTGCAAAGTTCTTAAATATGTTAATATCAAAATACAATTTATAAAAGAATATTCTTATTATAAATTCAAAGACGTAATGTTATATATTAAATTATAATTAAATGTTTATAAAATAAAGTTGTCGATTAATTTATAAATATTGAATTTAAATATACATTGTCGTGTACTAATTATGAATATATTGCTTTATTAATGAGTTAATTATTTAATGTAATACATAACAATTAAACACGAATCTTTTTACTTATTGAAATGTAGTTTCTTTAGGGTGAACACAAACTTAGTTGACAAAATAAACCGTGACTACAGTTTCTTTGTTTTGTCAACCACACATTGGATTTTTAAAAGCACTAGTAAAAATTACTTAATGGTTGTAATCATAAGAAAATAATATCTTAGGCGAAGCATCTTGCACGATTCATTCAAACCATATGCCATTGGAAAACTTACTCTACACAACGTGGGCATTAAAGGGTTTAGGTTGTTGGATAAAAGCAATGGGCCACACAGAGTAGTTCATGTTTAAAATGTTCAGAAGATTTGGCGATTGGCCTCATTTCTGTATTTAATCTTTTTAAGGGCCTATTTTTATTTTATCATATTTCTAAATTATTTTTTCACCACTTTATAAAATAAGTAATCAAAATAATAAAGATTACATCATAATTTAAATGATTTATTATAAGTCTAAAGTGTAACTTGTATATTTAAAAATATCTATATAGATGTTCATTACAAACACATAAACACAATTTATTACCGAAGTTCATAATTTGTATTTAGATACCAATCTATTATTAGATTACACATATTTCGTTTCTATTATATTACTTTACATATTTATTTCGAAGGAGGAGTTCAAACATCTCAATGAGTAATAGGATGACGAGAAAAAAAAAATGATCTCTTGTGTATAGGTACGTAATAAATGATGGGGATTAAGAGATACCACTATTCTTTCTTTCTTTCTTCAACTCTAAACACATGTCCTATCTTCCTTATTGCATTAATCTTAACTGACCACAGCAGAGACTCACTAAATGCGTGTCTATTCTTGTACTACTGAGATTTTATTGAAAAGAAATGCATCTAACAAACTTCTGAGTTCTTTACAACTTCTTCATAGTATACTTCTTTTACCCACGAGTGTTGAAAAAAAAAACATACCAAGAGTGCTTCTCTTGTATAAACTCGTTTCATCTCTCTTTTTTATATCACTTATCATTTTATTTCATATTTACTCATTTCTTTTTCTCACCCCTAAAAAAAATTCATAACCCAATTTGATTATATAACATGCACAAAAGTTATGAGTTAAAAAAAGTAAAATAAATATATTTAAAATATTACTATTCTAAATCATCAAGTAGGTGTTTTTCTTTTCAGTATATCACCATTAAATAAAAAACAGAAATATGCAAAAGATTAATAGGTAAAATGAAGAGAGAAGGGGGAAGTGGAAGTCACTCAGATAACATTTGACCCATTCCATTGTTTTTCACGAAGGTGACAGAAATAATAGACCCACTTCGTACAAACAACAGTATCATTATTGTCACAACAACCAAACCCAAAACGGAACACTTCACAATTCATTCACCAGAACAACACAAACACAAAGCTCTCATCTACTTCCGACTTGTTCCACCATGAAAACCCACCAACAACCAAAGCTAAAAACCCAACTTTTCTCTTGTGGCTTCTTCCGCCACTGCGCCCAAACCGTTCTCAGCCCCACCGCCGCCACCCCACCTCTTCCTCACACTCCCCCAACCTTCCAATGCGAATCCTCCACCTCCTCCTCTTCCTCCACCACTTCCCAAAGCTTCACCCAGTGGAGATTCTCTCCCCCAACCCCCACTCCCAACACCACCACCACCACCACCACCACCACCAATAACACCAACAACCTCATCAAAACAAACACAAACACAAGCTTTAATGTTCCTCTTCCTCCTCCGCCGCCACCACCACCACAAATCCACAACCTCCAAGAACTCTTCCACATTTCAGAACTCCAACTAACAACAGACCCAGCTTCTGCCCTTCAACTTCTAGAACGTTCTCTCGTTCCCAACCCACCTCAACACCAACCTCCTTGCCCTCCCAACCTCATGCACGCTCTCACGCGCAACCTCGCGCTCGCCAAACCCGCCACCAAGATCCTCTTCGCGCTCTGCCTCTCCGATGTCAACCGCCGTGTGGCCGTCGAGACCGGCGCCGTCTCCGCCGTCATCGAGGCCGCCCTCGAACTCGACGGCGCCCCTTCTGAGCGCGCCCTCGCCGCCCTCGAGCTCATGTGCACGCTGCCCGATGGCGCTCACGAGGTCCGCGCCCACGCCCTCGCCGTCCCCGTCATGGTTACCATGATGGGAAAGACCGCTGCCCGCGCCAAGGAATACGCCATCGGAGTCCTGGCCGTCGTGTACGGTGGCTCCACATCCGACCACCAGACCGCGCCCCCGGAGGAGGTGGCGCGTGCGGTGGAACTCGCGCTCCAGGGCGAGTGCAGCGCTCGGGCCAGGAGGAAAGGTGCCCAGCTGTTGAAAACGCTGAAACATCTCTCTGAAGCTGAGCCTCTCCCTCTGGACAACAATTGAAGTTTTTGAAACAAAGTTCTAAGTTTTTTTTCTATGTTTTCATTCACAAAATAAAATAAAAAAAAAATCTGTATTTGAAATAGAGAAGTTGAGATTGATTGTGTTTGTTGTTATTATTAGTGAGATGTTATGGATGAATGTAACTGTGTTACAGAGTTGAAGTCACATGAGAGTCAGAAACACTAAAGAGCTTTGCCACTGTTGTGACCAAATGAAACTGGGAACTGTTTTTTAAGAATCTTTGTAAAATAAATATAGCACTTTGTACTTTTCAATTTTTCCATTTGTACAGTGTTTTGAGTTATTCCTATGCTGCTTTTTATGGATTTGACCTATTTGTAATGCCTCTCTTACAGTACTATCTGTATTTTTCTCTCTCTCCCTAATTAATTATTATCATCATCAATATTATTATTAGGATAAATTATGAATGACTTTATTGATTATAGTTCTTATTATTATCACCTTTAGTTGTTTTGTTAGGGGTTTTCTTTATAGCATGAATCAGCCATTGTTCCATACATATATGTATCACTCTATTGGTTACCTATCATTAATAGTTTACCTGTTGTTGGTAATCTAACAGGTATGTGTTTATGACATTATTGAAACAAGGGATTGTTTTCCTTTCTAATTATTTTATGCAATAACATGTTAATGTTCCTCTCTCCATGTATCAAAAAGTAATTAACAATTTTAGAAATCACCACTATATATTGATAGTATTCTTTTATAAATGCAATCTTGACTTATCTTTACATTAATACTTAATTGTATTTGGACCTCTAGTAAAAGTTTATCCATTATTTTTCAGCATGTTCAACTTACATTAAATTATATGGGATGACATTTGATTGTTTTTTCAACATTTAAACTCAATAAATGACATGCTATTATGCTAATAAAAGTTAAAATGTGAAAACATTTGCAAGATTAAATTAGAATCAAACAGCAATACAAAACTTTTCATCTTTATAAGTAAGGTGCACCCAAATATACTATGATAAAATATTATTTGGAAACTTTTTCGTACTTTGTTCAAACATGAGTTATAACCTAAAAGAAAGTTTAAAACATATGAAATAAATTATATATATATATATATATATATATATATATATTATTTTTAACTAATGTTAAAAATTTAATTTTATTGTTTATAATTTAACATAAAGTCTGCAAACTAGCCATGAAAATAATTAGAATTTAAAGATTAATCAAAAAAAAAATTTGTGAAATAATGAAAAATTGTATTAAGTATAATTTATTTTTTCCCAAAGTTACTCATGAACTTTTTTGAATTGTTTTACAGTTTGAAAAAAGAAAATATGATGAACAATGGAGAATGTAAGTGAAAGTAAGACAAAAAAATATAAATGAAAATGTTTGGTTAAAAATAAACATAAATTAGGAAAAAAGTAATTAAATGAATAAAAGTATATAATTCTGAAAATCATAATTTTTCTTTTTCTCTATCAAACCTTCTTATTTTTTTCACAATTTTACCTTATACTTGTTTTATCAATCAAAGGGTAAACATTTTCCTGAAAGTAAAATTGATGAAAGTGTGTATATAGTTCTTGTATTTGGTCATTGATAGTTTAACCTTATTATTTAAAAGAGTGAATAGAAGAAGGAGTTTAAGAAGGAGTTTGGTGAGCTGGAGTATGGAGAACAATTTAAACTCACCACTTCCATTTTCAGTCCAACATAACTTTTAAGACTGAAAGCCTAATTCAGAAAACACCTTCAAGCATTAACTATGATGATTTATTTTACCAAAAACATTCAAGTACACAATCATATAAAAAATCTAAATAATAAAAAGTCAAACAAAAACAGTTACAAAGTTATTATGTTTCAACTGTTTTTTAAAGAGTAAGAAACTCTTTTAATTATTTTATGGCAAGAGTATGGTGCAGTAAAAAAAAAAAGAACAAAAGAAGAAAAAAAGATAAAGATCGAAATGAAAGAATGTGTTGATAGTTTGTAAGATAAAAATGATTTAGAAAGAATAACTAGTTCAACATATTTTTTTCTTTTTACATATATTTGCACATAATAAGTACATGAAATTTCATAATTAAGCTAATCATGATTTATAATAAAAAGAAATTCAGAAAAAAACAAATGGAGGAGAGATACTAGCATATTTAATTTATCTTAATACATATACTCATTGTATTTATTTATTTCACCTCTGCTGAACTGTTTTAATATAAAATCAATAAAATGAAACTAATTTATAATGCACAAAATAATAAATCAAATAGAAATTCTTGACCAGTCAATATTTTCTTAAGGATAAGACCTGTTTTCTCTTTAACAAATATCTTTTCATTTCATGTGCTTGTTATATATAGTAAACAATTATTGAGCTTTTTTTTAGAAACACTACTTTTATATACAAAATGAAAAGAAAAAAAAAAATCATGGTCACACTGTGTTGAAGCAAGAGATAAAGATAATCATGTTTTTCCAATTAGATTAGGTAAAATGATTTATTGTTGATGAAGAGAATGTAAAGTAATATAAAATGTTGAATTGTGAAGAATTAGTGAAAGTGAAGGAATAAGTAAGAAAAATGATAATTTCATGTACATAATTTTTTTACATTGACACTAACTTTAATTTTATTTTATTTTTATTTTATTTTTGTGTCAATTGAATGTTGATTTGTAAGATTGTATCATTACTCCATAAACAATGAAATGAGTTGATATGAATATTATGAAATGAAGATGTCAGATGCACGTGTTGTGGGGTTAAGTTTCAGAAATTGCTGAAAATGTATGTTTGTTTCTGTATAAATATGTCAGATATGGGAGAGAATAATAGTGCAACAGATGATGCTGCCATTTCCTCAACCCCTTTACCATAATTGCTGCCAAACACCTCTTAATATTAAACTACTCAATTACACTCCTTTTAATTTTATTAATTAAATCACATTCAAAAAATAAACTTAAAAAACTTTATGTAAAGCTTGTAAGTAATTTTAATAAATTTAAATAATTTTTTTAAACACCAAGTTAATGTATATCTTATATTATTATGACGTCTATGAAAATAACACTAACTATCAAATTAGTATTAGATAAAATAAATAATGTCATCATGGTTAACTTGTTAATCAGGGTTTACTAAACACCATGTTAATAATGAGTTCTACATTAATTATTTTTAAAGAATTTTCTATTATCTATTTTCTTTTAATAAAAAAATTATGATAAGTATTAAGGTATGTATTCAAATGTTTTTTACATCTCAACCATATTGTCATAAAAAAAATAAACAAAATAAAAAATAATATGTATTTTGTTACTCTTCCATTCTTACTAAATTCATAAATATATTATTGGCCTTTTACACTTTTCTTAATTACATATTAATAATGTTTAAGTAATGGGTATAATTATAGAGTGTTTTGAATTTTTTTATATAAATTAATGAATTAATAATTTTTTCATAGATTAAAATTTACTTATTTACATATTAAGAAAAAAATTAAATAAATTATCCAATAAACTTTTATAAACTAAATTTAGTTTAAAAATATTTTTTTATTTATTTTCTACTAAACTTCTTATAGAAAAACTTATTTAAGTTATTACATGCTATAAATTTTCCACACTTATGTTTATGTCCATATATACCACCAAAAGCAATATTTTACCATTAAAAAAAAATACTTATAATTTTTACTTAAAGTTTTGTTTCTAAGGATTTACTCTTAATCTTATTTTATATAGTATGTCCATTTATCTAACACAGCATTATCAATTTTATTATATTGAATTTACTCTTTCTTGTACCCTTTTATCAACCCCTCACAAGTTCACACAACACTGTGGGCCAGACTTTATAAGAATTAATTGTCAGTTTTTTCCCCTTTAAGCTTAATTAATACTTGTGCCACAAAATATACATGATAGGCTATTTTACCCACTTGAAATCCACTTTTTTCAAAAAGAATTGTCTCTATTATTTTATTAAATAATTCCCCAAGTATAATATTTAATCTTCACTTTTAAGATTGATGCACCTCCTAACTTTATATAAATGAAAAATATATTTATATTAAATCTTTTGGTTGCTTCTTATCCTTCTTTAACTATATTAACTATATCATAGGAATATGTATTTGAATTCCATAGCCGTTTTCTTTGACACAAAGCTATTAGTTAACTAGTAATAGAAATCTTTTTATATTAAAACATACTCCCTACTTACCCTAACCCATAAGCTTCTTCTTTATACTATGATTCATGAGTTTAATTTAATCTTCACTAAATTTTCACAATTTTAAATTATTGAAAAAAAAAGATTGAATTGACTCTCACTATTCAACATTTTCCTATAGTTAGATAAACAACTGATATATAGTTTTTCTCCTAAACCCTTCCATGTCTCAAGGGGGAATTTTCTTGATACTGCTTTTTTTATGTCTCATCCATCCTTTTCTATGTCTATTCCACCATATACTTTTTACTATATGCTACAAAATTATAGATAAAAAGCTATAATCTTTATCCTTCTATCATATTCAGTGTTTACCCTATCATAATCAATACAGCAAAAAATATGTCTATTTCGTTGAATAGTTTTCTAAGGAAATTTTTCATCTTTAGTGGATATATATCTTATCTAATAATCAACATTTTAACTTTTCATAAATATCCATTAATAAAATTATATTTGATTTTATGGTTTGGCTTTAACAGTATAATTCTAAATTCTTCTAACATTTGGGTTTGAATAAAAACCAAATAACCAGTTTTATACGTTTCTATTCCCTCTTAATTTAAGAACTATTATCTGTCTTTATCTTTAAAAGATTAATATACGTAATAATTTAGTGTACTTAATTAAATCAACACGTAGTAAAGACATTTTTCCTTTCACTGAGCTATAACAATGCCAGTCGATAAAAGTTTAAAACTTTAAAAAGATAAGTTAATTAACGTCAAAGTGGTAATATAAACATTCAAAAATAATTTCAACTATTATTGTTGAAGCCAAAAATATTTAATGCAATGTTTTGGAATTCTTACAGAAGTGATCCAATCATAGTTAATTACGTTGTTATTATTATTGAAAAATTCTCATTATTATCTAAAAGTCTACCATTCCAATACTTTATAATTAATTATATTAGCTTTTAAAGTAAAAATTCAAGGAGAAGAGAAATTGATCCCATTGAAAAGAAATTAATGAAAGCTCGAACATGCAAATTAAACAAAGTTCTTTCATTATCTGTAAGTCGACATATTGTTAAGTGTACTCTTATTAAATTTGTCTATTATTCAACGGAGATTAATTATATACATGCATATATTTTAGTTAAACTATTTCTGGAAGAAACATCTAGAGAGACTTTATGGTAATTGGTTTGATTCTATGATCAGGGCAATCTATATATAGAATAGAACCATTAGACTTTATGATTTGATGAATTAGGGCTATGCATTCAATGAGATTGTCCTCTATAGACTTTATGTGATTAAACGTTGTAATAGAAGCATGTTCATTGCATGTACACATATTATTTAATCAGATAATTGTACATATAGATTGGTAAAATGATTACTAAATCTATATATATAATACACACATCAATTATTGTTTTCATGAGTATATATATATATATATATATATATATATATATATATATGTATGTATGTATGTATATATATGTATATATGTATATATGTATGTATATATCATATATATTGAGTCAAACCAAACCACCACCATTACTTCTAATTAACCATATTTGATAATGGTATAGAAAATAAGACTAATATGCATAACCACTTGAATCCTCAACTAGCTATACCATAATTCCAAAATGAAAGAAGTAAAAACATGAACATGAAAAAATATTTTCTTCTTCTTGGAAGAGCCAGCTATATACCTATATTTTTAATAGTAATGTCACACAACCATATAAATAATTTAAAAAATAAATAAATGTGTTATCAATACTTTTTATAATAAATTAAGACTATAAAATAAATCTAAAACAATATCCTCGTTGTTTTGTAATAGAACACCAATATTTTGACATCACAATTTTTTTTTTACAATTATCCTTCATTACTATCCACTTTCTCTTTCTTTTAAAAATACAAAATGAACTTAAAACCATTTTATCTTTATAAAAATTATCAAATGTTGTCCAATAACATTTTTCCTTTCTAACAAAAAAGAAAACTTGTGAAAATGATTCTATAAACATTTGATTAAATTATATAAACCCTTAAAGTTTGCATGAGTAGAGGATAAGTTTGTGCAAGAACCCTGAATTTAATTTTGAGTTTCTTCTTTGGCATAAAACTTGCCATTAAAACTTTAGCTTTATTTATATTGATGAAAATGGGCACACCAAAGAAGAAATCATTGAATATAGGACACAGCCATTATCATGCCATGCTTCCACGTTAACCCCAACCATTCACTAAATACCAGTTCACCATACATTCATTCCACTACTCCACCTTCCACATGCAATCACATAACTCCTATCTCCTACCCTCATCTAAATCTCTCTCTCTAAAACATAGCATTATAAGAAATTTCTCAGTCTTTTTTCTTCTTCTTTTTTTTAATATTTTAATTAGTTTTCATAACAATATTATATATTTTAAGAATGGTGATAAGAAACATATATAGTAGGAGGTTACGTAGCAGTATTATTACTTGGTTGATAAAGTTGAACAACCTGCCTCTGCTGCTTACACCTTATTGGGAAGTTGTCAGTGTGGGGGACTTCTTATCACAGGACCACGTGGCACCTCCTTTTCTTACCCACTCAAAAATTGAATAATTCCACTCCTTTCAATATGCACCAACCAAAATTTAACCACTGATTAAATTTAACGTCGATATATATATATATATGTATGCAAAAAGTGGTTGCAAAATTACTTATAATGAACAAAAGTATTTCGGATTCAAACATAAATCATGATACGTTCTCTTTTACGTACTGAAAATTGAAAAAAAATATATAGAAAAGTTTTACTATTGTTAGGTTGGCTGATCTGCCAGCTCATGCTGGGTAAAACTGCAGTGTTCAGTGGGGCTCTTCATGCTTCCATGATCATGTGATAGGGTTCTGCATTTTGTTTCTGCTTCAAAATCTGAAGGGCATGCATGCCAACATTATAAACTTCAACATGCATAACTTCTTTTACTTCGGCCACCACCTAAAATTTTCCGACAGTTTTAGCATTAATTAAAATCTGTGTCCTTTATGTTTCTTTCTGGTCCAAGATTTGTTTTTTTCCGAATATTTAACATAACTGTGTTGTGCTTCAAATATTAAACTTGAATTTGCTACGCTTTTGTAAAAAAATAAGGTGATTAAACTGAGATAAAAGTTCGTAACCCCATCAACTTTCGGGAAGAGTTGTTCCAGTTTCCTCATAAATCAACCAACTGCAGTTGTTGCAGTGGCAGAAAACAAATTAAAACAAGCATATAATTTCTGACGCGGTGGTTTTCATGAAGTTGAAAGTTAAATCCGTTGTTTAAAAATTACAGCGATCGAATTCAAAAGATGCGAATTCTGAACACGGTCCGTACAACTTTGGGTACTTGTAGGTTTCCACCTAACTGTTTAGATGCCGAATTTTATCCCCAAAAAAGAAAAGTTACGACAGAAGAACATTAATGTTCCTTATTCGTACGTATACGATACGAATACGAGAGTGAATACGTGGCCATGGTTTTCAGAGTTCAAAGGAGGGAATATAATACGTACGGTGATTGTAGCCATTTTTCTCGAAGAATCTGTAAAAAAGCCCTATCCAGACTTCTTCAATACTCTCTCACAAAAAGGAGAGGGAGGGAAAAATATTAACATCCATTTTTTCTTTCTTTGATTCCAAAGTATCGATTGGTCCATCCCAAAAAAGAAACCATAGGTGGCACTTTATAATGTTGTTTTAAATAAAAACCAACGGTTTGAATGATAGACAAACAAATAAGTTTGAGATTATAACCACTGTGTGTGGTTTCTGGGAACTCTAAATGATTTTAATATTATTACTCATTATATATTAATAATTCCACTGAAACGTGAAAACCCAGTATTTTAAACTTGCCGTGAGTGCTAACTCTTCCAAAGCTCACAATGAATATAGCTTACTAGTAAAACTAGCGGATATTCACAATAACCATGATCATAATTTCTCTAAAGTTTCATGAATCATGTACTTTAACCTACATTGAAGTATCTTTAGATCATAACTGATACCTTAATTTCACGGATCATGCTCAGATTGATCAAATTTTTCTACACATAGACCATGTTAATTAAATCGAAGAATTTGCATACATAATGACTTGTTCATGGATTTTATATACATGCTCTAATTTTTCTTCTGTACAATCTCAGGAGCATGCAAACGCAGAGAAATATCTGATTCATAGAGCAAGCAAGAACCTTATAAAAGGTAAAATACACACACCAGACCACACAGCACTTTCACTTTGTAGGTTGAAGAATCATGGCCTATTCTGGCTATCACATAGTGGGTTCTTTATCACTCATGCAAGAATTTGTACGGTATATATATATATATATATATATATATATATATATATATATATATATATATATATGTATGTATGTATGTATGTATATGTATACACATAAGCAAGAAGCAAAGGATTATAGTTGTTCTCTGATGTGACAAGAGAAAACCTAAAGCCTGAGATGTTCTTTTTATGTGCTTACCTAATAATTCTGGTGATTGAATTCAACTGTAGTAACCTGTTAGCTCCTAAATCGAAAGGGAGGGTGTGCATGCGGGTCGCATATTTGAATATAGATGTAACATTATTTCAATACAGTTTAATTAATAAGGTTAATTAATTATTGCATCCAAACAAGAAATAGATTCTCATAATGTTTTGATTCATAATGGTGTGAGTGGGAATCAGAAAAAGGGTGATATGATAAGTGTGATATAGAGTCTAAAAGGGCTATATATATGAACTACTTGTAGTTGTACCAAAAGACAGACACTGATGTTGTTATCTCATAAATGGAGGGAGTTACATGTTTGATATTTCTTCATCCAAGTCTTGTCAACAAGGTAGCTGGCTACTGTATGTAGCTATTTACTTTCTTCAGTAACATGATGCCTTTTTTGGTACAAAGCTTTTCTTTTCTCTTTGCCCAAACCATCACTTCCTCCTTCATCTTTCTTCTTAATTAATTTCCTCAACATTCAAGACAAGAAAAACATCCACATCTTTTCATGGTTTGCTAGTGATTGCTTATGTGTACCAGAAATTTCTGTGAAGAAACTGCTACTGCTACTTACAACTAAAATGTGGGGATTTTCTGCTAAGTATATAAACATTTATATTATGCATGAAAATCTTAAAAGTATTAGCCAGATAAAGAAAAGTTTTCTCTTCTGGTTGCATAAATATGCATATACATTGATCTATCCTAGTTTCAAAATGAAATTATCTATAAACTGCCCTATTCGTTCTTTTATCGAAAAAGGCAATTTTTAGTAATACTTGTTTTCACTAATATCTGCATTTTGTACCATTATTTAACAGTTGGACTTCGATTCTGCCTGCAAAGAAGCACATGGCGTGGATAAATGGTTCTTCAGCAATAACTATTTTTACACTGTTCTTTAAAATGTTCTATCATCATTTCTACTATTATAAGATCAATATTCATTCATTAGTTCATCCCACACATACAACCTCTAAATTTATTTTAACTAATGATTTGTATGAGTAATTTAGGTAATAATTTTTGTATTTGTATGAGAACTAAATTCAACTAGCTATAAACAATACCACGTTCATCTTTCTATCTGCATGTGATTTTATTTTAAATTAACTTATTTCAAAATGCTTCTTATAACGTAGCCAAACCTATATACAGCTGTCCTCATAATGTTTTCACCAAAAAATCTGTATTTATAACATTTTCCTGTAAAATTCAAATAAGAACTATGCTAATATTTTGAGTTCAACATGACACTTAGTTTGAGATAAATATAGCACACCTTAGTTTACAAATACCTATATATATAAATTATGAGAGACCTAATATGCAGAAAGGAAAAAGATGACAGATTATAAAAAGTGAGCAATCTCTTGAACTAATCTGATGAGTGTAATTGCTTATTGTGATGAACAGCAATGAAAGAAAGGGAAAAAGAAATTATTAAGAAAAATCCAATTGAAGAAACAGAGTCTGTCTTTGCAGTGATTGGATATATGTGGAATGGTCTGAACCAGAAAGTTCATAACCGCGTGCTAATTTTTGTCTGGCGGTCCTAACCTTACACCTTGAATTATGCTAACCAACATCATATAATTAATGTGGTACTTATTATACCTGATAGGGCTATTCATAAAGGAGTCATCAACATAATAATCCTTCTATAAAAGCATGGGATGAGTATATATATAGTGTTTGTAAGTTTTGTAAATGCAAAATTAAAATTTTATATTTGACTTAATTTTTCATAGCACAGTCATTTTTGGTCTCTTATTTTTTATCCTGGATACCTGCCAGTCTCTTTTACTTGTTTCGTTTCTTATGAACAATTTTTTTTTTAATTAGGTGCTGATACCAACGAAATATTGTAGAATGTTATTAAATAATGATGTGTTTAAATGTCAGATTTAAACACTTAAATAGACAGTAATATTTACTATTTTATTTATTATTATTATTATTTCTTACAATGAATATTCTCGTCAAACTCTTTCTCTTCAAATATTCATTGGAAAGGATCTAAATAAAAAGAAGAAGAAAGAATGAAAGTATTCAAAAATTCATTCATAAAGGTACATGCTTTCAAGACGGAGAGTGGCGAAATTAAGAAATGCTGATCATTGAACTCTTTTGTTAAATATAGAGAGGAGTCTCACTCAGTATAATTAAAGCAATTTCTAGAAAGACATACAAATCGATTCTTAAGGTTGACAATATATTTTTATTTGGTTATCAAAGTTTATGTTACATAATCTAGTTTATATATATATATATATATATATATATATATATATATATATATATATATATATATATATATATATTTATACACACACATACAAATCATATGATGAATATTTTTTAGTATGAAGCTGATCTAATTTAAAGGGCTAAAAATTAATATATCCAATAGTTAAATTGTAAGAGAAGACTGACATAAATTTCTCATATTTTAAAGACTAAATTATGTACGCGCTAAAATTTCATAGTCAAATCAATATAAATAGTTTAATTTTCTGCCCTCTTTTTCTTTTTTATTTCATTCTTTGGTCTATCTCCTTCAATCGTTCCTGTATTTTCGGGTTAAAATTTTAATCATCTTAAGGCAACTTAATCTTTAGATGTTCTTGTTTGTCTTTATTCACCAGTGCTTAGCTATATAACTTAATAATTCTCCTCTCCACCGTGGTTCCCGGAAATCACACAATCCAAAGTAGAAAGACAAAGTTATACACATGTGTTTTTTCTCCTATGCTTAACCATCTACAAAGTGAATTTTTCCTTACTTGATTATGCAGACATTGTGGTTTCTTTACATAAGAAAAAGCGCAAACGGAAATTTACAACAAAATTCGTGAGCTAACAATTATCAATAATTTGTTTTGTATTGTTATTATTACTTTCAGATTATGTGTATAATGCAACATAAGCTTAAATCAGAATATTTTAGTGTGAGCTTTTAAACAACGATATATTGAAATTTTCATTTTAAATATCCAAACAAATGACAATTTCTTCTATTCATCAATCATTAATTTATATTATTATAATATTAATGTAACATTATTGCCTTAGTTGTCAGGTTATTATTTTTCATTTTTCTTTTGTTATTTCCATAAGAGCAAAGTTATTCAGAAAGAAAGGCGGGTCCCATTAGTGATATAATTTAAAAAATGCGGGTACATTTACGACTAGTTTTCCCTCTCCTTGCTAGTTCCTACCACCTTCACATGTTATTGGCAAATCAATGTTAAATGAAGGAGATAAATCTTACTAAAGGGACAACATACGAACTTCATAAATATGCACCCAAAGAGATGGGGAATGGGTACAAACGAGGGATATAAAATGTCAATATCTAAATTTATGTTTTAGGGAAGGAACTCACATCTTAGCCCCAAACTATATCTATCGCCTTGGTTTTGCCACTTGTATGAATTGTAACCACACTATCATAGTAAGTCTATATAAGAGGCTAATTTGACACTTCCCAGTACACTTTTATGACACAAACTGATACTTTAAGGAGATATTGCGACGCTTCCCCATAGATTTTACGATACAAACATGATAAACGAACATATTTTTTGCTTACATTAATACTAATTACAACAGGTTCATTAAATAGATGCACCACGGGCCTTCTGTGTCTGTTTTATGTATCACTCGGCTTTTGGAGTGGCATCCAATCAACCCCTCCCCGAGTCAGCGAATCTCAGTATCCAAGTCAAAAGTTTGCTTCTAGGCAGAGAATGAAATTCATTTTCTATCCTCAGATTGCATGTAAAGATTTCACCAGCTGAAATATTTAAGACAGGAAAAATAAGGTGTATCAAAGACAAGCTGTATCCTAAAGTTATATTATAGCATTATAATGAAACTCAGGAGATTCTGAAAAACTACCAGATTATGGAAATAAGGAAAGGTTTCAATGTTTTGCATGCTCTTTCATTCTAGTTCCCTTCAAATTCCTCTGCTGCTTGTATCCATATGGAATGGGAAAGCGAAGCCTGTTTCTGGGAATACTCTTCTCAAATTTCAGATCTTCTCCTCTGATCATATAGATATTCCCTGTTTCTGGTATGGTTAGGTCAGCTGGGTTCCTGTTGACCATGCATGTGTTTCCAGAGATGATTTTACATGGCACTGGGGTTTCATGATTACCATTAACTTCCAATTTGCGCTGCAGTGATGTTTCTGTTTCATTACGAGGCCAGCTAATTTGCTTGCCAATTTTATTCTGCTGGGTAGATATGGAGTTCTTCAACTTTTCCTTCTTTCCAGATTTCGTTGGATTTTGACCATTGAAACCAGTAGCTCTTACTAATTTCTTATCATGCGGGGTCGATGACGATGCACCAAAGGTTGGAGGGCCAACAAAACAGCCATGCTTATCTGATAAGAAACTTCTGTTGCAATAATCTGAAGATGGCCTTTTCACGGTACCAGGGGGCTTAGACGTACCAATCTCCAACTTAGTATTGCAGTCGCCAGGATAAGAGGGCCTTTTGAGCATTTGAGTACTGACACCAACATCAAAAGCTGTTCGGGACTGCATGCCTGCATCCATAAGGCTGAGCAAATGCATGGCTGGTATTGTATCATTAGAATACAAATCAAGAGATCCCCTCAAATTTTGATGAGGCTCCATTCCACTATGTTTGCAAGGAAATGAATATTCTCCATTCATCCTGCTGAAGGTTTCAGAACCTGTATTCCTACTAAGCTTTTCTAGTCCAACAGCATTCAGATTCATGTAGTTAAGATCAGTATCCCTCTTCGTGTTTTGCTTGTGAAATGCACCAGATTGGAGAGAAGTTATGTTCATGTTACAACTAGGATGCTGAGAAGAAACAACCCTCTTGGGTAAATCATATCCTGGGGAAACATGATTTGAAGTCAAGGATGCCCAGATGCGAGAAGCTTCATCATCCTGATGTAAGATATTCATGTGTAAGCTACATCCCCCAGGGGCTTGAAAAGTCGCATTAGGGGATCCACGTTCTTCAAAACTCCCATTCAACCTGCAATTTTGAGAACTACCAAGCTGATTAGAACCAATAGCTGAAAACTGTAATCCACCTGATGGCTTCTTTTGGGACTGGGAAACGTCAAGCCCAAAGGGGGGTTGAGGAGGGCAGAGATTATTCATACTCAAATTGTTTCCATCAAATGGAGTAAAGTAATGAACAGGCTTTCTTTTGCCAGGCTTCACATTCTCTCCTCTTGTGATCATGCTGTTTTTCTTATGTTTTCCCTGAGGTTTCTCCTTTTGGCCATCTTTCAACAAGCTCATCTCCCCTTTTTTGTGTACAGTGGAGCCACCAGCAATCTGTCTTTTCCTTCCAAGAGATGGTTTTTCTAACGTGGAACTTCTATTTTCTACATCAGGAAGACACCTCTCATACTGATTCTTTGCCAATAGTTCCACAATTTCCATGGGTATATCATCTAGCATTCCCTGCTCGGACACCTCCAGTGTTTGTTCACTGTATCTTTTCACAAAACCTAGTTGGTCCACAGCTTCGATAGTCTGCTGTGTGTTTCTTGAACCATTAATTTCCTGAAAAAATAAATTATATTCACAGAAAGTTTAAACTTTGAGAAGCCAAAATGGTTCACAATTGATAAAAATAAAAAGCCATTGCAAGGGAATTTTTGGGCACTTACTTCGCAATGAACTGCTTTTCCTGAAAGAGCATTGGTTGGGTTCTTGGAAGGAATGCTTTGCCCTCCAAAGACATTATTATCACTGTCTTTCCACTTAAGCTGCGGTACTTTGGAGGTTCCATCTTGAAAAGGTATTGAGAAAGGTAGATGACTTTCAATCTGATGGATACACTTTTTGTTGTAAACATGTGCATCCACCAAATAATTGTTTAGAGAAAGATGAAGTCCCTCTTCCAGTCCTTTTCTATTTAGCAACCCTTGGGCAGAAGGAATTTGAATTGTTAAAGGCATAGTAGACCGGACTTTTTCCCCTGAATATGCATTGGAATCTTGTACTAGCATGTTATTTCTTTGCCAGGATAAAGAATCCAGCTCCACGTCAGTTTGCAGCATTTTCCCCTTTGCTTTGGACAAATTGAATTCGTGTTCCCTTCTTAGGGAGTGGGTAGGAAAATTATCCGTGGCTTTGCCAGTGAATGCAGGAGGAGCTAATCTAGAAGAATTAGTTTTAGATGCATATGCCTTTTCGGTAGTATGCATGGTTTCTTCATTTTCTCTGTGCTGTCCTACTGGTTGCTCAGAAATCAAGCAATTATCTACACCTTGAATCTTTTTGTTTTTCTTCTTACTGATTATACGGCTTCTTTCACTTTCAGTCTTATTCCAGCGGCCCTTTGTGGCATCTTGTAAATATATTCCCTTTGATACATCTTTGAAATTGGATCTAGCATCCAAAAGAGTATCAGTTGCTTTTATAACGACCTGTGAGTTCTGAACTTCATTATTTTCAACCCTCTGAAAACCCATGTTTGTAGGTCTTCGTACCTCATCCAGAGGAAACTTCCTTTTTCTCGGACCTGTGCTTGTCAAAGTAAAACCTCCTTCAATATCCCCCTTTCCTGGCAAAATTGATTGTGCCTGTGAAGCTGCAGAGGCATGTGAAGTACCGAGGGATACAGATTCTTTTATCAAGTTTTGCTCAGTCTTCAATTCACCATTGTCACTTAATAAATCAGACATCAAGCGCACCTTCCGAGGCCTTCTACGAGATAAACCAGTGGACTTTTCTGAATGATGATCCTGAAAATCATTTTCAACTGTATTGTCTATACTTCCTGCAGTTGCAGTATCATTACAAGCAACTAATTCAAGAGGAGGTCCACTTGGGTGATCGTCTGTATTGTTCACCTCCTCCATTACTGTTGCTCCTTTCCTAAAAACTGTGCAAGCTTTTATTACATCATTCTGGGATTGATTAGCTGCAGTTATTCCTCCATTGCACATCTCAGAAGAGCTCTTCTCCGTGCATTTCAGATTGCTAAAGAGCCCGGGAAGAGAAACTTCGTTACTTTCACAGTCTGTATCAGGAAAAAACAACTTTTTCTGTAAATTACAGTCTTAGTAACCAAAAACATACTAAGATTATAAACAGAAATCTATCACTTATATAATACAAAAGAATAAAAGCAGTGCGGCTTGACTTGATTGTTTTATCTCCCTGTCTGTTGAGCCTACCTTTCTTAGTAGCGTGCACTTCTGGTGGTGTGAGGTCTGGATAATTTTTTGGTGATGGAATACTTGTCACTTGGTGGTTGAGATTATCCTCCAAGCCACTGTCAAGGTCTGGGATACACACAGAAAATCAAATGACATACCAAAAAAATGATAAAAAAAAATATAGAACTGATATTTAAATTACCAATTATTCTGCTAGGTACAACTCCGGCTTTACTGCCTTTCTCATTACTATTTGGCAAGAAATCATTGATACAGCTCAGGGCAGTATTAAGATCAATTTCTCTTCTCTCAACAGCATCAAGCATTGGATCTTCCTGAATACCAGACTTGAGAGCTTCATTATTGCAATTGCTACCAGATCTGCATTCAGTACTGCAACAATTCAAGTCTGTCTGTTCGTCTTTCTGGATGCCTTTGGCAGCAATTTCTACTGCAGAGTTTTGGCATCGCCTACATCTATATTTTGGTGCATCTAATGGTAGAAACGATGGTTGTTTGTCAGACTCGTGTACTTGAAATGGCCAACATATTTTCCAGTCTTTTCTGCGAATTTCAGACACATATCCACTGCACTAACAATAAAGTAAGTGTTAAGGATCCTAAACGGGAACCAAGAGAAAGATTATTCATTCTAGATTTAAGATATCATTTAATTTCAGTTTTCTTCTTTGGTTGATGAAAGAGTTCAATAACTGAGATGCACTTCCTTTGCGTTTGTTCATGTTGCTGTCTAAATCAGAATTGGAGTTTATCTTAATAATTTGCACAAAAAGATTTGCATTTAAGATTAACATAGGTTACTGAGATAAAACTTTGATTTTGATTGACGAACAATACCAAAAGCACCTATGGAATTACATATACGTTTTGAATGTCGACATATATCCTTAAATTCACTAGAAAACTAACACTTATCGACATTCTGTAAATCCAAAACTTTCCGTAGGTGAGCATTCACCACCCATTTGATTCTTAACGAGATCTAATTCCCATGCATTAGTCCACGGGCTTTGAACTTTAAACTGCCAATAGTTACAAACAACTTTCTGCCGCTATTAGCTAATAAACTTTACAGTGCTACTAGTTGCAATCATCTGTATGACACTATTACTGTACTATGGTGGTCACATACATTAGGAATTTAGGATCTCGTCTAATAAGAACAAGAAGTTGTAAACTGTTGACATCAATTACAAGATACTAAGCACTAAGTGGATGGCAGACATAAGCTGTATAACACAAATTTGCTTCCCTCTCCTCCATCTCTTGACAAAATAGTAGGATAGTAAGAATATGTAGCATCAAGGCCAACATACCGTATCGAGAAATGTTCACATTTGCCTGCATCCCTCTTGCGAGTAGACTCAGCAAGATCTATGGAGATTGAGTCAATGTGAATATACGACCCCATAAACTCAGTGACAGTATTTAAAACCACCTTGAAAATGATTTTCCACAGCTATGCATGCACATCCTCAAAGTACAAGCAAGCACCTAGAATCTCAGATTATATGGTGTTTCCTGCCAACACAACTTAAACTTATAAAACTTGAAATGGAAACAAAGGATCAAACAATTAAGTCAAGAGACATCGTCAATTAAACGACAGTAACACTAGAACTTCAACAAAAAACTAAAAACACTGCTTAATCAAGCTTTGTATAAAATTAGGGTTTATCCAAATCAGCTAACAAATGAAAAGGAAAACGACGGCAAACAAGGGCAAAGTCCACGAAAAAATAATATACAACCAACCACGACCTCATACACAACGATTAATCACATAAAATAACAACCTCCAACATTATGAAAGTTCCTAAACCCTAGTTTTCCACTCGATAAAACAACAACAAAGATGCTCGAAGTCAACAATTGAACATTTGAAACGCAACGGCACAGAAAAGAACCCATACAATCCCTTCACAGACTAAAACATTCACACACCAACAGTACCAAGCGTCTCGCTAGGGCTTTTCAAAATCAAAGGCCAAACTGGTAATCTCGCAGCGAAAATACCGACTCAGTGTATGAATTAACGCGATGTTGGAAAAAATGCCCATCATAAACGCATGCAAGGAGCTGAAAACAAACGACGAACCGAAGCGCAACAATCCACAAAAGCCTAAATCCTAGGGTTCACCGACCAACACAAATCACCTCTTGTCCAGAGATAAACGAAATTAACGCGGCAAGAATTAACGAGCAACAAAAACGAGAGAGAGAAAAAAATTATAAAAAAAAAAGCGTGAAATGGCAGCAATAAAGCGAGACGCAGAAAAAAAAAAAAAAGAAACGCAAAGCAAAGCAAAAGCTGAAGTGGACACACCATAAACAGTACAGTGACCTTAATATCTAAAACAAATCAAAACACGCTCAAGAGCATCCAAGAACCGGTCCCCGATCAACACGGAATCAATCACCGAGTTGAAAACCGGGGGCGAAAAGGAATAATCTGGAGACGAAGGCCCACCCGAACTCACCTGCGGAGCACCACAGACGATCCCTCCCGCCTCCTCGCCGATTCGAAACGGCTCCGCGACGAAACCGCACCGAAGGCCAGCGCATTCAACGGCTGAGCTACCTGGAGCAGCTCGGAGCTCCGATTCCCTACCGTACGAGCATAATTTGACTGAGAAGGACTCAGAAACCCTAGAGAGAGAGGGCTTTCGATTCTTTCGGATGAGAGAGAGTGTGCGCTTGTAAGAGAGAGAGTGAGTGAGAGAGAGAATTTTTATCCTCTTGTCCTTGGAAGAAGGCGTGTTTGTTTTGTATATTAAAAAAACCCATAGCGAGTCATGTTTATGTAGGATCCATATGCATAGAAATTGTAGATGTAGAGAGAGAGTGTTAGGAGAGAGACAGCTCCATCCAATAATAAATGAACACGTGGCGTAAATGTGCGGCTCTTATCGCTAACCATTTATAATGGGGTTTGTGGAGCGAGGAAACCCTAGGCCGAAGGTGAAAAAATAAAAGCGGGTACAGTACTCGCGCGTGTTCCTCACGCTCTCCCTTTTTCAGCGTTTTCATTTATTAATTTGTGCCTGTCGTGTCATCCAAGGTTAAAAGTGCTGCTCATGCCCTTTGCACATTAAACGTTTTTCATTGGTGCGTGGTCTGCACCGTGCCTAGGAGAGAATGGAATTGGGTGCGACTGGGACAATATTTGAAACCCTAAGTTTTTGTTTTTTATTTGGTTTTTTATTTAATAAATACGGAGCGTTTATGTTTTAACCCTAAACATTTTGCAGCAGACACATCTCCACCCTGTCCCAAACCAGTAATGGTGTTGGTAGATGTAACGTTAGAGTTTGGCTTTTTGATTAAAAGAATGACACTCTCAACTTACGTATTCAAATACGAAGAAGAAATTCGAAATTTCGGCATTTACTATATACAATTTATAATGGGTACACGATGTTGTCCATAAATCATAAATACACAGTGACACGTTTCAAACTCATTTATAAAATTAACTATGACGTGAGATTTCTTTTCATTGAAATAATATGATCTCTGCAGGATAATAAATAAGCGAATAATTACAAAAATATTAACTTTTGTATCCATTTAGCTCTCGCAATTACTGTTTAAGCTCACTTCAAAAATAATGCCTAAAAAGTGTTAAAATCAAGGAAACGTATTTAATGATGCGCAATTATTTATATTTTGACAGTACTGTGTCAATTATTTATGGCAAAGTTGTGTAAGAAACATGCTGATAAAAGAATTTAGGCCGAACGTGAATATTTTGCCTTTATGGAAGTAGAATAATTTAACGAGTTAAGATGGTGGTGAGTTAATTTGTAAATATAAAAGAAAAAGAAAATAATGGTAATTATTATTCCCACTAAATGACAGAGAGAGTAAAGAAATTGCAGTAGTTTTGGATTTAGTTTAGTTTTGATTGTTGAAATGACATGTAGAAGAGTTAAAAAATGATAGAAGCTATGAATCTGGAAATAAAAGTAACGTTTCCGAATTTCGGGCAATTCCATCTATATACGTCTCACTTTTCTTCCGAGGTTTCATTAATGTAGGGTGAATAGAGAGAACAACATTTCCTACAGAAAACACCTAGATCATAGTCTAGATTACCATTATTAAGTAAGGTCCCGTTTTATGCAATAGAGAAAAGCCATTTCCCACATATGTATATACGTGGACTTTACTTCACCCCAAATTTCTCTTCCTACACCTTAATTTGTAGCAAAAATCATGCATAAATTATACCTATCTTACATGTTATTCCAGCTGGTAATAATAAGTGATTTTCTTAAGAGAAACATGATGATGAAGATTTATGGCAAAGAAACTGGACTCTATCTTACGTTTTTTCAATCTTTTTATATATAAATTGGTAGGGATATATACCTTCTAATATTGGGGTAGAGGGCCCTATGTGCCACCATGCATGTATATATATACCAATAAATAAATAATGTTATAGGGAAGTGTCTGCATGACCCATGTGATCATATGAAATGAAACCAATAAAATTAAAGAAAGCTGTACAAAAATCACACTTGTCCAAAACCTTCTACCCACCTCACGTACCATCATCTTATTTTTACCCAAATAAAACGATCCATCCATATAACCCAAAAGTTCCATTTATTTTTTTCCTTCATCATAAAATATATTTTTTTTTATTTATTAAAAATGTCGAATCTAGTGCTTTTCCTCGACCAACTTTAATGCGTACAACTTTGCATCCGATGATTCTCATTTAAACATCTCTCTCTCTCTCCCTCTCTCACTCATATATATCCAAATTAATTAGTACAAGCTGGTTTAATCATACCAATCTAAACCTACAAAAAGAGAGTCCATCTCTTCACGGAATATTAATATTGTTCTTAGAACTGTGACATTGATTATCAGTACTATGTAAGTACTGACACATTTCTTTACATAACCATCTATATATAACTCAGATTCACGTATTCTTGGCTATCTACCAACTTACTGTCACCTCTTCCACCTATTATAACTGATAACAAATTTAACACTTCTCACTAATCCACTTACTTCCATGCTATCTAATTTACTATACAATTTAATAAACACTTATATATATACTTCGCTTATCTAACAAGAATTCCCTGTCACAGTTAGCCGTAGACTGATGGAACAATTCTCAGTATGAAGTATGAACTATGCAGGATCCTCCCATAAATTTTTATTAATATATATATATATATATATATATATATATATAGGTAGATAGTGTGTGTGTATATGTACATGTGTGTGAAGAGATGTTTAACAGATGGATCCATTGTATCATTTGGCTGTGTATGGATGCGAATTACATGAAGCATTGTTATTAATGTGCAAAACAAATGAAAATTCTACTCAAGGTTTACTCAACAGATGATATTATTTATTCTGCATAAAAAATTGTGTCCTTCATCAGTTATTCTGCAGTAAAACTTGTATGTTTTGAAAGTCTGTGTGCTAAACTTTACCACCTATACCTACATATATATATATATATATATATATACACACACAGAGACACTAGTTTTTACTAACCCTACTGTTGATAATATTTCACACCCTTGTTTAGTTTGTAGCAGTTATTTGTGATGTAATGGCTATTGGGTTGGTTGAGATATGCAAGCCTAAGATAATTTAATACTTTATATGATTTTGTCCAGTGTTAAATTTTATTCCTAAATTACTATACTGGATATGTATATCATAAAATTTATTCTAAAGAAACACTAAAGGCACACTAATTATATTCATATGTACATAAAGAAAAATATGTGTGGGGCTTTACTACAAATTAAACTAAAGATTCATAATTAGTTAACCTTCATTAATAATTCCTCCTGAAAAACTGAAGCATCTTTTATTTAATTTTTTTTCATTTTTAGGTGAAAGATGAATAATTAATTTGAAATAAAGGAAAGATAATTAGAAAGGGTAAAAGGAGTGATAAAATATATTATATATATAGAAATGTTGAATAGGCTTTTTTTTTTTCTAAATTTCATTATCTGTCACGTCATTTTCATGTCTCTAATAATTCAGAAGGCTCTTATCTGATGAATTGCCAGTTTGTACCAGAGCTGAAGGGTACCTGCTGTTTGGCAACATAGACTCGTAATACGACACACTTGGGTTTTTTTGTGTGATACCCCTATTGGCAGTGTTTGTAAGTTGGTGGCTAAACTTTTCTCACCAGTTAAGATCCATCTGGTTTATTGAGAGTAATTAATTAACATTAACCGAGTTGATTATTTAACTAATTAATGAGAAAAGGATGATTAGTTATAGTTTGTAGAAGAATCTGTGTATGTGGGATTTGTGTGGATGAGAATGAAAGGGTGAGAAAAGGGATAAAAGGAAGAGAGAATGATATTAGGCATTAGGCATTAGGAAGAAAAAAAAATGGTGATGAGTGATGAGAGGCAAAACTGGGATGAGTGTGTTGAGATGCAGAATGGGTGTGGGTGGGGAAGGGTTGATGGAAAGGACAGCACTAGTTGTGTTGTGTGTGTATTATATATATTTGTAAAAGTTACCTCTTGCCAATGCCGACTCAATGCGCAATTCAAGGCTTTTCCAAGGCTTCTTGTCCTAAACCACTTAAATCTTCATCCCTTACTTAGTACTGTCATAATTAGTTTCTAAGTTTTCTTATATAATACCACACTTTACTATTTAAATCGTGCAATTTTTTTTATCATGTTATTAGTGTTAATAAATTTATTAAGTGACATTTGATTAAAAAAAAGTAGGAAAAAATAGTGAGATATATAGGGAAAGTTAAATAAGAAAAGGAAAATACATATTATAAGTTTTTGCTTAATTAATAACCAGTTCATTGATGAATTTTTCTAGAGCGAAACTTTGTTAAGTGTAGGATTGTATTTTCTATATTATTTTATTGAAAAAATTAATACGCTTATTTTGTAAACAGTATTTATTTGTAATGATTACATGATACATGATGTCGTACATTCTAGCATTCATAATCAAATGGTGAAGATTTCGTTGTTCACAAATTGTGAAACAAAATCTAAAATTAGAAAAACAGTGTAAGTTTAAATTCACAATGCATGAGATGTTGCAAAAATGCGTGAAAAATTTAGAGCATAGAATATTAATTGATGTAATTAAGGATTAACTGAAAAGATTGAAATAATTAGTATAAGTAATACGTTAGAAGGAATATTTAGGATGATTAGTCTGAAATAATCAAACATGATATAACATATAGGTTGTATGAGTAGTTTAAAAATAAGTAAATGTATAAAAATAAACTGAATATTATTAATGAAAAATTACATTAAATAAATTGTTTATAATTAATTAACTATTCTATATATTTCTGTCTTCACTTCATGCACACTTGACTGGCTACTTACAAGATTGAAATGTAAATTTTCAGTATTACACTTTTTATATTAGTAAGTTTAATTTTACCTAAAATCTCATTTTTCATCTTCCTAATGTGCTTATTTGACCAGTTTGGTTCTTTCAAAATTTTCAGAAATATTTAATATAATATTTAAATTGTCTTATTATATATATATATATATAGAGAGAGAGAGAGAGAGAGAGAGATTTACAGTAATATTAAACAAGATATTGAAACATTTATTTTATTTACATGTTAACATATTGATATTGATTCAACAGATTTAACTAAAAATATGTATTATTTTTAAGAAAAAAGATTAAATTCACAAAATGATAAATCCATTTTAAAACTATATGCATATTTAAGCTTTTAAGAAGACTGTTGTTTTAAAAATTTTAACACATAATTATGCATTTCTTTCAATTATACTTTTATATGGAGTTGAGTGTTTAATATTTTTAGTATACTTTTAATAATATGGAGCTTTATATTGTACTTATAATGGAATATTAAATGTTATTTCTTATCTTTTCATTTTTGACACTGTAATTTTATATATTTCTCATTTCTAAAGCTGAAAATAATATGATTATGCATGCTTCTGTTAATTTTCAACATTATTTTTACATTTTGAATTAATTTATGTATATATTTGCATTAATGATGTAAAAAAACTCTCATAATACTTTATTAAGAACTTATTATATTTATCCAAAAACCTGAAAACACTGGCAGAAATAAATAATATAATAAAATAGGAACGGAAACTTTTCGTACAGATGAAATTGGTAGAAATCATATAGAAAATTTCTAAATTTTAAAAAGGATAATTTAAAGTTTAGGATATACAGTTAAATGTTTTCAATTTTGCTGTAAACCTTATAAACATCCAAAATCTGAAGAGGAGTAATTGGAATAAAATTAAAAAACTACCATAATTAAGTCTAAAATTTTAAGGACAGCTTTATGTAAGTTATAATAATCATAAAAAGTAATGATAACAGAACTGCAAGCAGATGTACGGACTAATCGATAATAAGAGGGTGAAACGGTTGTAATTTGAATTTAGTATTTTAAGCTTTATCCATTTACTTTATCGTGGAATCATGGGTTAATTCCGTGAATTTTTTTTATTGTGAATTTATATTAAATTAAAAGTTTTTAATGAAAAATTATTTTGTATTTAAAATAAAATAATATAAATATAGTGAATTTCTAAATAAAACATTTAAAATATGTGGTTGAATGATGATTATTATTATATGATTGTATAAAAAGACGTGTAGTATCATGTTAAAAATAACATTTAAAATTTATAATATATTTATAAACATTAAAATATAAATTTTGAGTCGTGTTTTGATATCGAGTGCATCGATTTTGTTATTAAAAGAAAAAATCGTTATAATTACCATATTCTTGAGGCATTCATCACTTTGGAGACTAAAATATTCTTACAGTTTTTATTAAAAACGTTTAAAAGAAATAAAAGAAAAAAGTATTTAATTTGTCTTAAATTTAAATATATAAATAATATCATACTATTAAGTATGCTAAAAACAAGTAAACGTTTATAAAATTTCATTCATTATTTAAATCTAAATTTATTTAACATTATTCGCTCATTCAATTAAATCTGATTGTATATTCAAATTTTCATCTAATTCATTCAAATTCTATTAGATACAATTTTTTTACTCAATCCAAACGCTAATTTTTCAAAGCACATTATACTATAATAATTTTTAATAAAACCTTAGATACACAATATTAATTTTTCATACAACAAAATAATATAATCAAACATGGTTTTTTTTTTATAAAAAACTATTTGGTCATTTTAGTTAAAATAATTTAATTGTGTTTGTTACCTATATGTTTATGTAAAATTAAAACTAAACATCTATTTGAAATTAATTTGATTAACTCAAATTGAAATTCATTATTATAACATTCATATTCCATCATTTGATCCATTGGATTAGACGGTATTTGAATATATTTACTTGAAGGCGATGACATATTACTATACTGATTGAAAATATTAATGAATCTCATTAAATGTGAATTTGAATATGTGTATAGAGTTTTTAGACATGTACTATATTAATTAATAAGAGTTTTATGGTTGTCTGAAACAAAATTAAGTACATGTATAGAGACATGTAGACAAGTTTCACATCCCAAGAATATATGTGGTAAATTGGAGTTCGATATGCTCCATATAAGTGTAACACAAAGTACTCATAGGCATTTTTTTACCCACAAGTGTTATAAAGGACCATGAAAGCGATTGATAAATAACTTAGCACTTTGATGACCACCAAGTATCACTGATAGTGACATAGCATCCAACTTAATATCAGTATATGTTTGGAAACATGATAACTCACTATGTACAAAATACATTTTACTTTTTATAAATTTATTCTTTTATTGTTTAGAGACTCCTAATACAAGATTTTCGGTAACTCTTTTTCTACTGTTATGTCTTGTAAAAAGGAAAGAATAAGTAATTTTTTTAAATATTTTTAATTAAAATTTTATTAAAAAGTTTGTCTTAATGATTGTCTAATTTTTTTTATATTTTTTATTTTATTTTTTTCGTCAAATTATATTATTATTTTAGTTTAATAGTTATTTTGGTTTTTAGGATGTTATTAAACTTATTATTTTTTACACGAAATAAAGTTTTTAAGTATTTAAGAGTTTTTTAATTTAAATGTTAGTATTTAATATTAAATAAACTATTGAGTACCTAAAATTTTTATACTTTTTTTTATGTTTTTCTAATTTTAAACACAACACCGTCAACTTCAGTATCGGATCTTTATAAATTTAGCTATTTTTTAAAAACAATGTATTGTATTTTTTCACATTAAATACTAAAAAAAATCAAACCAACCGTATGAAAATATAAAACAATATCATTTTATAAAACAATTAATATTTAAAATTTTCATTTTTTACAATCCAAATTTATGGTATTGTGTTTGAAGCTATAAAATCAAATAGAAATTTGGACAATAGATTCAATTAAAAAATATTTTGTTAACATGTATTTAATTAAAAATAACTAAATTTATAATAAACTAAATTTAACTATGTTTTTTTTCACCTAAAAATAATTAAGCCTAATATGTCAGCTTTTATAAAATTAAACAACTCTAATATACTATTAATATGTGATTCCATTATTAATATAAGTGTTTGCATATAAACAAGTTTTAATATTTTGTAGTCTAATATGTGAATTTTTTTTTTAAAGAATGTCATATTACGCATCATAATAAATTTTTACATTTTAGCAATTTTTACACAACAAACACGTCAATCGTTTTTCATTATATAAAAATTTATTAAAAACAGATAAAAATAATACAAAACTTGTGAAAAACCTTATACTTCATCACAAGACATAAATAAACTATATTTATTGTGAAAAAAGAAATAAAATACTAAATCATTTATATTAAAAAATTAACTACCTTATTAGTATAATGAATTCTTTCAAAAAAAAATATATAAGAAATTTTGAACTACATACATTTTCTTATAGGAATATAAAAAACCACTTGTTTATTCAAACAATCATGATTTTCTAACCAAAACTTTTATACACTACTTTCCTAAACTTCACCTAAACAGAAGTCTATTAAAAAAAACTGAAAAAAATGCTCATCTAACTTTCTCTAAAAACAAGAAAATATTTTTTTAACAATTTTTTTACATCTATGTGATAGCTCGTGATTGACCCATTTCAAATATACATACTAATAAAATAATTATACATAATTTATTGTCAAAAAATTATTAAAAAAAATTAACATATCATAATTCAAAATAACAGTACACAAAGCTAAACTAGGACAATTTTCAGCATTTATGTTAAACTAACTAAGAGATGAAACTTTTCATAAATTAATAACCACACATTAAAACACCGTTATAATTAGAAAAACAAATTCTATTAATATTCTCGAAAAAAATAATATACTACCTATACTAACATTTTTTTCACGCCTTAAAACACCAGCATCACTTAAATTAGGAATTGATAACATTCTTAACTTCAATTAAAATTTGAAAAATTTAGGAATTTTTACTTAAATCATCACTTCATGAAAGATAGTAAGGCATGTTAGTTTCTTGCATACAGTGAATAACTTTTGTATGTAAAAATCTATATTAGACTTTTCATAATTAATTTTTTTTATCCAAGTGATTTCAATTCATAACTAAATATTAATGTTAAACCTTTTATAAATACAAATAAAAAGAGTTAATTAACTTAAGAAAAGCTGAAAACACAAATTACATAACATTCAAATCAAAACATAATTAAACCTTTAATTTTATAATTCTCATCGCTAATATTATTTGTTAATACTTTTTGTTATACTTATCCTCTTGTTATTAATTATCACAAATAATGAGTGATAATAAGTAACACTTGCCAAAATCATCAAAATCTTTTGGTAGGATAAACAAAGTTCAAATCCATGATATAACCTAGATTAATCTGAAATGGTGTTTGTTTTAATGTATTGAAAACTATTTTCAGCCAAGGATTAAGTCTGGTGGAAAACATGAATATTAATGAAAATTTATAAAACTCTCTTCCAAAGAAAGTTCACATTTATTATACAAGAATATTTATATTTAATGTACCAGGCTGTTTACTATAAATTTGAATTTTTTTATAGGAAAATAATTTTTGAAAATACAACGTTTTATTACTTTTTAGTAGACATTTTATATAAGTTTTAATTTCTTAAATACAATAATCTCTAGATATATAAATTATTTATATTTCTTTTACTTATATTTTTATTATAAAAGGTTAGTGGAAATGAAAATGATGATTTTCCGTAATCAGTATATATTATTCTCATTTCATTCTATTACATATTCCTCTTACTTTTAGTTTATATTTTAATGAAATATATTTTCATTTTTTCCTATAACTAAATACCTAACTATTATGTTTATAAGAAAATCAATCATTTTCTTTGAAAGATTATGAGAAAATTAATCCTGGACATAACAATCTTACAAATAGAATTCCTGGAAATTTAACATCATGCTCGTTTTAATTTGTATGTTCATAGCCATTTTAAATTTAGTTTATAATATTAGTAATGAATAATTAACAATCATAATTCCTAATGATTTAGTAAAACCATATTATTAAATTTAAGCAAAATTTTATATTATTTTGTGCCAAGAGAAAGGTAAATCAGGGTAAGTTACATGTGAGATCCATATTATTATATTTTGTTTTGGATTTCTATATTTGAATATAAAGTATGCAAGATTTACTATTCCACTCCTTGGATTCAATTAGCGCCAAAATGTATCTTCGCACTGACCAGAAAGTACCAAGTACCGTTTCTTTTTACAATCCAAGGGACACAATTCACTTCAAGCTCCCCGAGAACATCTTGATAGTTCAATCAAACATTCCAATTCAATTTTCAAAATATCGAGAGAGGGAGAAAGAGCTGTCACTCCCATAGTCTTCCTCATGACACCCTTCATCTGGCGACACCACAATAAATTCCGTTTTCGTTTCATCCGGAAAATCTCTTTCTTCTCTTACATAATTACATAATAAATGCTGTTTCATTCCTTTTGCCGTTTCTTGCCATTCGTAACGCACGAGAATTTATGGACTCTCACGCATCTCCCTTTCCCTTCAATTGACCTCGGCGAAGCCTTTTCCGTCAGCGTTGTTCAGAATAACACCATTGCCAACTGCACATCTGTTGTTCAAAAATAGATGGAACAGAGTGAAACGACGTCGGATTCAGTTCCGCGGAAATTGGCAAGGCAATTGGATTTCACAGTCATTCACAGAGATCATCCGCACCTGAAACTGCCTCCTCAATCACCACCGCCGCATTCACTTCTGCCACTATCATGGCATCCTCCCTTGCATTTAAATTTGCAGACACCGGGGCAACTGCCATGGTTATGTTTGGAATCACAGGAGCCACAGGAGCAACAGCCCTGGCTACATTCACTGCGACCGAAGCTAGTTTCGCCGGTTGGTCGATTTCCGCAGCCGGTGCAGAAACTTCCGGTTAAGGTGTTGCAAGAGGTGTAAGTATTCTTATGGCTCAAAAGAAAGGAAATAGAAAACGGTAGCGTTTTGAATTTGATTAGCCCTGTGTCAACGATAAGGAATGCCCGGAGGGTGCTAAAGTGTGTCGATACGTTAAGAGTGTTGAATTGGTTTAAAATCTAGTACGATCAAGATTGTTCTTGGCTGACATGATTTGATTGATGCCTCCAAAAGTAATGATTCTTGAAAATTTTAAGTTTCATAATTAGTTTGGTCCCTATTTTCGAATAATCTTTACATTGTACTCCCTGTTCAAAGAAACTCTACTCACTTTAGTTCCCTAATACACGCATTTTAGTCTATTTTGTTTGACTGTCCGTAGTTGTTCTCTGACTAAAATGATTAGAAAATGTAAGAGTAAGGAGTAAAATGAGTTAAAAAAAGTGTACTTCCTGAGAACTAGTAGTTACTAAAATGAGTTATTTCCAGTATAGAGACCAAAACTTACAAGAGTTGTAATTAAACCGGAAAGTTATAAAGATGAGATGGCTACATAAGTACTGGACTAAAGTGTTTTTGGTGGAAAATGTAAGTAGCAATAGATTTTTTGAACTGGGAGCCTTGAATTCCTTTGTGCAATTGATAAATCATTTCAATAATAATAAATATTTGTATCCGAATGCTATGTGGGCTCATTGTTATCATTTTGAGATTGGATATAGTAATCTGAATTATGATAAAAAAGGGAAAGAGTGTAGTATACATTTTGGTAAAATAAATGTCTTAAATTTCCTACTAAACTTAATGCTGCTCTATAGAGCTAAATTAGTTGTCAAGGAAAAAGCTCCAAATATTTCATCAATCCATATAATAAGGGGTTAGAAATACTGTTTCATTTCTGTACTCACTATTAAGTTTTGCCTCACAGTAAGAACTTTTGTACTAATTTTAATTTTATTATGTTTGTGAACTTATTTGCATTCGTTCAGGAAGTCAGAGTCTCCTATATCACAACGTCCATTTAATGTGGAATTAAAGGACACGACACCAAAGAAACAGAAACAATGTAACTGCAAAAATTCTAGATGCCTCAAATTGTAAGTCCTTTTATCTGAATGAAAAACTTTTATCAAGAATACTTTATCTTATCGTCATACTACATCTGCACAATCTTGAACGTATTTTTTTCTGCTCTCTCTCTCTCTAACTGGAAAAGCCTAATTTGGCAAATGCTAGGTACTGTGAGTGCTTTGCAGCTGGTATCTATTGTGATGGCTGCAACTGTGTAAATTGTCATAATAATGAGGATAATGAGGCTGCCAGACAGGAGGCAGTTGGAATAACATTGGAAAGAAACCCAAATGCTTTCAGACCAAAAATTGCCAGCAGTCCTCAAGAAAAACGAAATTCCAAGGTTTAAAACACCTCAAATTCCCTCAAAATTCAAATTTCAAGGTTTTGTGATAGTACGTAGTGCTCTAGGTTTAGGTGATATTTTAGTTGACGTGGTGCACTTTAATGTCTTGTATGAACATAGGAAAGTGAAGCTCAAGTTATAGGAAAGCACAATAAAGGATGTCACTGCAAGAAATCTGGTTGCCTTAAGAAGTATTGTGAGTGCTTCCAAGCCAATATCCTCTGCTCTGAAAATTGTAAATGCATGGACTGCAAGAATTTTGAAGGAAGTACTGAAAGAAGAGCAATTTTTCACAGAGAGTATAGTCTAGTTCACATCAAACAGGGAACTAATGCTGCTGTAACTGAAGTCGTTGGATCATCTGGCTATAGAAAATATATAACACCCAAGAGGAGAAAAATTCATGAATCGTTTTCGGGAAAGTCAACTGCGGATCAAACTGTTAACACGACAGGCCAATACCTACAGGTGTTTTCTTCTTTGCCTTTCTCAGTCATGACAGGATTTACTGGGATCTATGTAAACAATAATGTACTAATTCTTTATGCAGCAGGTTATTATAATTGGATTGGAAAATGAAATCGTATGAATCCAACCATGCAATAGCTTTGTCTTGTAATCATAGCATCAAGTCAACAATTCAATCCTTGTTGTATTCCTTGGAACCCTTGATTTTCTTATTGTTTACTGATCAATGTCCTCTATCCTTGGACATCCAAACATAATGTAATGCTTTTTTACATTATTTTGTATTTTAATCAGGAAACTGATCGAATGACTTCGTCATCTTCAACTCTGTCATATTCCTTTGTCTCTGACCATGTCAACACAAGAATTTCAGGGTCTTCAAGGTCTGTGTACCTGTACGTGAGTTTTCTAATAATTATTTGACGAATTTATATATCTTCAAGGTCTATGTACAACTAACAATTTATTGATGCTGAAGGTCGGTATTGGCAGATGTCCTCCAGCCACAAAATGTGAAGAATCTCTGCTCACTTTTTGTTATTCTCTCAGGAGTATCTGCAAAGACTGATGCAGGTTTTGAGCAACTCATGGATGTATACTCTATTTATCATTTTCAGAATAATTTTTTTTTTCTAATGAATGGTGAATGATTTAATATTCCGAAGATTTAAATATGTACTTGTAATTAAGGGATACCTTCGGGAGAAGTGGTGTTATATGTCATGATATATTTTATTGGTTACTACAGAGAAATAGTAAGCAATTGGGAAAGTATTATGGTACCAGAACAATAGTTAACTGATGCATATCTAAAGTAATGATATTAAATTATGTTTGAATATTTGATGATCAAAGCTTTGAATTTGCAATGTCTGAAGGGAAACTATTGTGGTTTAGTAAACTTAATGAAGTTATTTTTAATTTTTTTAATGAAACTAGTGTCACACTAATAATATGACTAAGGAAGGGGGCACTGGTGAAAAAACCCTTAGAGGACCTTTCATACACAGAATACTTTCAGCAAATTTTCATTCTTTGAATTGATTAGGTTAGGCGATCAGATCATGAACACCACTAATGTTCCTGAAGTCTTTCATTTTTTGGCCACAATTGTCATCATGCAGTTGCATACCTTTGGAAATATGTATTTCAGATTCAAGGTGTACTGCTCACATTTCTGACAATAGTTGTCTTTCTGTGATGCTCTATAGCTTTCACTCTTTCCATATTTTCCTGACATGTTTTATCTGTACAAAGTTTGCATTTTAATAAATGTTTCCCAACTTTTCAGAAGCGGAAGGGAAAATAGATCGACAAACAAAAGCTGAGAACTCTAAAGCTTCTGTTGCTTCATCAGCTAAATCGTTACAGGAAACTAAAGATGGTCGCCAGCCCGTTTGTGATGATCACGTGAATAAAGCTGTGGCAAATGCAGTTGATATTGCAAATTATAATAGGCCATTGTCACCAGAAACACTGGCATTGATGTGTGATGAACAGGACAACATGTTTTTTGGAAATACTTCTGCCGATGGAGCTGCATATCAAAACATGATTCAAAAGTCATTAAATTCTGATGGAAGCTCTGATGCTTACGGAGAGCAGGAAAGACTTATAATGACCAAACTCTTGGATGTTCTTCGGGAACTCGTTACTCTTGGTAGCATAAAAGGTTAGGCTTTAGTGTCATGGTGTTCTAGTCTTCACTATTACAATTTTGCTTGGCAGAAATTATCTGGGTGTTTTTCTGTTAAAAATTTACTGTAATATTCTATAAATAGTCATTGGAAAAAGTCCCGTCTGAATGACATAGCTAACAAACTTTTTACTTATGTGGTGTGACAGGAATAGTAACTCAGCTGACCATGTAGTATATCCATACCTACTTGATGATGCAATTTTACTTTGTAGCTATTAGTCTCACTCAGCTAACTTATATGTAAACAGCATGCATCAACATAATCATAAAACTGAGAATGTCAGGCTAGAGCAGAAAAATGAGAAGACACAGGCACTCATAGCAGACTCATCTTGTTGCCAAGCTTATTATGTAAAGCAATAAGCAATTCTCCGAGGTAATTAAAGCTAATTAACTAATATTGTTTATCTTTACTGCCATAACTAATGGACATGTTCATAACTAATTTTTAGTTGATCAGTGCAAAAAGTTGCCAGTGTCCGTGCACCAGCCAGGAATTTCTGCCATTGATGTGCATTTATTTCCCTTCTTTAAATTAAAAGGTCACTTAGAACTATAGTTGTCAAATTAACCTATTCTATAGGACTTGATCTTAGTTCATTAGATTGAAATAAAAAAAAAATTATAGGATAAAAACATCCATTAATAAAAAAGTTTATAGGTCAAATATTTCCAAAACTCTATGATTCAGGATTAACCCATGAGTTTTTCTTTTTAGCAATGAAAAAATAATGAAAATGAATGATAAATGAAATATATGCATTTGGTTAGTGAGAAAATAATATTTGGAATTTGTTTATTATATTCACTTTCTATTTTTTAAAGGTCATTATTTTTGTAATGAGAAATGTACATTTAATATGTCTAATTTTCCATTTCTACCAATTTTAACACGTTAATCTAACAAAATTCATTTGAATATACATAATAAAATTATAAATATGAATATAAAATGAGTTACTAATATTCTCCTTTCTTTTTCATCCTTAATTAATTATATGATAATATCGTGATCGAATACTAAATTTCAAATCAAATAATATATTTAATATAATGATTATTAAGATGTTGATTAACTTAATTAAATCAAATATATATATATATATATATATATATATATATATATATATATATATATATATATATATATATATATATATATATATATATATATATATATATATATATATATTTCAATCATTAAATATTTTAAATATACTTTTGATACGATAAGAATTAGAACATTTCTTTTTTAATAAAATGTAAAAAAGATTAATGCATTAAATTTAATTTTATTAATGTTTTCTCAATTTTGATATTGATTTTATTAAATATACAGGTAGAATTTATGTACATAAATGTCATTTTGTTATATAAGAATTAGCATAAAAAGATATTATATATTTATTTTGTAAATTTTAAAGATATTAAATTATTATTTTATGAAAACTAACTTTCACATTGAAAGTAGTGTAAAACGTTTGCAAAATTATTAATAATGATGTGAAAAACTATTAAGAGTTATTAACAATTATATGAATAGCAACTAAAAATAACATTATATCATTCTAATAAAGAAAATGAATGAACTAATCGAGTTCTAATGCAGAGTTTGAAAAAACTCTTTGCTGTATCATTTGAGGGGATGAAGATCATCCTGGGATTAAAAGTTAAATTGACAGCTCTATATAGAATTACTGTATATAATTGCAACCATACTACCTGGAACAATGGTGAATTTTGATCTTTTCGATATTAACAGGAACATTGTTGTGTTTATAAACATTGTTGTGTTCATAATGACACAAGTTGGTTCGTTTCACATAATTCAATGTACACCACAAATAAAACCGTTTAATTGAGTTAGTTTCATACCTAAGTCAACTTCCTCTAAAAACAAGATACGTTTTAAACATGAAAACTTATTCAATTATTGAAAAAAAAATAACAATATCAAAATTATTTTACTTGCTTAGGATATGATATTTTAGAGTAATATACCAGTCACATTTCTGTTGTTTATTTGCTATGATGAACACAGTTTCTTAATTTTGGGATATGAATTTAATGTAGACAAATTCAAAGCCGAAAACTTAAAATTGTGAA
Source organism: Vigna umbellata (assembly GCF_029865625.1). Classification (NCBI taxonomy): domain Eukaryota; kingdom Viridiplantae; phylum Streptophyta; class Magnoliopsida; order Fabales; family Fabaceae; genus Vigna; species Vigna umbellata. Next base: position 45,007,982 of record NC_142166.1, read on the forward strand.
AACACTTGTTTTTTTTTATTTGGCACATAAGGATTAAAATCTGAAAAGAATTAAAATTGGAAAGCCTATTAATCACTATTTTATAAATCAAAGCCTTGAATACATTTTGAAAATAAGATATTTTTATAGAAAATGCAGTTTCAATGGGTTGAATTAAATAGTATGGTAAATGTTTTTAGATAATTAATTATAAGTCTGTGGATTAAACAATAAATAATCTTCTAGATAATCCATTATTTATTATCAGGATAGATAGTCATTTATCATTAGTGAGAATTATATCAATGACTTATTCGGGTTAATTGATTGCTGTGATTAATATCATGGTGTGAAAATTTGAGCTGTTTTGGTTTCTACAGTTGGACGTAATATACTAATTTTTATCAACCAATTCCATTAAATACTTTTTATATTGTTGATTTTAGTTAAAATTTAATATTCTTATTTAAATCAAATTTGAGAATGCACTTTTGAAATTTAAATACATTGGACTTCAAGTAACCAATGGCATTTATAATTGAAAACTAAACAAAAATTACTCTTTCTACAACTGTAATAATAAGGTAATAAGAGAAAGAATTTAGACTAAAGAGTAGAATTTTTTTTAGATACATTGTAGTTGGAGTTTTAAATGGTGATTATTCTTAAGTTGATCTTAGAAAGGAATTTCATGATGTTTTAATGTGTGATTTTATATCTTGACAGTTGTATTTTGGTCTTCCTGTTTTATCATTATCATCTTAAGAGTTATTTATTTTCTTGCTTTTCATTATTTTGGATGTCTATATCAACTTTGATTAGTTTAGAAAATATTAAGAGGATTAAATATATTTTTAATTTTTTAATTTTTAATTTTTAATAAAAATTAATTTTTTTATATTTTAAATTAATTTAGTTATTTATTTTTAGAACAGTTTGAATTTAATTATTTTAATAAACTTTTTAACTATTTAACTAATTTTAAAACTTTAAAAATATTTCTCAAATAATATTAAAAATATATATTAAAAATAAAATAAACTGCATAAATATGATTATATCATTAAATAAATTTAACAAAATTTAATTAAAAAAATTAAATATATATAATTATGGAGTTAAAAACCAAATTAAATCAATTTTAAAAAATAGAACCCTAGCTCAGCCCGATTCAGATCATCCTTCTTTCCTTGACTGGTCTCGTGCAAACATTGTGGTCATCTTTTGGATTTACAACGCGGTCTCCAAAGACATTCTCACCAGCATTCTTTTGCCACCACTGTTAAGGAAATTTGAGACGAATCTTCGCCGGTAATTGATGTCGTTACAACAAGGAACCGATTATGTCATCACATACTAAACAAAGCTCAAGTCTATTTGGGAAGAGTTATCCGGATACAAACCACCATTATGTACGTGCGGAGGTTTGCAAATCCTTCACCAATACACAGAGACTGAGTACGTGATGTCGTTCTTGATGAGGCTTAACGAATCTTTTTCCTAAATTCATGGACAGATTCTGCTATCAGAACTGCTACCCACTATCGGTAATGTCTTCTCTCTTGTCCTTCAAGAGGAAGCTCATTCTCATAATACTTCAGACAATGTTGCTTTTGCTGTTAAAGATGTTTCTGTTGCTCAAACTGAGCCTAATAGATATACCTCTGTTAAGAATCTTAGACCAAAATGTGCTCATTATAACAATCTGGGACACACTAAAGACAAATGCTGGATATCCTCCAAATTACTGATAATTACCCAACATAAGGTTTAGATCAATTTGACACTTATTTTGTTTTGATTTGATTTTGTTAAATATGTGTAGAAATTACTCTAATTTGATTTGTTTTGCAGATTTTTTTGTGATTACAAGAAGTCAAAGGAGAAAAATGATCAAAATGGAGAAAATTTAGTCAATTGTGGGCAAAACTGACTTTGATCTTGAGACTCTGGTCACATTGGACAATCTTGAGCCTTGAGCCACACATACAAACTTAGATATGAGGTTAAGTCACAGACTTTTTCTCAGAGAAGTTATATCAGGGTTACAACGCTACACAAGGCCTGAGCCACAAAGAAAATCCATTTTAGAAGGAAATATTTGCAATTGGAGTCACACGTTAACAGCTGAAACCATCTTAGAAGAAAATATCTGCAACTGGAGTCACACTTTATCAGTTGAAACCATGCATTGGAAAGTTCATAAAAACAGAGTTGTTTGTTTTAAGTGACTTTTAGATAGATCTTAGAGAGAAACTTTTTAGAGAGTTTTTCAAACACTTTTGGGAGATAATGACTCTTCTTGTATGAATTTTTTCTATCCTCTACGAGGAGCTAAATCTCCTGTAAAGCAAAAATATAATTCTTTGAAACTTTTTTATATTGATATTGTTTTATTTATGAAAGTATATTGTATTGCTAATGTTTTATTTATGAAAGTATGTTTCTATTAAATGTTTGTTAATTAGCTTATGTTGCCTGTGGGATGAAATAATCACTTATTTTATTTCATTAGTGATAACTGGTTTCAAATTGTGGTTCATTTAATTTTTTTTTCCTGCTTTTAGATGTGACGAATAACTCTGAGATTCTAGCTAGACATAGAGTCGTAATATTAATGTAATTGATCCATTGATTATGGAAGCAAGTTTTCAAGTGTAAAAAATGATTTAAAATTACATTCAAAACTCTCGAAACTAATAACTGAACTTTTACATTAAAGGGACGAAGTGATAAAATATAATTTTAACACCTCGTTATCATGAAGTCAATTTTTTTAACACAAACTGATTTACAATGCGTCAGATTGCTAAAATAACAGTTTTTGTACATCAATTATGTATCCACAGAACGTTGTTTTATGCCAAATCCTTATATATACAACATTTATTATATTGCAAACTACCTAAATATATTTGCTGGAAAAATTGATTTTTTTTAGCATCAACAATTACTTCAAGAAACAAGTTCCTACTGCCGTTAGTCATGTTGATGAATCTTCTGATAGTCAAACCAGTCATCAAGATCCCAACCTCACCCCTAGCCAGTGTCAACAACTTATTTCCTTTCTAACTAACAAATTAAACACTGACAACCGGGTTTTCATTGTTTTCAGCGTTTTGTATGATTCTTATATGCCTACTTCAGATTCTCAGGTTATTCTCCCTAATTCCACCAAGGTGACTGGCAGGGCATTGACAAAAGTAGGTTTACATGGATTTACATGCTGAAAAATAATTCAGATTACATAAATATAATACCTCAATTATTTTCCTTTGTGGAGACTCAGTTTCATTCTAAAATTAAAACTTTTTGGTCCGACAATGCTAATGAACTTTTGTTCAAAGATTTTTATTTATTTTTTCCTGGAAAAGGGTCTTTTACATCAGTTTTCATGTGTAGAAAGACGTGAGCAAAATAGTGTGATTGAACGCAAACATTTACACATTTCAATCAAATATTACTGTTATTTTTTCGGAGGAATATGGCCTAGACTTTCAGGAGACCTTTACCCCTGTAGCAAAAGTTACCACGTTGATTCTTTTGTCTTTAGCTGTTGCTAGTCAATGGCATTTAGCTCAACTGGACATCAACAATGCTTTCCTAAATGGTGATCTCCAAGAAGATATTTACATGCAGCTATCCTAACATAATTGTTCTTCAACCTCTACTGCCCCCTTTCGTATCTGGTATTCCAAGTTTAGCAGCACTCTTCTCTTATCTGGTTTTTAGCTGTCCAAGCATGACTACACCTTATTCACAAAAGGGAGTAATTCAACAGTCATTGCTATTTTAGTTTACATTGATGATATCATTATTGCTAGTCCTAATATTGCTTCCGTTAACAATGTTAAACTTCTATTTCAGAATCATTTCAACTTAAAAGACTTAGGTGGTTTGAAATTCTTTCTTCGCTTGGAATTTTCCAAATCTCAAGCTGGCATTTTCATGTGTCAAAGACATTATATCTTGTATCTTTTGCAGGATTGTGGCATGCTTGCCTGCAAACCTTCGACCATTCCAATGGATCCTATATCTGACAATTTCCAGACCTGACATCTGCTTCACAATCCACAAACTAAGTCAATTTGTTTGTCTCTAATCCACATTCTGTCCACCTTAATGCTGCATATACCCTCCTTTGTTATCTCAAACATGCTGCAGGTCAGGGTATTCTTTTTAAACCCAAATCTGATCACAAACTCCATGCTTTTGTACCAACACGCGCAAAGTATATATAATAATAATCATACTCATTAACTTCAACGAGTTTTCTATGTACCGATTAACGATTCATTTAATTAAATAATATATAAATATCTTAATATTCTCCGTTTTATATGTGTTTCATTTTCACTGTTGAACTCGCAAATCCGGTGATGGATCCTATGTGTGAGCAACCAGAAAATATACGGTTAAGAGTAGATAAATGTATTAAAATAATAAGATTGAACAATTAGTGTTAAAATAAACTAACACTATAAATAGAGTTTTAAAACACTCAGCTCATTGTATCAGTATGTTTTATTTCTCTAAAAACTCTATTCTCTACCTTTTCTTCTCCTTCTCTCTAAAATTTCTCACAGTGGTTTGTCTGATCGGCGATGAGGAGCTTCCTAGGCGATCCTGTGATCAAAGGCTTCCTTTTCTACCGATCAATTTCGTGGTTAGAGTGGGTAAGTTTCGTTTATCAAATTCTTATGAATTTCTGTATTTCTGGTACATGCAAACACTGTTCGGTTTGCATGTGTTCATCAGCTCTTCTTTTGGGTTCTGATTCTGTTTCTGGCTCGGTGGTTGATTTCCTTTCACCGATTCAAAGTTTGTAGGCTGTCCTAGGATCACTTGCGGTTTAGCAAAACTGTGAAGAAGTTTAAATCTGTCAAGTTGCTTTGAGGTAAGGGAAACTAGTTAATTTAATTGATTTGGTTATGATATATGAGAATGCTGGTTGTTGTGGCTGTATGTATGTGAAAATTGAATGTTTGTATGTTCGGTATTGTTGTGTGGGCTGTTAACTGCTGTGGCCATGTTTGATTTCGGCTCTGCAGAATTATGGTTACTGTCGAGTGAATTGTGAGAAAGTGGAGTAGTGAAAAGAGGGAATTTGTATCAAGAGTGGTTTCGGTATGTAAGGATAATCTAGGTAAGTTGTTTACGGCCTATTAGAACCCTTAAGTCCTTATAAAATGTGTAAAAAGTAGGAAAACAGATTTTGAGTCATTGAGTTGTTGATTATGCAGAATTTGGAGTGAAATTTGGTAGGGGACTCTTTGGAATGATGTTAGAAAGATTTAGGTACTCTTGGATAGCTGTAAATGTGTATATGATTCGTGTCTGAGGAATTAGAAGTTGGGATAAATGTTTAGTTTTGGTAAAGTCTAGCTTGTTCATCCTTCTGTAGAATTATGCAGAGCTGAGCACGTGCTGTTGACCGCTCAGTCATGCGTTATTGGCCGCTCAGCCATGTTCAAGTACTCGATCTTTAGCTGGGTGCGGTCTCTAGTCTTTCCAGTTCATGATCGTTCGGTCTTAGGTGGTCGGCCTCTTGGTAGTGCTAGGTTTCGTAATACGTTCGGTCTGTTATAGGTCTTAACTATTAATGATCGTTTGGTCATGTACTGTCTTGATAGTGCTTGGTCATTTACCAGCACTCGGTTTCAAAAGCGCTTGGTCTTGTACTAGTAGTTATGCTAGTGTGTGCGCTTGGTCTTGTGCTAGTGATCGTTCTCGGTAGTGATCGGTCTTCTACTAGTGATCGTTCTTGATAGCGCTCGATCCCGTACTAGCGCTCGTTCTTGGTAGTGCTCGGTCTTGTACGGTACTCGATTTGTATTGGTGTTCGATCTTAGCTTGTATTCGGCTCATGTTTGAGCCTCACTCTTTAAATGACCGTTTGGTCATATTTACATGTTAGGGGTGTTTTCCGTTCGATTGTGTTAAAGGGTATTGGTGGTTTTACTGTTCGGTTTGACCTTACTATAAAGTATTTGGTCTCTCTTAGTGGTCGGTCCTTAATAGTGTTCGACCACTTCTACAGTCTTATCTTTTATGGACCGTTCGATCTTGTCCATTGGGAAGTGAGAAACCGTTCGGTCTCCACCATTTACAGGGCGTCCGGTCTTGTTCATAAGATTTTTTTATCTTTCCGTTCTGTCATACTCAGAGTTTGTGTTGTTGATGTTCGGTTTGCTGCTATGAATGAATATTTGGTCTTTAAATGCTATTGTGTGTGATTTTGATGGGTTGAGATAGTTGTATTGATCTACTAAGTATGGAAAATTGTATTGATATTTCAAACAAGGCATATGTTTCAAGTAATGTGGAAGAGAATTCCAAGGAGGAATGTCTTAGTGAAAAGTGTATTGAAGTGGTAAATGTCTCAAGTGAAAAGTGTATCAAAGTGGTGTTATAGTATGAATATGGATAGTGAAATTCACGGAGTTCATCCTGATATTATGATGATTATCAATTCTTAAGTAGAGATGGGTAAGGCATTGTCTGAGAATGGTAGGAGGTCCTAGCCCATAGGTTCTTGGGTGAGTTATAACGGACTAACCCCGGATGACAGCTGATGGTTTTCCAGTTACTACACCACCCTAGTGCATGAACGACCTCAAGCTACATATTCATACCATCCGGATGGTTAAGTCAGGTGTACGGTTTATGAACGAAGTATAGTGTTCATTTGTATATGCATATATGTATTTGTTTTGGTATGTTGGAGTTTTCGATTATGCATTGGCTGTACTTGTAAGAAATGTATGTATGTTTGGTTAATTAAATTATATTAGCTTACTCTTATTTTCTTGTCTTGTCATGTTCGTTTAGTCGTCTAGTCCTTGAAATGATCATTCAGTGGGTGTGAGCAGAGTGCGAAGAGGTTTCTCAGGAGCAGGTGCTGAGCGAGGAGTTTTCAATCTCTTAGAATAAAACTGCTCAGTTGATACATCTCTTGTACGATCGATCTGTTGGTTCTTATGATTTGTATTCAGAGTAGGATTTTAGTAAATTTTAAAATTATGATTATTTTATAATAACGGAAGTTAATTTTATTTTCTGTTCCATTTGTAAATATAAAAATTCTTAAATATAATTTACCGCTATATTTTTTTTTTATGTTACACGTATACAAACACTCCTCCAACGAGGGAAGAGGTATTATCAACATTCGTAGCATCATTTCCTTTTTGTTTTTAAATTATGATTTATTTGTCGGTTCAATGGCATGAACCTTATTATAGATCAGGATATTGGCGTTCAATCCAAAGGCAGATATAGAGAACCTTGAAGAGTTGCTACAGGAAGATAATTTTCTTCTTGAATATGGAGTTAGGTAAATGATTCATGAATTCGATTCTTCTAGAGTTCGTGAATTTTGAATCGGTAGTTTTGTTGTTCCGATCTGATTCGTTAATTTGTTGATTTTGAATCGTGGAAAGGAGAACAAAGACGGTTTCCGGTGTTGATTTTGAAGTTGAAGGAAAGCGATATACAGAGAGAAAGGCCTGCATCTGTTTTTCTTCACAGTTCGTACAGTGACAAAGAAGCGGTGCGTCCATTGCTTGGTACTACTGCGTCTTCTCTGCTCCACTCAATCGGTTATTTTTCACTTGCTTTTGTTCGTACTATTCTGCTGTGTGATAATTTGATTTCATTGGATTATAGTAACTGATTTTCTTAGGCGCATGCGTGGCGATGTTAGGTAGCAATTTGGGTTGATTTTCGTTACCATGGAGAAGTGCAATCAACACAACCATCTATCTCCATGAAGTATTTGCTTTGCTATGCTATTTATTGAGCTTGTTACCAGCACAGTGTTATTTATGAAAACAAAATGTTTAAATAAGAGAAAAATTGTCCATAATTTTCTCAAAAAAATTAATTATCAACCACGTCAGATAAATAAAATATAAAAAATTGAATTACACGTCAATTCCTCATCTATTTTATTTAAAATCACGTAATTTATTGGGAGAAGGAGTGAAGGAGAGGAGAAACTGGGAACGAGAGGAACCAATTAAAGTTATAGGAAGGAAAGAGAGAGGAACCAATTAAAAAATTATGGAGATATAATATACAGTTGATGTGTATTTTAGTAATAAAAAATTGTGAACCAAGATTTTCTGGAACTTATTATTACAAGATAACTTGTTGTGCCTGATTTTTCAACAATTTTTACTCATAAATATTATTGCAGTTCCTTTTATTATGCGCGCAACTTCTTTTGAAAAAAAGAAGTAATCACTTGTTTCAGTTTTTCAGAATAAACATGAAAAACGTAAACACACGAATCGCTGTTTTGAACAGTTTCTAACATAATCAACTGTTTTATAATGATTTTGTCAACAAACATATATGTAGTAACTTATGATTTATTTAAATCTCTAAAAAATAATTACTAAACTATTTTATATTAGGATTACTTCTCTTTTTATCTATAATTGGCCTAGGGGGGGATGATGTCTAGTATAATTAAATGGTAAGCAATTTTCATAAAAAAAAGGTAAATAAGTTTCAAGAAAGTGAAAACTAAATGTAAGCATCGCCTTTATTATATTTGGTGAGCTTGTCATTTTATATAATAGTTTGATTATTTCTTTATAATAATAATAATGTAATAAATAGAAACATATAGAAGGAGAAATTAACCGAGTGTTATATATTATATGATTTTATATTTCAAAGAATAATTTCACCCTTCAAAATTTCCCTTCTGAAATATATATATTGCAGAAATTGAAATTATTTAAGTTTTTTATTTTTGCTCATAATAGTTCGACCATTTTTAAATCTTTTATACTGAGTAACAACTCGAATTCTAAATTTTAATTCTCACTTATATATATATATATATATATATATATATATATATATATATATATATATATATATATATATATATATAGTTACGCTCCAAATGACTTTTTTGAACTGTAACAATTGCAGTTTAAGCATTTGAGTAGTTTTGTTTAGAAAATATCATTCCTTGATCAGGCAGACCTTTGGGATTATCCCTTGGAGATAGGCTGAGAGATCTATGATGGCATGTTTGATGTCACTCATCAATTTAAATTCTTTGAGAGGAATGCTTGCATGGTTTACTGTTCTTTTTGAGGGCAAGATAATGTCAAATGAGTTTTATTATTATATATGTTTTACCTTTGTTTGAGTAAGACCTAGAACGGAATGTACATAATTAACGTACTCAATAGGGGTACTATTCATTCAAACATGCCAACAGTGGATAACTGAAGGTCATGATTAAAAATGGTTACGTATGCAAAATTATCACTGTATACAATTTCTATCTAACTTTGTTCTTGTTTTATGATATTGTTTGCAGTTAATACTACATATTAATTTAAAATATATTTTATTAGGTGCGGGACAGAATTGCTCCTGGTTTACCTTCACAATTTGATTCACCTTATTCAATTCCAACCTTCGTACCCTGTCCTTTGCTTATTCTCAATGGTAAGATTCTATTGTATATGCTATACATTGATCATTTTCAAACCGAATCTGGCTCTATACCTGAACAATATGTAGACCTCTGATCCATCCACATTAGTCAATTTAGTTACCAGTTTTAGGTTTTGTGAATTTTTAATGCTAAAATTGATCATTTGCTTGGATTTTGGGAACTATAGGTGCTAAAGATCCCCTGGAAATTCCAAGAGCAAAGGCAAACCTGGTATACAGAAAGTTTCACTGTTTAGATCATTTCAAGGTATGAACCTGTATTGTTTGGTCACTTTGGTGAGAAATTTAAACTTGCCATTGTGATCATCCGCTACCTCTTTAATAAGAATGGATTTAACAGTTGGTTGAAACCTGCAATCTTCCGACGATTTAAAGGAACAAAAACGATAGAGGCAATTTCAATAATAATAAAAATGACATGGAGCACTTGATAGTGGAGATTTTAGATCGGAGAGGATCCAAATTTAAAATCCATTGTAAGAAGATCCATATATTCCGAGTGTATCCTCTTAAGTTGGATGTGATTGTGAGAACTCCAATGGTGTTTGGTTATGGTATTCGTGGAAATAAGTTTTGAAGGGAAAGACTTGTTTTGACCTGCAGAAGCTGGAATGAGATACTAAATAGCGAGATTTAAAATGAAACAATCAGGTGCCTGTAGAATTAGAAACCACGTTGCTCTCGCTCAAATTTCTTGTACCACTTGTAAGGTGTAACATGATAAATTTATCTACACCAATAAAAAAATAATATATAATCTATAATTTATACATAATTTAAGTGTACATAATATATATATTTGTTATTTTTTTCTTTTGCGGTGATGTTTATATATGAATTATTGTTTCTCTTTGATGTTTATATATTAGTGAAAAATGGAATCGAGATGTTGAGACTTGGGAAAAGACACATGTGTTGTGTTGATCGTAATCTGAGTTGCGTAAAGTTATCATGTGAGGTAAGTTACTACTAATATATTTCGAATGAGCATTTTCCACAAAATGATGAACACTTGCTGGAAAACTTTATTATTGTGCATGAATCACAAGGTGGATTGATGAAGAGGTTCTCATACTCAAAGCAACAGGGCAGGCAAGTTTGTGTTATATTTCTAATGTTATAAAAGGTAAGTGATGGACCTGTAATTTCTTAGAAGTTTTGGAAACTCTTAATTGAGTCGCATATGCGCTTAAGTTTTGGCATAATAGTAATTGAGTTACATGTGCTATGTTTTGTTAAGTACATAAGAGGATTGCTTATTGGAAATAGATGGTTTTGAGTGATCATATAATCAGTCAAATTATTTCATTTTTTTACTTTAAACAACACTAATCCACAAATATAAAACCGTTATCCAAACATTAATATTGTTAAAAACAATAAACATTAAAATTGAAAGACTAAACATTAACTAGTTAAAAACACTCTTCACAACTTAAAATATTAACATTGTTTTTCAAAAGAGCAATAGTTTAATAATACAATTATGACAACAATTTTTAATTAAAAAAATAAGATATGAATATATCTATTATTAGCTAGTAAAGAAGAACTGAAAATAAAATAAATAGTTTTGTCAACATTTGACATTATAATATCTAGTACATGTAAAAAAGGGATGTCGAGAGAAGTTTTATCAAATATCAAGGTGAAACATTCGAATCTTCTAGTGAAAAAAATGAAAATCCTAAATTAAAGTATTCAACTTTAACGTTTTAATAGTAAAATTTCTATTTTTTTTAACTTAAAAATCAATATATATTATTATATTACTAATAGGTTTGCTAAATGAGTTTTTTTGTCAAACTATCATTTTCTTATGGTTTTGAGTGGGTTAGTCCTTGACTTACGCTAGGTTAAGATATTTCATATCCTATTTAAATAAATTTCTTTAAGCATGAGCTAAGAAAAATAAAATAAATAAATATTTTTAAAAATAAAATTAACTCATATATGAATGAATTTATCGTTTTTATTAGCTTCTCTAAAAGTTTACTTTTAATGTATGTGTAAGATACTTTCTACTTATAAAGAAAAAATTTATTTTTCTATCTTTATAAAAAAAAATTAAAAAAAAATCATTCAAAGAAACCTTAATTAAAATAAACTTCTTAACATATAATTAATCATGATAATTATTATTAAACATTCAAAAATAAAATATTAATTACTATAGCAATACGGTTGGTCAATAAATTAGTAAAATACGTCACAGTTGACTAAGTGCACTTGGAAGTGCTTAACACACTCAAACAAATTGACTAAATGCGTACTAAATAAATTGTTTATGTTTAGTATATTAAATATAATATTTGCTTATTTTATCTTTTTACATATTTAATAAGAAAAAATTTATGCTTTTTCTATTAGTTTTTTTACAATTATAGAAAAAGAGAAATTAATTATATTTATTTTATGATATATTTAGTATTTTAGGACTTTTTTGTGGTAGGATTTAGGAAAAGAAAAAGTTAGGAAAAAGAAAACATGGAAGAAGAAAATGTAGCTCAGCCACAAAATTATTCTTTGTTCAACGACAATGACTTCATGTTCAATAAGCCTTTTCCTTAAGCAGCCAAAACATGGATGAGAGAGCAATGCATTTTGATTACCAAGTCTCATCCAACAAGAGTTAAGTTGTGTCCAATGAGCTTAAAGACAAATAATGTTTCGGTAGATATTTTTGAAACCAAGACACAAATCTTTCTGACGCTTGAATCATGATCTCCACCTGCTCCTTCCGTTTAGACCGCTCGGTTGACTTTCGTCTAGATCGTTCGGTCACGTCAGTCTTGGCTGATCGGTTGCCTTCGCGCTCTAGGTAGAAGGTACCTGTAAAAGATACTCCAACGCTCAAGTTAGGCGCGAATGAACCTCGACTCTTGCTTGAATATTTAGTGAATGTTGGGTGTTATGAAGTGCGAGCATGAGTAGATTGTGAATGGAACGTACATGGCTTTTGGCCCTGTCATTGTATTTATAAGTGCTTCATAGACGGAATAATAACAAACTTACCTGAAGATTCAGTTGGTTATTGATAAACAACTTATCAATATCTTTAATTAGATATTCTTGATTATTTTATTATCTGCTGGACTATTGGCCCAATAACTTAAACGTTGGCTCAATTGCGACCCAATCTTTGACCTGATTGACTGTAGCGGATGAACTGAACGGTCCTGAGTGGATGGACCGAACGGTGTCAAATGTTAACCGTTCGGTCTCCACTAGATACGATACAAATAGCATGAAAATTGTTTATATATCTTGTCCAACAAACACAAATTCTTATTACTCTATTTAATGCTCTCCCAACAATGGCTCAAAATCTTAATATAAAGCACAGAGAAAAGAGCGTTGGAACATCGATACATTGAAGACTATTTTCATGACTTCTTCCTTCGTTCCTTCATCGTCTTTTTGCTTAGATTTCATATTATCTAACACCATGACTAGCTAAAGGTGGTTGTGCGAAGGAGGCTCTGGGAATGCCTTTGTGCAAATAAGGGAACAAGGCTATGCGAATGAGGGAACGAGGAGTCAAAGGTAGTTATGTGAATGAGGCTATGCTAATGGTTGTATGCAAATAAGGCAAACAACCTCTACGAATGAAGGAACGACCCCTGCCTTTACAAAGAACGAGGCGCTAAAAGTAGCTATGTGATGAAGGATCTGTGAATGGCTCTGAGCGAATGATGGAGATGTCCTCTGTGAATGAAGGAATGAGGCGGAATGAGGCTTTGGCACTACAAACAGGGAAATGTCAATATGAAGAATAAAACAATGCTCTGGAGAACAAGGTTGTGAAAAGAGAAAGGGAAGGAAAATATGCAAGAAGAGGGAAAATTGATTTTCCAAATCCCTAATCAATTTCACTCAAGTGTTTATCGACGGATCTTAACCGTCGATAATGAGTCATAGACTTTATCGATAACTCGCCGACAAATATTTACATATACATACATTTATCGACTAATCTATTTGTTAGTAACTAAACAATCATAATCTATCGATAAATATACATTATTGATAAATATAAATTCATATATAATTAGCCATTGATAATATCATTAATTCTTATAGTGCATTATAAAATTTAAAATTATAAAATAATTAACTTAAAAAAATTAAATCGACGGACATATTTTGTTTTAGTACAACACATCTTATTACTTTTAAATTTGATCTACTTTATTTTTTAGTTTATATAATTAAATATAATATTAAATATATAAAATAATCATGAAAATAGTTATTCTTTTCTGTACTATCTTAATTTATAATATTACTTGTTATCTTAATTATATTAGTTAATATTTTTTTATTTTCATGTTAAACTTACTATAATAAAAAAATTATTTAAAAATGTCAAGATATAAAAAAATTTATACTTTTGTAGGAAAGAAATCTAGATAAATTACTATTTTTTAGATTTAAAATATATTTGAACTTTTAAACATTATATTTTGCGATGATACTTTTATCTTAAATAAAATATATTTGAACTTTTAAACATTATATGAATGAGTTTAAAAAATTGAATTTTACTTGTGAATTCAAATTTATTTATCCGAAAGTCTACTTTATTATTTAATCCAAAAAAGTTGTTGGAAGGGAAAAAAAACTAATAGACTATTGGGACAAGAGAGACACAATTCTGATAATTTTGACCCGTCACCCTCGACAAAAAAATGTGTGGATATATATTAAGCCATAGACTAATAATAATAATAATCATAATCTTGAGCCTTTGATTAACCTAATATTTTTCCTTTCATCCATATTATTTGGGTCAGCTGACACATGCTCATCATCAATTTCAACATTCAATCATTACAACCCAACTGTCAAAGTCTCGTAATTATAAGAACCGTCTCCCAAACTCACTCTCAACCTAAATCCCAAACAAAAATGGCGGAAAAAGAAGCCATTGAAGAAGCTCATAGCAAGCTTCGATTCAAGCTCCTTCGAGAAATTCGTTGGAGTAATAGACGAGAATGTGAATGTATAAGAATCGACTTCGCTAGTTAACTTTCACAATCTCTCAACGATTCGTTTAATTGAATCTCATTCTTATTTGTGATGCTTGATCAGTTCCTCCCAAGGTTCGTCATTACAGGAAAGTGGTGTCTCCTTATTATGAAAACTCTCCTCCGACGAAGGAAGAGGTACTGTGATTATTGACATTTGCAACGTCTTTTGCTTGTTTTTTTGTTTATTTCTTAATTTTCAATGTCTTGGTGGTTGAATCGGCTGAAAATTATAGATGGAGATAATGGAATCGTGTCCGAAGGTGGACAGAGAGAACCTTGAAGAGTTGCTTCAGGAGGAGAACTTCTACTTGGTTATGAACTGGAACCGAGGTAGTGAATCTGGTGATGAGGTAGGTCACTAATCAATTGCTTAGGAGTTGAATTTTGAATCGGTATTTTTGTTAATGATTTGATTTTGTGGTTCAGGAGGATTTCGCCGACGCTCCTGATTTTGTGGTTGGTCAGTAATTAATTCTTTTTCTTGGGAGTTCTTATTCTGATTTGATGTTTTGGTTCATTGATTTTGGATCTCAGGATATTAGATCCAGAAGAAGGATACCATGGGTGCCGGTGTTAATTTATAAACCAAAGGAAAGCGATGACCATAAGAAAAGGCCAGCGGTTGTTTTTCTTCACGATATGAATAAAAACAAAGAGTTCTTCCGTCCATTGCTTAAGGTTGTTGCTGTTTCCTACACCTTTTTGTATATATATACATTACTATTTTTTCTTAAATTTAAACAACTCTTTATAATAAAAGAAATATTCACATATAAAATATATACATTATCTATAATAAAACTATTTAATTTCGTAATTACTTTTTATGAAATTTATTATATAATTTAATATTTTTTATTATTTCAATAATTATTATAATAATAATCATTTTTTTATAGTATGTTGTTTTTCTGGTTTTAGGCGTATGCTTCGCGGGGATATATAACCGTTGCGGTGGATGCATGTTACCATGGAGAACGTGCCACGTACACAGTACACGCCTATAGAGATGTACGTGCTTCTCAAGAAAAAACGTATGAGTTGTGTCTATTTTTTGAAACAATAATAATAAATAAAATAAATAAAGATTAACTATTTTAATATTTATTAAAATAAAAAGGTATTATTCTAACTTATATTAAAATTATCAAAAACTTGTTAACAAAAAATTTGACTTGAAGAATAATGGTTAGACTTTAGGAGAACTGATTTATCTATAAAAAGATATTATTTTTATGTTTGCTGTGTTGTTCATATACATAGAAAGAAATGGACTCTCTTTTGCTTACATATTAAGATTGGAAAGTTAAAAAGAAGTTATATATATAAGGAAAATGTTATTTGGACAACAAAAGTTTGACACAATTTTGACAACGGCGACGTGGCAGCTGTGCATTGGCTCAGTAAATTGAAAACAAACCAGAAAAAACCCAAAATACCCCTCACCCCGGTTCACTGAGCCAATGCACAGCTGCCACGTCGCCGTTGTCAAAATTGTGTCAAACTTTTGTTGTCCAAATAACATTTTCCTATAAATAAAGAAGAATAATGCTAAAAAATTTAAATGTGTCAAATAATATTTTTTCAATTTAAAACTAACCATGTTTTCTTTTATTTGTTTTGGCGGCAACTCTACCATAAAAAACATAAAATACTCAGGCACTTACTTATGCGTGGAGTTCTGTTGCACGTCGCCATTCATATATGAACCGGTAATTTCTTATTGACTTTAATGATTATGCACTGTTAGCATGACATTATTAAAATTATTGTTTTGTATTGGTTAGTTTGAGATTAGATAATAATTGTTATATTACACTTATTAGTTTGTGATTAGATCACTGAACCAAACTGTTTTATATTATAAATATAACCAATCTCTTTGTTATTTATCAATTAACATTACCATTTTGGATGTGATAAGTTAAAACCTTCAATATTAGATTAATTAAAGATTATTTGGTTGTCAATGTGATATCATCATTCTGTGACGGGTTATTGCCTGTTCTCGAGTGGGATTTGGTCCAAAAAGTGTTTTAAGATTGATTTGTTGGGTTAAAAAATAATGGTGTATTATTTCATGTTGTAGCAGGTTTGCGACTTGATGAGATTGGCAGATTATCTAACAGAAAGAGAGGATATAGATCCTTCTAGAATAGGAATCACCGGAATATCACTTGGAGGTTGGTTGAGAGATGTTGAAAGGAACTTGTTTGATATGGTTCATAATTTGTATATATAATTATTGGATGATGCAGGAATTCATGCATGGTTTGCAGCAGTTGCTGATACTCGCTATTCTGTGGTTGTTCCTCTGATTGCTGTTCGGGTGACACTGCTGAATGATTGAATGGAGTTTTTGTTTAGAGAATTGTGTTTCTGAAACAACGACCCGAAAACTTATGTCCTATATATTGCAGGGATTTCAATGGGCCATAGACAACGATAAATGGAAGGGTCAAGTTGATAGTATGGAGATTTTCTTTGAAGGTATGCAGCACATGTTTTATGATTTCATATGAACATCTAATAAATTCTTCAAATTTTTTAAGGAAGTTTAAAACAACTCGTCATAAACATCCAATAAAATTATATGGTGAAGTGAGAAGAATGTTGTTGGATGCAGTGGGTCGTCATAATTTGTGTAAAGATCGTATGGACAAAGAAGTAGTGGAGAAGGTCAGCCGAGTTTGTTTGCAATCAATTCCAATTTCTTTATGCTTTGATTTATTGGTATAACAAAACATGATTTATTCGAATTACTTTAAACTTGTGGAAAATGGATACTAGAAACTGATGACATGATTTAATATTTCTGATAAGGTATTTGATCATGTTTCTCCTTGTTTAACTTCGGAATTTGATGCGCCCTATTCAATTCCAGCTATAGCACCACGTCCATTGCTTATTATCAATGGTAAGACATTTTTCATTTTCATATATAAAGCAGGCATCCATCCCTATTTAATTATTTTTTGAATATTTGTAACTGAAACATTTGGTTGGGTTTTGGGAAATGTAGGTGCGGAAGATCCACAGTGTCCCGTTGCAGGCTTGGAAGTTACAAGGTCAAAGGCTATTCAGGCATACCAAGCTTTTCAGTGTGTAGATAATTTTAAGGTATTTGTTGGTCACTTTGGTGAGAAAAATATTCATTATAACAGTGACTTCCTTCATCAGAATGATTGGTAGCTTTTACATGCAGTTTATTGCAGAAGCTGGAGTTGGACACCAATTAACCAGATTGCAAGTGAAGGAATCATCTGATTGGTTTGATAGGTTTTTGAAGCCTTAGTTGACGTGTTCGCATATTGGAAACGAAGTTTTAGCTTTTTAAAGAAGCCTTAGCTAGTGTCCTCATATGTCTTCATAAATTATACATTAGCTTCCTATGCTTCACTAATTGCTTCATTCCATTGTCTCTTTTAGATTATTGGGTATACACATTGAAAACGAACACTTGTGTAATCTCTAAATGTAGGACGTCTATCTATGTAAGATGTTATCAAAGTTATATAATAATAAAATAATGTCTTTTAAATTTAACACTTTATTGATATTTAATGTACGAGTGTTGTATGTATGTTAATGTTTAATATGTATTGAACACATAGATACACCATATAAGAAGTGTATTAAAAAACTTTACGGCAAATCAAAATATTTTTTTCTAATAGAATATTTATTCTAGTTCAACGTAAAATATTGAGTTAATTTTATTTTTTATTTTTTGAATTTTGATGTAAAATTCAAATTCGTCTATATTTGAAAATTTAGTATATGTTAACTTTTAAACTTAAAAAATAATGAATAATTTTTTTTATATGTCAAACGTATTTTATATGTCTCTTAATGATTCCGGATAAATTAGATAAACAAGAATTGTTATGGTTTCAATTAATGTATAAGTAACGTATACGGAATAAAGGTTTTGTGTTTGAAGATAAAATGATAAAATATATTAATTTTGAGAAATGATAATAATAATTAAAATTATATGTAATATAAACAAATAGAAAGTACAACATAGAATATAATTAGTTAAAAATTGAAATCCTTAAAATGTTGACCTATTTTATTTTAGTATAGTATATCTTAGTACTTTATTTATTTTGTTATTTATTAGTTTATATTACTAAATTTAATATTATATGTAAAATATTAATGAAAATGGTTAAATTTTTAGTGTACGATATCAATTTATAATATTATTTTTTATCTTAATTATATTAGTTAATATAATTTATTTAGACGTTAAACTAGTTATAATTGTTTTTACTGGTCAAGTATGCAATTGTAAGATAATTTAGCTCTTCACTTTATTCTCTACAATTTGTCTGTGGTTGTTTTAGTCAGTTTAATAATACAAGTCTCTTATTTATTACCATAATTAATTCAAATAACTTTATAAATGAGTTCCAAACATAAAAATAATAGTTGGACTACTATTTCAGTGATTGTGAACTAAAATTAGACTCGAAGAATAATGGTTATTAAGATTTAGGAGAACTAATTTTTGTACAAAAAATATTGTTTTTATTCAAATTAACATTACGGCTTTGGATGTGATAAGTTGAAACCTCCAAATTTTATACAATCATCCGCAACCATGTTTGTTAATTTTTATTCAATGATTTACTTTCTATTTTAATTTAATATTTTATTATTATTTGAAGACGTTAAATGGATATAATACAGAATTCGGGTTGTCAAAATATTTTTCCTATTTAGTTAAGAACTTTATTAATATAGATGTAGTTCTAACTTAATTTTAAAAAAACTTACTTACATGGTGAAATTTGCATTGTTTTTTTCTCTTAGATCATATATTTTTGGATAATACGATTAAGAAATCATATTTTGAATACACCTTGTTAAAATATGTCAACTACAAGTTTCTTCTTATATCATCTCCGACTTTCCAAATTGTAAAAAACACTTTTTGGAAAGCTTATATTCTCAAATGAATGAAAGACGGTTGATACTAAGAATGTGGGTATGAGAACTCAGTTAGTTGGAGATTCTATTTGGGTATGTTTGGAAATATGTTTTGAAAGGACAGAATGAGAAATGTTTTAGTTTTGTAGCAATGGCTGATAGTTAATAATTCACTTAGACATTTTTCATTGTTCGAATTAAGTACTCACGAATTTATTTTTTTATATCACTTTAATAAATTAATAAAAATATTTTATATGCATATAAACTTAGGTTCATATTTTGTTTTATTTAATGTGAAATTTTATTTGTATCCTAATACGAAGATTCACACCAATTAACAAGATTACAACTGAAGGAATCATCTGATTATTGGTTTGATAGGTTTTTAAAGCCTTAGCTAGTGGCATCAGATGTGTTCATAAATTATAAATTAGCTTGCTATGGCTCATTGTCTCATTCAATTCTCTTTTTGTGATTGTATCTGCCATGATATGAACAAACCAAAATGTTTTTTCCATATCAAATCTATCTTCCTAGTTCAAGATAATTCTAATAGCCATAAAACGTTACAGTACCTACATTAGATATATCTCCAAAGAGAAATGGTTCTTATTTGTTCTACATACTCCATTTTGTTAGAAAAAACTATCTCTGCTTGTGATTCACAGTAAATGTTGAATCAGACTGATTATGGTTTCAACCAATTTTCTAAGATTGGTACTTTTAATTTTAAATTTGTTCTAAGTGTCATTTTTCTTAATCACTGTCCCTCTTTAAAATGGAAATTGGAGAATACTCATTAAAATACAATTTAAATTAAGATAATTAGATTTTTTAGAGACTTAAATAAGTAATTTTTTTATGTGATATAAATAAGGTAATTTTGTATATATTATTTTTACTTTTATAGCCAATAGTTTAATTTAATATTGTACTTTTATTAAAAAAACATATTTTACTTAAAACTTATAAATTATTTTTATATCTTAATTTTCATATCAAAATATTAAATCGTTATGAAATGAGTTTTTATCTATAAGGAATAATTTTTTTATGTCTAAAGATAAAAATGATAAAATATACTAGTTTTTATAAATAATAATTATAATAAATTTAAACTCTCTGTAATATAAAAAGTAACCATTATTCTTTCTTGTCTATTCTTAAACTCATAATCCAATCAAGTTTAATCAAATGTATTTCCTAATTTTAATATGAAATTATTTTATCTTAATCGTCCTTTTTCATTTCCTATCACATTCAATAAACGAAGTTATTTCCTCTTTTTGCATGAATATAAAACCTGTAACCATGAAACTGGAAGAATAAAACCATAAATGACCATATAAACCTATTCAATTAAGTAAATATTATTAGTTACTAGCATTATGTTTTTTAATACATCCACTCTGTTACTTAAAAAAAATCACAAAAAAGGGTAAAGCAATAAGAAAAACCGCTTTTATTAAAAGAGTATTTCAAAGCCTCTACTGGTACCAATTAAAAGTGATTCCGTTGATTCAGTATAATCCAGGCGCTTTTAAAACGCTTTGGACTCAAATTTTTGCAATTGCAAGCTCGTCAGCATAGTTGAGAATCAAACTATGGAATGCAAGTTCAAAATGAGGCTATTTAAAACTAAAGTATTTAAGGTATTATTGGAATATATTTGAGATCAATTCCAGCATGAATCCAGATATACGGAGTAACGGATACAATCTGTACAAGTCACTACTACTACTACTTTAACACACATCATCAACACAATCAATATCGTGTCTTAAAATGTATACATTTCAAACAAATGAATATTATACCAAAGAACTGATGTATCTATTGTTAACTTGTTAAACAAGTCATACAAAATCATTCAGCCTTTCTTTGGCATTGCTGCAAGTCTTGTGTACATTCTTGCCATGGATTGGTAGCCTCTAACATCGCCTGAACGCAGAAGATTGCCTGTAACAATAAACAAAATAAGTGGCAGAAAAAAATATCTCCTTTCATCCTGGTCAACATTATTACAAGTTTTTCATCCTCACCTTTGTTAACGTATTAGATGGAAAAAAAAAACATCAGGGCATAGTTTTGGACTGAGCTGACACCTTAAGGATTTGAAGTTCTTTAGTTTTCCATCAATATCTCAATAAATCCTTGAATTTCCCAACAAATACCAAAGTGCTCTTGTAGATAGTTTTTAATCAACAACAAAAGTCAAGTGATATACATGTGAATTCATACATCACGAGCAATTAAAGACAACAAATGAAACATCAGATTCTAGTGCACCAACTTCCCATCCATTCTCTCAAGCACAATTGAATGTGCTTTCGCATTTTTTCAACCCTCAAATATAATTTAATTAGATCCCATGATCAAGGCCAAGTACACTACAACAGAGTATCAAATGAATTCGAGTTTCTTTCTTGCAGTTTTTCTAGTCAGTTGGGGGAAAGAGATAGGACAAAAAAACTCTTGATCCACACAAGAGACAAATGAGAAAACAATAGAGAGGAGAAAGTTTGTCAACCTGAATCACAATTCAGTGGGCTGTCAGGTTCTGGATGGGCCATCAAAGCAATTATAGCCCTACAGACAGATTGAAGGGTCCAAGCTGGGCTCCAAGCATTTTTCAAGATATCCAGACAAATCTCCCCAGTCTGAAAAATTACTAGATGTTAAACCAATTTTCATGGAGAAATGTTAAGAATATCAAATCCAATAGAAAAAAATGTATCTATTAACATATAAAGAACAGAACAAAAAGAAAAAAAAAATAATTGACAGGCAATTAAAATCAAATCAAAGGCTTTCAATTTCTAATTAGTTGTGAAACTGAAAAGGGGATAATTAATAGTATGCATTAGGTTTCTTAAACTAAAAAGGTTAGCATTATTGGTCTTTTCATCATTGGGAAGGAAACTAAACCATCTGAGACCAAGCACAAACACTCATCATTTATAAACATCACATATTTATAAACATTCACATAATAGCACCAAACAGTGAAATGGAATAGGAGCTTCGATTTGGAATTGACATTTAGAAGTTCATCTAGAACTAGAACAACAATTCTTAAGTCCAATTCCATGGAATTCTAATATAATTAAAGCGAACATATCTCTGCCTCTAACCTCTACCCTCTAAATTACAATTCCTAAATTCATGCTCACCATTCAGCTGTGCCCGCTGTCCATGTTGCTCCAGCTACCACCCATCAATGTCGTCACCACCCCATTCCCACCAATTTCTGCCATGGCACCCCCAGTCAATCATTGTGGTTGTCATTGGCATTACTACTACTATCAAGAATTTCTACTGTCACCCCCACCACCTCTGATTGTCAAAATTGTCATAGTCATTGTTACCACCAACATCCCCCATTCCCATTGATAACTACCGCCACTCCTACCATCACTGATAACCACCGTTGCCACATCCATACCCATTATCCCTACCACCACTCCTATAGTTATTGCTACCCTCTTCACCTCCCCCATTACACTCTTACCGATAAATACCCCTAATTAAAAAGATATGACTAAAAACGGATTCAAATTAAACATAGAATTATAATTTTAATCTCTAATTCCTTACACAATCCAAACATGGGAATTATAACTTGAAACCAACCAGAATAGCAATTATAATTCCAAACAAATCAGAATAGGAGTTGGAATTACAATTTTGAATGCAATTCCAACTCCGTTCACCAAACTAATCCATAAATAATTTTAAGTCGATGCATCACTTGGAAAACTTCAGCAACCATTCATCAGTGAAAATTGTGAAAAAATTAGGATAATGTAATTTTCCTCAGAAATCACACTCGCTAGTTCATAACAGACAGATCCATCCTACCTTAAAGTGAACATTTGGATGAAATATTTTTGTCAAAAACCGGACTTGAGGAGGCTGTAGAGGATACTGATCAGAAACAGAAAAGGAAAGCTGGAACACCCCTCCCTCGTAAGGAGTCTCAGAGGGACCCTACTTGTAAACAAAACAAACAAATGTGAGAATCATCACAAACAGGTCGTAATCAACAAAGTCCTGGTTAACACTCAGCATACCTTGACAAAAGCCGTCCATTTAAAAATGTTAGATTCATCACAGACTAGTTGAATATCAGGATCGGCAGTCTTTTCTCGCTGCACCTCATGGTACTCCTTGAACAGCCTTGCCTTCGATGCCTGCACTTAAAAAATCTCAAACATCTTATTATTGAAGAATAAACCTTAAGACAAATGCAAATGATGGCATCAAAACCAAAACCAGGTACAAACAACCCACCCAATTGAATTCAAAACACCTAGTCCAACAGCTAACCCACGCCATAAAAAAACATATATTCACATTAATTACACATCACCATCTACTATTCACACAGATAGATTTACTCGCAACAGTTGCATCCATCACAAACTCTAACCAGACAACGAAAACAAAAACAAAAATACCAGGATAAACGAACCTGCATACTGAATTCCGCACCCTGAAACACAATTTAGCTGCAGTATTAAGAGATTGATATATTTGAATATGCATCGTTTGAACAAATTTGAGAAAGCTTAAACAAGATTCAAGGAACAGAGTATCGTACCCGGTCTCCCGAGACTTTGATTTCGCGAGAAAGAATATAAATAATTGATGTATAGGGTTGGGAGATTTGTAGATCGGAAATGAATGAAAAAGTAAAATAGAAATCTGCAATAAGTAAACCCTAAAATAATGGACCCCACCAATAATACTATAGTCTGGAACCCATTTAGCACGCTTGTTTGTTTCCCTCAATAAGAAAAAATGGATGGCCAATTTAGTAGCAAACATGTATGAAAAATACATGCTAAGGTTTTTAGGACTATTTCATAATTATAATATAGTTTAAAGAATTGATTTAGTAATAAATCAGATATTATTATGTAATAAAGTTTTAATATTAAATTGATTTGAAATTTTTTAATATTCAGATATTAAATTAAATTCTTTCATTTTTAAATAGTACATTGATACTATATCATTAATTTAAGACTGAATTTATTTACTTTGTGTAGTTTTTAGTTACAAAAATATAAATAATTTAACTAAATATTGACTAATTATTTATCGGACAGATTTATATAAAATTTCATAAATACAGTAGATACTTTTCTCCAATTAAATTTAAAAATTCTGTTTTTGTAATTTGATTTTTATTATAAATATTAAATTTAATTAAGTTTAAATTTCTCATAAATTTATATGTTTTTAATTAAGTTTTTATTAAAAATATTTGTTTTACTGTTTACTTAAAACTTTTATATGTTTTCGAGTTTATACTATTTGATTTTTTTTTCCACTTGAAGTAAAGTAGTGCATCTTATTTTGCAAGATTAGTGTTTATTATCTAGACATGGAAAATAAAAATGAATTGACTAAGTTTTAAGGTTTTAAGTTTTTTATAAATTTGAGAACACCACCATCAATTAAGATGAAGTGACTATATTATTTTGCAATTTCAAAAACAACACCACATATTTAAACAATAAAAAAAAAAGTTGCAAAACTCTAGTTATCTTTATAACAATAACAACATTGTTTTATTTTATAAAGTAAATGGTAAAATAAAAATTAAAACAATGTAGTTTCATTAATATAATTATGGTTTGATAATTTCTGTGACATCCCAATTATATAATAACCTCGATCATATAATATAGGTGTCAACATCCAAACAAAGAGAACAGTGAGAGTATG
This sequence comes from Vigna umbellata, assembly GCF_029865625.1. Lineage (NCBI taxonomy): Eukaryota > Viridiplantae > Streptophyta > Magnoliopsida > Fabales > Fabaceae > Vigna > Vigna umbellata. The sequence goes on from NC_142166.1 coordinate 45,033,157, forward strand.
ACTTACAATTAAGTACAAAATTACAGTCATCCAAATTGAAGACAAAATTTTAAACTTAAACAGTTTAGAGTATTCAACACTTCAAGCGTTTAAATAGGAAATTTCTAAGTAGACTGCACTGCAGCATCAGCATCCTCCAACTCTTGCTCCAAGGGAACCTCCTCGACAACATCTGCTCCCATCCAAGTGGATGATCATCGCCAAAGAAACATACCCAAGCAACACAAACACAGAAGCAAGGGTGAGCTAGACATAAAAAGCATGTTATTCAACCTCACACGACATGCAAAAGTCATTCAAACATATAATACAATCAATTGATGTCGTCATGCTTAGTTACATATAAAAGAACAATTAAAGCATACCCTTTAAACCATAATTCAAATACTCAACACGACTCATCCGGATTGGTATAACTGTCGAACTATTGGTCGTCTTTGCACTTGCGTAGTTCAGCTGACACTCCCCAACACTATGCAAGGTAAATCCCCCATCTGTCTATGTCTAAACTCTAAGACTATAGACGAGGACCTCCCTCTACTCTCACCACTTACACTGCTCTCCTCTATTTGAGCATGAACAGTGCTTCGAGTGTAGGGATAGACATACCAGTTCAAAGCTCCATACAGTTATACAGAACAACAATAACATCCCACACATCACTTTCAATCATCTCGCCCTGAGATGTCCACTTCATACTCAATTACATCATTTCAATTTGCAGTCACATTATTTCAAGCCACACAATTCAAATATATGGATATACATACATCCTGGCAGTCAAACAACATCAAACAGCTCAAACAGATGTGGAAAAATATGAAACTCACTGAACCAGGTCTCACAACGCACCAAAATGCAAGGCAATACAACAAAAATTCGCATAGCGCACCACCCTTGGTGCGCTGAGCGAATTTTCCTGACGAGGGGAGTGTTTTTCAGCTAAAATTCGCATAGCGCACCCCCCTTGATGCGTTGGGCGAATTTTCCTGACAACAGGACAACTAAAATTCGCATAGCACACCCAGGTCGCTATGCGAGAACTCAGACAGAGACCAACCTCCCCAAAGCTCTCGTTATGCATCTCACTCGCTCTTCGAATTAAATGGGTAGTGATCCCAGACCACCACCAGTCGCATAGCGACAGGATTCGCCATGGCGAGTCCATAAACAGTGAGCATCACCCTCTAGTAATTCGCACAGCGCACCAACTCGCACAGCGAATTACCAAGATAGTGAGCACCCTCTACATAGCGACACTACAGAATCTGCAGAACGTGAATTCTGCAGAATCATACACTCACACTAATCCTTACCATTTTCAGTTATTTTCCCCAACTTCTAACCCCCCTAATTCTTGTATCACACCTAATTAAACTTGTCTAGATGATTATAAACGTTCTTAGCATTATTCTAAAGTGATTACTACCAAGTTTTCAACTTAAATTTCCAAGTTCAACAACCCAAGGACCCAATTTTGATTCTACCATTTTAAACATGACTTTACTCAGTTTTATGACCCTAACCTGTTCTAATTGACTCATACAAGCTAGCCACACTATCCAATTGCACTCAAGACCACCTATGCTCAACCTCCCTACCTCAGTTCCTCTCAAAGGACCAAAAAAACAATACTCTCTTAACATTTTACTCATCTAACATGACTAACACAGGATTTCCACCTCAACAACATCTCCCTAACCCAATTGGTCATCGGAGAAGAATCAGATGTCTGAACGCATCAGTCTCACCTTCGACGCCAGCACATATGACTAGTCACAACTGACTGGACCAGGCCAGGGCTGCTCTATGATCAGGGATGTGCCAACTCAGGTTTTTAAGATTCTTCTATCCTACCAACAAAGTGCTCTCAACAAGTCACAATTGATCCCTCCAAACTGTTTCAACACTGTAAACTCACCCTAGACCTATGTTACTCAAAATAACTATGTCACTTCCCTTAATTTGACTTGGACTACTACCAATTTACTCAGAACAGTGCATACTTACCTTACCTTCCATCTAACCCTCCTTTGACAGAACCCAAACCTTAAACTTATCACATTTGAAAGATTACTCAGTCCAACCAAAACCACAATCACTAATTCACATCATAACAACTTACAACCAATACATTTTTACATGCACAATTTCCAGCATCACAACACCAGCCAATTTATACTCAACAGGTACATCAACAGGAACATAACAGTTTAATTCAGCACGCCAATTCAGGATTCAACATGCATAAATCTCATAAATTAATTTCAAACAAAATAACTAGCCCCCCTTACCTCAGAGTGTATTTCCAAGCTCACAAGGACGCCCCTTTTTGGGTATCTCACACACGCGAACTCAATCCAAACCCTACAAACCACCAAAGTGGTGACAGCAACAACTCTTAGAGCTTTATTTGGCAGAAACAGGAAAACGACACCCCCTAGTAATGTACAACCAGTACTGTTGCATGCTTTAGGTTCGAAGATATTGAAAGAGAAGGGAAAAACGACTTACCCGTCCAAACGAAAATACGATCGGTTCAAAAGGAAGCCTTCGGTGTGGTGAACGTCTGAGCACCTTCCAACCCAAGATTGAACGATTCAGAGAGTTGGAAATTTAGAGAGAAGGCCGAGAAAACATTTAGGGCAAGGGTTTTAGAGAGAGAAAAGGAAAGAGCTCAGGAAAGTTGAAAAAGAATTCTGAGAGACCCTTCCTAAGGTTAAGCTGGCCTTAAGCTGATGGGCTTGGCTGCCCCACATAGGGCACAATGGCCTTAAACTTTTTCAGGCTCTTACAATTTCACTTTTTATTCAATTGTTTAAGTTTTGTAGTGTTTTGTTTAATAATATAAAATCAACTTGTCTCGTCATATTAACTAATTATAAAAACTCAATTGAAAAATATAAAAAATTATTATAATTAATAGAATGAAACTTTTGTAATAGAAACTTTAAAATAAAAATAATAAAATTTATAAAAAAAATAAAATAGAAACTTAATTAAAATTCAATTAAATCATTATTTTATTAAACTTAATTAAAAATAATTAAAATTCAATTAAATCATTATTTTATTTTCAATGTAGAGATGTATACAATGTTAATGTAAAATAATAGTTAGATTACACAGTCAACTACAGAAACTTTAGTGAAAATTATAAAAAATTTAGATTATCAGTTGAACAAAAAAAATTATAAATAGAAACATAAAAATACTCATATTTACTAAAAAGATAAAACTTTATAATATTAAATTTTACATGTTATTAAGAAAAAAAACAGTTAAATATAATTAAAGAATAATAACTAAAGTACCTATATTTCTTTATATAAGTTTTCTCTTAAGTTTAATATGTTTAAAGAAATATTTTCAATTAAAGTTTATTACAAATCATTTATAAGAGAAAAGTACGTATAACTTTATTTTTCTAATTCTTTTTAAAATTATACTTTTACTAAAAGATAAATAAATGAAAATTTTATAAAATCCTATATTAAAAATTTATTAAATAAATAAATGAAAGAATAAAAAATGTCCTCTACGAAAATTGCGACAAACAAAAATAAAAATATGGAGGATTTGTTTTAATTTAATAATAGTTTTTGTCCATTTTCAAGTTATTAATAATAAGAGAAAATCACTTATTACACGAATACTATGTGTGAATGTGATTACATAAAATGTGAGATTTTAGAAGTGATTAATCCATATTATTTTAGAAGTGATTAATACATATTATTTTATATGTTATTAAAAATATAAATAAAGTTGCAAAAGAAATCTGTTATCAAGATGTTGTCTGACATTAATGATCCATTCATTTTTAAAAAACAACTAATACACCTGTAAATCTGACATTAATGATCCATTCATTTTTAAAAAACAACTAATACACCTGTAAATATGAAGTAATGATGATAAACAACTACTTTTAAAAAAAAATAACGAGTACAAGTTGGTAATAACTATGAAGTTATGGATGATAAATAACTATCTTTTATTTTTTTATTTTAAATTAAATTTTAAAATTATATTAGATTTACAGTATTTTTTTTAATAGAGATTTTTTTTAATTTAATACCTGGTACACCTTGTTAAAGACTTTACGTGAATTAACAAACTTATATATATATATATATATATATATATATATATATATATATATATATATATATTCAGATATTATAATTGGAATTGAACAGAGCTTTTCAATAGTTGTGTCTGCATGGTTTCGGTTTCACGAATCAATTTCAAGATTTTCCTTTAATTTTTACTCCAATGCAAAAGTTTTAAAAAATCTACACTTCATATACATCATAAAAAAGAAAAATGGTAATAAGTATTTTGAATTTTATATCATATAAAATAATCTAATATGAAGACCTCTTATTATTCAAGTCTTGTGGAAATGATTCTGGAATTCAGCAACATTTATAAAGCACTAAAAACTAATTAAGATATTTTAATTTTTTTTAAACTTAATCATGCTTTCAAGTCACAGGAATTTTTATGTTCTGTACTGCTCATTTGAACGTTTTTTTATTTACCCCAATACCTTCTAAAAGTATGTCCTATGTAACAGGTACATACATGATTTATTCTGCACTTTAGTACAGAAGTGCTAATATGGCTTCATAAAGAGTTAAATAAAAATCTGGATCGTTAAAATAAAACAACATTTTCATTTTTGTAAATAATATATTTGCAATTTAATAAAAATATTGTAAAAAAAATACTAAAAATTATTTAAAATATTAATATAATAAGACTGCATAAAATGAAATGAAATAAAATCTTTAAAAAGTTAAAACAGACACTCCTCTTAAAAGCTAATCCATTTATAATGGAAAATATTTGAGAGTATATTTAATTTAATATATTTCATAAACCATTTTTTTCAAAATTCAAAAGTGAAGCCCACACGTTCTTCATGCTGAAAAAAACATTCCTCCACCTTGGTGATGTGGTCTGAGGTTGATCTTGAGAAAGGGTACAACTATATTAGCTGAAATTTTCTGATGCAAAGTCTATACTTGTTTGTTTGAACTGGTAGATGAGATAATGTCACAGGTTATGCATGGAATTTAGTCTACTAAAGTATGCAGATTCAACAACTTCCACAGTAAATGTGTGATTGTGTTGACATGGCTACCAGGGGTTTCATTTGGAGGAGGCAACAACAAAAAAGAGTGCATCTAGTGCAACAAAAAGGTTATTTTCCAGGACGTAGGATTACAGGTCAGAAACGTGTGGGGCAATGGTTATTGGGAACCTGTGGTTACAACGTCATGCTAAAGAATAGTAAATACGTGGATTTGGAAAGGGCAAATATCGGGAATGTATTCCACTATGTTCCTACGAATTCATCACAAGCTTAAAATTAATTGAGAACGCGAATTCGTTTAATACAACTATAACTAGATCTTCTAGTCCAGTATTTTTCTCTAAAAAAAGGCACATAATCTGTTGCCAATTGCCGGACAATGAACACTGAGACTATAACAAATTAAACAATGTACATATATTATTATATTCATGTAAAAGAAAATGAAAAAATTAAGAAAAAGAGAAAAGATTTATAGCAAACAAGTGAAAAATGCAAACCCGATTACAGTTTTACACGCCACCAGTTCGGTCAGCAGTTGGTTTTGCTTTCACTTTTGCCAAGTTAACAAGGTCCCCAAATAAATTATCCTCTGGTTTGGAAGGCTTCATAGGTGGCACATAGGATGCAGAAGAGACCTGGTAAGAATTTCTCAGAGCACCATCATCTCTCATCGATAAACCATACATTTGCTGCTCAACATACTGAACCGCTGGTTGCTGACCATAGCCATATCCTACGAATTGGTTGCCATACATTGGTTGAGGATACATGGAATGCATTGGATGTGAAGCCATACCCATATAGGGACTGGCAACACCCTGAATATGCTGCGGGTACAAGCCTGATTGATTACTTTGAACATTGTTGTTGATTGTTGAGATATGACTAGCATTTGGTTGCATATACATTCCAACAGCCTGGTCATGCCCCGCCGCTTGAGGTCCCTGAGGATGTGCAGCACTTTGTATATGCGTCATTACCACTTGAGTGACTTGCAATGGTTGTGGGTATTGACTGCCCGATACTGGACTATCATTGTCTGTAGGTTGTGCTTCCCATGGAGGCGGCGGAAATGATCCACCACTTGTTGTACCTGTAAACCGGAAAAAGGATGAATGATGCAAAATATCTCAAATATGAGAACCACAAATCGTATACATTGACATTCACCCCAATCCAATCGGTCAACAACCCAGAAAAATACAGCAAGCCAATTGAGAAAGAAAATATTGAAGGGATATGAATTTGCCATTAACCAACTTAAAAGCAGCAATCAGGGGTCAGAAATCAAAATTCATCACAGCAACTGCTAAAAAGAAGAGTAAGCATTTGTGAAAGGATTTGAGCCAAACAGGAATTAAAATAGAGAAGCATTAAGTGCACCGTAAACTGGTGAAGGAGGCTGTTGCTGCTGCGCAACCTGGCCATTCCAAGAAGGACCTGTGCTCTGCATATACGGTGATTGCTCATACCGAGGTGATCCAACATTTGGCCCACCTCCATTGGGGTAAAACAGCCCTTGAGATATGAAAGTCTGCTGCTGTTGACATTGAGGAGAAAATGGACTGGTTTGACCGGCAACATTAATTGGCTGGATATTAACAGAAGTAGGTGGATTGCTTCCATTAGAAAACATATCAAAAAGAACAAGGGCATTCTGTTGAGACATAGGGCTGGCTGGCTGCTGTTCGCCTAAAGGAACGAGAGCAAGTGAAGTCTCTGCTTTTGGTGAGTTATAGTCGTCACCACTGAGCAGGTCCACTTTAGGATCAACCTTCGGAGGGGGAGCTGATTCATTTGATGTTGGGGGCGCTGGAAGCAGTAACTGGTTCAAAGATTGAGACCCAGTTTCAGCATTAGCAGACGACCTGCAAAACTAAATTAAAATGAAAAGCCGTAGAACCAGAAGTTGCCATACGGATTAAGTCAACCTGTAATTTCATACACTAATCTACTTCTGAACGTTTATACATGAAGCAATAATATTACAACTCTGCAGCCAAATCTAGGCTTTTTAACAAGTTAAAAAAAAATGAGATTCAGCAACAAATACAAACATATGAAACAAAACAGAAAGATGGAGACTTCTGACAACAGATAGCAGATAACTCCCCCAGCTACCAAGATCAAATATGAAGAATGACAAAAACTAAAGTATCCAAAATAAAATAATAGCACAAAAAGGTTCCAAAGCCTTAAGCTGCAAAGACCTTATTCCACGGACAAAAATACAAACAAATATCTAGCAATCCATGGTACTTAGTTTGGAATTGATTTTAAATATAAAACTTACTGGGTAAAAAACAAATAACAAATGGAAATGAATTACGGATTCCAATAGGGTATAAAAATTATTTGATTCTCATCGGGTGAGACTGATAGAATTATATGTAATGAATGCAGAGCAATAATAAAGTGCAACAAGAAACACTGGAAGACCTTCCATCCGTCTGTTTACTGGTATCTCCAAAATCAACCAAAGGACCATCAAAATCTACAAGTGTTCCAGTAGGTGCAATCTTCAGATTCTCAGTATGATTTTGAGCAGGAGTTCCTGAAGAAGTTCCTGAAGCAGAAGTTCCCGAAGCAATGGATTCATGCTTGGCCAAGACACGCTGAAGATCATCATTCAGAGATAAGCCTTGGCATAGCAATGATTCGTCCCTGTAAAAGTAGATAAAAGCGAACCATTATTAACAGGTTTTTTCCTTTAGATTTAAAGAAAACTAAAAGTGGAGTTAACATGTAAAAAATATATAATATGGCAGCAATTGCTTTGCAACATCTTGAAAACGGGAAGAGGCCTTACGAAGTTGAATTAACAAGGTGTACCACTCTCTGCTTGTATGTTCGACATTGCTCCACTAAATCAACAATAACTTCCTGCTGAAGACCCTGAAAATAGAATACAAAAAATGTCACATTCAATAGAATCAGTAGTTTTGTTGATAATAGTCAACAACAACAACATCCCTCTACTTGAGGTCGACTGCATAGATCATGCAATGCTTCAACGTGGTAAAGGCCCTGAGCTTCAAAAATATTATTTACTCAAGTACATCAAAAGTTGAGAGTTTGGATTAAAGAACTTACTTCTTTGTTACCAGGGTCCAATGCATTGAGCATTTCTGCAAGAACATCCATAATACCACGTGCATTTTGAATTTCTGACAAACTGGCAATAGAAAGTTCAATCAAAACAAATCAAGGCTTCATTATTGACGGCACTTTGTACCATGTAGCATAATTTTGTCATCAAAATAATTAAAGAAATGATAATAACAATCTATTATTGGATACAGTGCCCCATGAAGAATATGTTTGGTGAGATTCACATGAAATTCACACGATAATAAAGAATTAGGTATGCTACCAAGTGCCCAAGCACACTAGTTAAAGAGAATTTAGTACACCCTATAAAATGCTTTAAAAAGAAAGAATCAAATGATTTTCTGTGTCTTTTATGTCTATAGAAAATTTGAGAAATTTATCTGATAATATCTTTATCTTTTATCAGTTTAGTGAATCGTAGATGATGATTAAGAATTTATATTTATTTTCTATTTTATGATTAGTTTCCTGACTTGATTAGAATTTGGATAATTATAGGTTTATTATATCGCATAAATAGGAATATTATCTCTACAATGACATCTCGTATATCTATTTGTATTTTCTGTATCAAATCTATATAGACTAGCCTTTTTATTATACTCTTGGGTAAAGCTAGAAACAAAAAGGGAACTTGAAAATTCAATTACCTATCACTTTGATACTTCATCTAGAAATAATAAAGAAAAAAAACATGGATAAAAATGAATAGCGAATTATTAAAGATTGAATCCTCCTTTAAGAAAAATCTTGCATATTTTCTTTCATTTGTCACCGACTCCCACAAACCACCTCATTTTGCTAGGATTGGTTAAAAGAAAAACGATGCAACAAGCATCTTAATTGATAACAGTTCACAATGCTATTCCAATTATAAATAAAAAGAAAGTGTATGCCTTCAAAATGTGACAACTTAGCTACAAAGAAAAATATAAACCGGTAATAGATAGTGATGATAATGAACTACATAATACATTCCATCAAAGAAAAGTCTGAAGATAGCATGAGAATTAGAAGCCCATAGATGAATGTCAAGCAATATGAAGTTATCAACATATAAGCCAACTTCCACAAACATGATGACAAGACAAGAGATAGAAATGCACCTTAGGGCTGGAAACTCAGAATCTGCAGAGGACTCAGCTGTGTCTTGTTGAGTAAAAGTATCTCGTATATTTTGAGGGTATGATGACAATGGTTGTGTTTGTAGTGGTGTGAATACAGGTGCAGATCGCTCAGACCTCTGAGGGAATGTTGCCCCAGCACGCTGAAACAAACAAATCCTTTATAGAACAAAAGGAATAGATAAACAAATATTAAACTTAAAAAGATTTATGAAAATATCCTGATTGTAACAATGAATACTCAAAATAAAAACCCGTATAACCAATCAGATAATGAGAATTATGTCCAAAAGAAAAGTAGCAAGGGCCTCCTTTAAGAACTGTATCCAATCATCCTGTTTGTAATCGAAAGCAGAGTTGAAATATTTTGTAAGAAAATTTCAATGCAAATAAGTTGATGAACATACCAAAAGCTCCTGGTATGCTGCATAATACTGTGGATATCTTGATCTTGGCCCTCCAAAAGCCTCTTGCCAACTATCTATAAGAGCCAATATCTTCTCTCGGACCTGATAATTGATCTACAGTTTTCATAATAAATATGATAAACATGTTTTTCATGATGAAGTTTCGTATAAAACAGGAAGGCTCTGGAAACTTCTAAGAAATATCAGTACCTTCTTCTTTGCTATTTTAACCATCTCATGAAGAACATCTCTCTCGGCAACATGCATGTGTATAATGTCTCCACAATTCTTAATTATTGTCTCCAAAAGCTAAAATATAGCAGTCGAATTGATAAACAAATGAGTTTTTCCAATATTAAAGACGAAACATGTATTTTCATTATAAGCAGGCTATACAGAATCTTCCTTATCTATGCAAACCTAATTTATACAGCTCTAAGGTATTCTCGGAGGGAAAGTAACTCAAACATACAGACAATCTGAACAAAGAACAGTAACTTCCTTATGTAACATTATATTTCCATATACATCATAATGTTGACCTCTACTCAAAACCAATTCAGAGAAGATGATGATTCATTTCATTTCATTGCTGAATCTCAATTTTCTTCACACTAACTTTGGAGTGTACTTGGTGGAACAAAGCTTTTAGATTATGAATCAAGTATTTTATCGACCCAATTTTAACATCATTATCAGCTCAGCTTCTGAAGGATGATGATAAGTTTAAAATAATGATAAAATGGGAATTAAAAAGTTATAATTCTTTCCACTCCATTTTCCAAAAATGGTATGAAATCTTGGTTCTGTTTCATTACAAAATTTTCAAAATAAAGGAATGAAATATTATTTCATTCTATTCCAGTCCATCTCATTCCGTTATATTTCATTCTGTACCACTAACTCAAACCTAACATTAGTAAAATACCATCTCAACGCAGACATATCTAAAATAAATTTTACAATTTCTTTCCAAGATGAAAACAACATACAATATAAAACAATGTTGTTTGAACATTCTAGAGGAAGAGTCCTTTTCAAAAGTTTAGCAAGCATACCATAATAATTGAATAAACATAAAAAAGAGACTTATGCTAAAATTTCCATTACATAGTCTCCAAATAATAGTCAATAGACAAAAGCTTCCAGCCAGTTATTTATCTATCAACAGTCAAAAATTAATCCAAGGAATCATACAAGTTGAAAGTTTTCTTCTCTTCCAACAATTTTTTTATTTTGATTGAAGAATATATGTTGGGGAATGTGTGATGACATTGTTAGGCCCATAGAAGAACATGTCTTAGATGTGGCTAAGATTCCTAAGACATGGCAGGTTTATGTTAGAAAAAAGAAGAATTAGTTACATCCGGTTGTTAGTAGTCACGTGTGTGAGTATAAGGCGGTGTTGTATACATACATACCTAAGCCAGTTGTTTGTAAGAGTCAACTTTGGATTTTTAATTGTACCTGCAAGAAAGCCACTTCCTCTGTTCGGAATGTTGACTATGGGAAACTCTGAAAGTTCCATCTCTCGGTTTCAATAAACTTCTTGTTCTTTCCCGAATCTCTCTCTAACATCTTTTTTTTTTTCTCTTCCTAATTCTTTCAGTCCCTAAAGACATCTATTATTACTTGAATCTATAATCAGACAAGGCTTTTACTATAGGCTCTTAGCTTATTGTTGGTTTAAGGAAATGTCTATTTCAGACTATTAGAGAGAAACATTAAATCATACTACACTGTTGAGTAATCTAAAAACGTGAATAAATAAAACAAACATTGACCCTAAACCAGATTGAATAATGTATAAAATACATGAGCTTACAGTTAATGCACTTATTTGAACTCTAGGAATTGTTGGTTTAAGGAAATGTCACTAGTAAAAAATCGGGTTTTTACAGCGCACATTATGCCACGGTTCAACGAAAACCGCAGCATAATGGTGCGCGGTGGCAGTTTTGTAAATAAAACGAACATATATGCCGCGGTTCTACTGGGAACCGCGGCATATACCCCAGTCAACCATTGCCTTTGACGCCACGTATGAATAAAAAATTAAATAACAGAGTATATGCCGCGGTTCTCTGCACAACCGCGGCATATACCCAGCCAATTTATTGCAGGTGCTGACTGGGTCAGAGAATTTGAAAAGTTACAGGGGGTATATGCCGCGGTTCTCTGGGGAACCGCGGCATATACCCCTGTAACGTCTCAACTTCTCTGCCAGTCAGAGAATTTCAGAAGTTACAGGGGGTATATGTCGCGGTTCTCTGGGGAACCGCGGCATATACCCCCTGTAACTTCTGAAATTCCCCAGAAGGCAGTTGGGAAGCAGTTGTGTTGAGTACGTTACAGGGGTATATGCCGCGGTTCTACGAGCAACCGCGGCATATTCTGCTATCTGAAATTAATTTAATATTGATTTGAAATATTTCGAGGTATATGCCGCGGTTCAGCGGGCAACCGCGGCATATAGTTTGAAAATAATTTCAAAAATGCCATTTAGTATTATTTTTTTAATAAGTATATGCCGCGGTTGCTCGTAGAACCGCGGCATATACCCCTATTATACCGCGGTTAAGTAGTGAACCGCGGTAGATTCCCCCGTTCAGAGTTAAAAATTAAAACTTTGAACAGTGATCGTCTTCTTCCCGCAAGCCGCTGTTTCGCGTTTTCTCTTTTCCCTCCGACTCCCATCATCTCCGATACGCTATTTTTCTCCGTTTAAACTTCAAATTGTTCGGTTCTTTCTCATTTGTGACGATAAACAACAGTTTTTGGCCGATCAAAAGCATTTGAAACGCGTCATTCCCACTCCTTTGCGATTTCGTTTTTTTTGCACCAAGCGTTTTCGTCGTTCTTCTTCCAGGTATTTATGCCCTTTTGCATTGTTAAGATGATTTCTTCATTAGTTTTTGCATAATGCTATAGTTTTGGTAATGTATGAAGGTTCTATAGTTTTGGTAATGTATGGTATAATTTTTGCTTTAATTTTGATAATGCATGAAATTGTTATAGTTTTGGTAATGTATGGTATGATTTTTGCTATAGTTTTGGTAATGTGTGTTGTAGTTCTTGTATTATTTATAAACCTTAAAATATTATTTATGTAATATTTAGGAATATGGATCGAAATTGGATTAATTTACCACGTATCGAGTTTTGTTCAGATTACATGACATCAACGAATCCAATAGGAGTTCCTCGCACAGCATGGTTGAATAAATTTTCTACAAGTAAAAGCATCCGAGGTGTCAATGTGGTGACAAAAGATCGCGAAGAATTGTTGCAAGCGCATCTTTATATATTGAACAACACAGACGAGGTGATCCCTTTTTTGGAAGCACACAAAGCCATTGTTAAGAATCAAAATCCAAGACAATCAGAGAAATGGCAATTGATGGAGCATAACAAAACATTTATGTCTTGGTTCAAATCTGAAATTGACAAAGAGCCACATTCTTCTGAAACTTTATTGTGGCTTGCAAATGGTTTGAAGTTTGATGTCGTGTGTTGTACAGGTTATGAAGTCAATAATTGCACATTCTATACGAAGACTTTGGATGATAAAAGCACAGTACAAAATAGTGGAGTCAGTTTAGAAGCTGAGTCACTTCAATTTTCCACATCAAAAGATCAATCTCCTGTACTTGGATCAATGAGATATTATGGTATAATAGAAGAGATATGGGAGGTTGATTACACCAAGTTTTCCGTTCCATTGTTCAAGTGTAAGTGGTTTGACAATAAGAGTGGTGTGAAAATAGATGACTCGGGTATGACACTGGTTGATTTTCGCAAGGTGGGTTATCGAGACGAACCGTTTATCATGGTACATCAACCATCTCAAGTTTTTTATGTCAAAGATCCTTCGTCTGACCATTGGTATGTTGCTCTTCAAGGCAAAAAACAAATTGAAGTTAACGAAGACAATCTAATTAATATTGATATTGCTGACAACCATTCATTTCAAACTACAACAAAGTTGGATGACCAATCTGTAGTTGACGATGATGTACATGCAATTCGGTCAGATCATGATGAGGGAATATACATATGATGAATCCATATCTTTATGTATGAATTTTCAATTTGGATACTATTACATGTTTTGTTAATTTATATGATATTACATAAGTCTTGAAAGAAAATTTAATGTTGTTATTTATTTTGACAGATATATGGCTGATCATCCACATTCTTCAGGGGATGAGGCTCCCCCACCCAGATCCACTAGAGGACCCACTAGGATGAAACAACTATTAATCAGGAAAAATAGTGGTGAAAGAACTCCGGTGAATGTGAATGTCACCACGGGTGTGGCAACTGGCCCCTATGCAGATGACTTCCGATCATACCTTGGAGTAGTGGCACGTGATAAGATTAGCATTCTCATTCCATCTTTTGATCATGTGTCCGAGGGTGATCGGAACATTATTTGGCAAGATATATTGGTAAGTTAGTTAATAGCATTTGAATTATAATTTGTTTATATTGATAATTTTGTACTAATACAACTTTATTATGTTTTTTTCAGATGACATTTGACATTCCAAATGTCCCAACACTTAGAAATAAGTGTTTGTCAACTGTTGCAGAAAATTTCAGAAACTTTAAAAGCAAGTTGACATCAAGGTACATCTTTGGACACCTTAAACATAAAACTCCATGTAATGCATATAAGTCCATTGATGAGGAGACTTGGCGGGTTTTTAAAGAGAGTCGGATGTCAGAGGAATGGCAGGTTAGTGTAGTTCATATTATTCAATTCCTCATTAACAAATATATATCATATGAACTCATTAATTAATGTGTATGTGACAGGCAATTAGAAGCAAAGCACAAGGAACAAGTGCTAAGAACAAAAACCCCCACCTATTATCTCGTGGTGGGTATAGGAAGCTTGAGGAGAAAATCCTCAAGCAAAAGGCAGATGCTATACCACCATCTCAGAGTGGTAGCCCTCCTCAGCCTCCTTCTCCACCGTCTAGACATGAGAAATGGAAGTTGGCCCGTATGCGACCATCGGGCACCTACTCTTCCGACACTGCACGAGAGATTTCTGAAAAAATTGTAAGTTATCACTGTTCCTAAAATAATAAATATTGTCATTATACATACTACATTAAACTATTTAAAGAATAATGGTGTTTTGTAATGTTACAGGACGCCTTGGTTGAGCAGAGCTCCCAAGGCCAATTCACTCCAGAGGGTCGCCAGGATATTCTTGCTGCTGCAATTGGACGACCTGAGCACCCTGGACGTGTACGTGCTGCAGGTCCTGGAGTAGGCATTACAGATTATTTTGGGAGCTCTTCTCGTCAGCCTTCATATTCGTACAGCGATACACAAAGGATGACAGAAGAGATCACAAAAAAGGTCCGACAAGACCTTATGCAGGAGATCAGGGCCGAGGTGAGGGCTGAATTCCAGATGCTCTACCAGGAGCAGTTTCAGAGCATGCGCCCGATGCAGTCTCCTATAGAGGAACATGTGGTCCCTCCCCCTCCCACAGGTAAACTTAATAAACATTTATGTGCAATTATTTCTATCTCTTGTATAATCTAACATTTACTCTGACAGGGAGAAGCGGCAAAGGAAGTTGTTCCGCATCAGCCATCCCAGAGGATGACATGGACGATGGTAGTCCATGTCTGCTATACATTTTAGAAGAAGATGAGATGGTGCTGGTAGCTCGTGGAACAGAGTTTAGGTCAGCGACTGTATGTCATGGTATGCAACTATTAGAGGATGAGGTGAAGGTCTCAGTGGATGAAATGATCATGCCAGATGCCTCGGTTCCACTGTCCACGGAAGAGATTTTCACTGTGGAACAAGCATATAAGTCGTTTATCACTTGGCCTAGATTTTTGGTTAAACCAGTTTCTGACCCCTCGGTATGAAATTCTTCTTTACACTTCTCAATTTTAAAGGTTTTTGATGTCAAAACTTATCTTATCTTTTCATGTAACAACAGACGCAGGAACAACAGAAGATTCCTCTATCTGAGGATGACCCTCTTTCTTCATTGCATCTACTTGCTGACATCCTTGATGATAAGCCTTTGGAGGTTCAGTATGATGCAAATGTATTTGGGCATGGCTCTGAGGTCCCAATATACCTTAATAGCCAAGATGTCCGTGAGCTTGCGTCGGGAACACAAGAGTTGAATATTTCAATTATTCAACTATGGACGATGTAAGTCTATGACCAATTATTTATATATAAAATTGATTTATATATCAAGTATCCTTATATCAAAGTTAATTTTTGATTTCAGGTATATGTTTGGGGTCGCTAATAAGTTGGGGCGTTCTGATGATTATGGATTCATTGATCCCCAAGAAATTCATGAATCAAATGATTTTGACCATATCAACATGAGTCTGATAAGAAGTTTTGGAAGGGGCAAGAAAATATACTTTTTGCCTTATATATCCGGGTAAGTGAACTTTGTTAACATAATAATGTTCCATATGTGATTTTAATATTTAATAGTTACGTTATTATGAATTTCAGGCGCCATTGGCAACTTCTTGTTATGTCTGTGCAAGACAACTATGCTTTGTGGTTCTGCTCATTGCACAGGCCTCCTCCCACACAACTCAGACAAGCAATTGATTGGTAAGAACCTCAATGTTTGGACTTTCTTTGTTATATAACTGAATGCTAAAACATTTTTTTATATACAGTTCTATTCCAGCAAGTATGATGATGGACGGGAGATCAATTGCTAAGAGTAGAAAGATTGCTTGGATTTCTCTCAAGGTTTGACATATGCTAAAGTCTGACTTTGTTATAATTGTTTTATAACAAATGTTATTCACTAACTATTATCAACTGTGATGATATATTGTAGTGTAACAGACAAAATGGGTCATATGAGTGTGGATACTATGTAATGTATTGGATGACCCATATTGTTCGTTCTCACATCACAAGAAGCTGGGAAACGGTAATATTTAACTTTAACAAATTTTGATTTTTTAACAAATGTTGAATTCATATACACTAATTAAAATGAATTGTCTTTTGCAGAGATTCAAGACTACTACACCAGTTCCTGAGAAGTCACTACTATTCATTAGGAACGCTGCTGCGAAGTATATAGTTAGATTATACAATAGCTCTTAGATTTAGATTTAAACAATGCATTTGATTAGATAGAATTTTCTTAGACTCTCTACTTTATTTGATGTTGAAATACATTTGAACATGTGTTTGTTATGTTGAAATTGAATTTCTGTAAATGTTTTTATATGCAGGTCTGTTTTTGTGGTAATGGATATCACAAAAACAGACCTGCAATTTTAAAAAACTGCAGGGGAATATGCCGCGGTTCTAACCACAACCGCGGCATATAGTGCTTCGTTTTTTTTTTACAAACGAGACATATGGCCGCGGTTTTGACACTAACCGCGGCATATTCGTCGGCCTATATGCCGCGGTTCAACCGCGGCATATAGTGCATTTTTTAATTTTTTTTTAAAATTTTTTTTAGGGTTTAGGCAGCGGTTCCCTAGACAACCGCGGCATATTCCGCAGACTATATACCGCGGTTCGAACCGCGGTATAAAG
This sequence comes from Vigna umbellata, assembly GCF_029865625.1. NCBI lineage: Eukaryota > Viridiplantae > Streptophyta > Magnoliopsida > Fabales > Fabaceae > Vigna > Vigna umbellata. The sequence continues at coordinate 45,050,484 of NC_142166.1, forward strand.
TGTCTGACTTACTACCGCGGCTGAATATGCCGCGGTTCAAGAACCGCGACGTATAGTGAAAATGAACCGCGGTAAAAGCCCTTCGCTGCACTAGTGTGTCTATTTCGGACTATTAGAGAGAAACATTAAATCATACTATAATGTTGAGTAATCTAAAAAAGTGAATAAATAAAACAAACATTGACCCTAAAGCAGATTGAATAATGTATAAAATACATGAGCTTACAGTTAATGCGCTTATTTGAACTCTAGGAACTTTACTTCCAAGCCGCTTCTTTATACCTTTAATAACATCCTTTGTTTGCCTGATAAATCATATAACCAAACTGAGTTAGCATACTCTCAAAGCCCAAAGGAAGAAACAAAATCAAAGTTTTGAACAAAATATTGCAGTTAAACATTTATATCTGTTCCAGCTCATCCCAGGTAAGCATCAATGGGCCAATGAATATTTGCCCTATGGTCGAACTACTACATATCAACACCAGTTAAAAAAAGAAAATTCCAGTTCCAAACTGTGGAAACTCAGAAATGCATAGAAACATAAATAACGAACAAAAAGAGATCTGTCACCCCTTCTTCCCATTGCAAAAAAGACAAAAGCAATTCACAGTCAACTTGAAAACAATAAATAGGATTTTTCAGATATAATTCCAAATTACGAAAAGTAATCTGATGAGCACAAACACAAAACTATTAACTCCTAGAAGGCTTAAAATGTCCCATACAAAGGAACTGACTACTTATAGCAACCAGAAGCAAATTCCACATAACACAGCATCAGCCGAACAAGTGGATCGCAGAATCCATAATAGCTATCTACTATCCCTATACCTAACTGATTAATGAACAACGGAACTCAATCCTCAATCAACAAAGTGAAATTTCCTATTTCAAATTCCTGTGTTTGATTACTGTTACATGTAATAAAACAATGCGAAGTTGAAATCTCAACCATCATTGTGGTTTAATAAATGATAAAACAGAGGAAACATATGACAGAAGGAAGGGGAAAAGCCAACTGGTAATCTTCATCCATCAACAAATTCATAATTCAATCTACAACTTATTTTATCAGGTCAGAATTTATTCATAACAGAAAACCAAAGAAACTAGAAATCTGCTCGCGCATTTTTTGTTCATAATAATTCCGCAGTAAATCTCAAAAGCAAAATAGAACTGTTCTATCAAAACAAAAACGAAGAGAAAGAAGAAGAACGCGCAAAAAAAAACGCGCGCAAAAAAAAAACGCGCGCACTCTCTCCATAACGTCAAAAATGAAGAAAAAGCAAAAATCCGAAGGTATACATACCCAGGGTCGCGATTGAGTATGTCACAGATCTCCATGTTCAAAGCCCAATCAGGACCCACAAGCATGCTGCTTGTGGCACGCTCAACTAAGGCATTCACCATCGTTTCTCGCCGGCCACGACAGGATCAATGTTTTCCGGTGGGATGAGAGAGCGATTCCGGTGATAACACAGATATAAGTAACGGCCACCCTCCCTCGGTCTCCAAAATCAATAACAAAGTTTGCTACTACGTCGCTGAACGAAGAATTCCGTTGAGGTAAAGTAGGGGTAGAATTGGAAGTGAGAAAATCACATACCAATTATAAGAGTCCACGTGGGCAGTGTGAAGGCGAGCTGCGCTATGCCACACCTGGGATACAGTTCAGAAACAGGATTTGCATCTGCTTAGTCAATAAGTTTTAATATAAATGCGGACGTTGTTTTCGCAAAACCGTAAGAAGGAGAATAATTATAATTAATTAGAAAAAAAATTAAAAATATCAACCGAGTCTTTCGTTTTCTAGGTATTAACTTTTGTTTCTTTAGAAAAAGTTTCATTAATCTCAAATAGATAACCCTTTTTTTATTTCGATATATGAAATAACTAAAATAGTACTTATACATAATAATTTCCTTTATTCTTTCTCCAAAATTTAGTCAGACCTTCATACACATATTTTATATGATTAATATACAATAATATAATATAATAATTAATACAAAACCAAGTGAAAATAGTTTATAATAATTATTGCATTTCTATTTGTTGCTAGTAATTATTTATATGTTTTGTTTACAAATGGTGTGGTTTGTAGTAATTTTTTATTATTTCTTATGTCAATTTAATATACTTGTATACAATCTCAAATAATTATAATAAAAAATAAAAAAAAAAAGGTTAAATACGAATTATAAAAATGACATACCATTAATCTAAAATCAAATTTTTAATAAATTATACTAGATTAATTTCAACAGAATAAGTTAATTTTAAATTATATATAAGAAATTCATTTTATTTTGGTTTGGTTCAGTCATAATTTAACAAAGCTCTCTCAGATCTTTCATATGAAAATAAATCTTCATAAGTTAAGGTGTTTAAGTGAGTTTAGTTATAGCGATATAACAAATATTATTATTACAACAGGAATTATAAACTAGACCACTCAATTCCGATAATTTTTTAATACACAACAATCTGTTGATATAACCAATGGATGGTGATACCAGAATTATCCCAAATGAAATATATTATAATAGAAATAAATAATAGTTTACGAGGTTATTATCTGTTTTATGGATTTTATTTATTGTATGTTTGCATTTTATATTGTAAGATGTCTATAGGTATTTTCTCTTTACAAAATATGATGGTCATAAATAATATGAATATGCCTCATTCATATCTAGATATTTGCTATACTAACATTTTATTCTTAGTATTGTGGTCATCAAATGAGTTATAATCACACCTCATCATGATAAATATACTTTATAATTCATGCTTTAAATTAAAAATTCATATCTCTTACAAGGTCAACATCCAAGGGCTGAAATGAAAAGTATATGTTAATTTAAAATCATTTCTCACAATAATGTAATTTTTTTCAATAATGTAACTTCATGCTACATTCCTTGATATTGTTGATATTAGTCAATAAACGTCTAAACATAAAACATTATTACTGTGCCTATAATAATAAAAATGTTAGTTATCTTGAAGAAACTGTATCTAAAACCAATAGAATTAAAGACTCAATGACTGGGCACCTTTCATGGTAAATTAAAAATAAGAAGAGACAAACTACAAAATTTGCTAGAAGAAACAAACTACAAAATTTTGCTAGAAGAAACAAACTACAAAATTTTGCTTAGAATAAACTAATAATAGATCACCTTTTTCAAGGCAAAACAGCTTAAACAATAGTCATCCCAAACGGATATTCTCTATGGCATAAAAAACCATTGCATAGGATGGAATGTATTTATCTTATATATAAATTTATATTCTTGTATATAATAAACTCTACATATATTGTCATAATATATTTTAAAAAATATTGAAGATGAACCTTTGGGGGCATGTAATTGAGAATATTTTTATATTTTTATTCATTAACAACTTACTTTTGTGCATAATTGTATTTCTCTTTTTAATAGTCTTCTATGAGATTATTTGGATGATGAATTTGAAAAGTTTTTTAAAAAATAAAATATATAATATTTAGATTAATTATAATTATTTTTTTTTAATTTGAAATAGTTTATTTGAATTAAATAATTGAAATATTTTAAATTTAAATTTTATTGTGTTAGATAAAAAATAATAATTTTTTTTCAAAACAAAAATATGTTTAAAAAATATTTGGATTTACTTAGGTTTTATCATTTGATACGAGTTGATCTAGCTTGACATTCGATATTTGACGATTAGTTTCAATCTTCAATCTAATCGATTAATCTCAATTTTTATGATAATTTGTCTCGACTTTTAATCTAAATTTATTTTTTACATTTGGCTACGAGTCAAATGACCTCATTCTTCGGTCCAAGCTGACAACGTTTGACTCTTGGCTTGTAAGACTTATCTCGACCTTCGACTAGTGAACTTGTCATAACCTCTCATTTAATTGACCTTTAACTCTGAGTCAAGACAACTAACCTTACTTCTGACACAGTGAATTAATCTCTTTTTTTAATTTTGGGTTGACATGTCTTGACTTTTGACTTTGATCTTTAATTTAGTCTGATTCGTCTTTACCTATGGAACAACTCAATTCGATTTTCAATCTCAAATTAATAGACTTGACTTTTGGTCAAAACCAAATGAGCTCAATCATGAATCAAGTTGACTCAACTCAAACTGATTCAAATAAACATTTGTTCCAAACATAATCAACTTGACTTTTCATCAAAACTCATTTAACATACTTTATCCAAATAAATTATTTTAATATAAAAGTTTTACCTTTTTTCAAATAAATAAATTATATTATGGTATTTTATTTTTAATCACACATGTAACTTTTTGTACCAATTTCAAAACTTATACTTATCATCTTTATTGTGAAATTCTGTTAAAAAGTTGATTTTGACGTATTTGTAAACGAAATACGAGTATAAATTTTAGAAATATATTAGTAATGCTTCTTATAAAACATTGGATGGTTCTATAGAGCATTGGACACTTTATTTTTTAATATTTAATTGGTCTAATTAATATTTTGATTTTTATATTTGTAAAATTTATCTAATACTTTTTTTATTCTTAATTTAAATTGTCTTTCATTTAAAAGATGTAATGTCTTTTCGTAAAACGATGTTTTAGATTGCATTCACAAAAAAAATCATACATATTTTTATTTTTCAAAACTTTTATAATTTCTTTTTCACTAGACAACCTTTTCTATACTTGAACTTCGTTGTCAAGAGTAGAACTGTCAAGTAAGCCCTTTTAATAAAATTTGGCCATATCCCACGTGGGAGTGTTCTCTGCATTTGAATTTAGGATTTTAGAGATTGAAGTAGGTTTGTGCTTGTAAGAGAATGATCGGGGAGGAAAGTTTCTAAGAGATGGGAAGGAAATGATGCCAAAAAAAGGAGTTGTGAGAGTGCGAGAAAACTGTTGTTTGGGGTCAAGGGGCTGACCCGGCCCTAACCCAATATCAATCTCTTTCATAAGGCTTTTGGGGTCAGGGGCTTTGAAAAAGCCCCCTGAAACGTGGGCTAAGAAAATGGGGCTTATTTTAAAGAAGGGTCAAGGTTGGCCTTGGGGTTTCAAATTAAAATCACAGCTTTAGTCAAGAGTACAAAGTGTTTTCAAATTTAGTCAATCTTACTGTAAAAAAAATTAGGTTTATACACTTAAATATGTATTTACTTTCCACACTTAAATGCATAGATTTTTATTTCCAATTTACCCTATTTTTCTGCACACAGTATCTTCTTATACATCACGTATAATTGTTAGAATGAATTAAAACTCATCAGTTAATCTGATTCACTACAAGTTTGAACCGGGTTAGATTTAATTTTTTTTTTTGCAAAACTCAACATAGGCTAAAATTGAACTCAATATAACTAAGAAACTTACTCACTTGAATTGAATCCATGATAAGTCGGATTAGCTTACCAACTCACCCATAAATTTTAAATTATATTAAAAAAAACAAAAATCCTAAGCTTAAATGCTCTATTTGAAGCGGTGCAACTAATTGATTTGATGCAGTGCAAACTAACTGATTTGATGCAGTGGAAACTAACTAATTTGATGCAGTGCAAACTTTGCTCCTTCACAAGTAAGCAAACTAAGCTCCGTCGCAAGCAGATTGTGCTCCTTCGCACACAAACTGTGCTCTAAAAGCATATTGTGCTCCTTTGCAAGCAGTTTATACTCTTTTTGATTGTTGCTTCTAAGATGATGGTGTTGCTCGGATTGTGCTCCTTCGCAGATTCGTAAGTAATCTAGTTTGTGTTAACTCACCAACCTGTGATGAATCAGACTAGGTTCAAATTTGTTAGACTCGAAAATAAGTGAATCAGGTTGGATGACCCTATTTCAAACAATATTAAAAAGGGTTAAATATGTTTTTAGTCCCTATACTATCAAGCGGTTTTGATTTTAGTCTCTCTTTCAAAGTAAGGTACATTTTAGTCCTCCTCCTTAAGGAAACTTTGATTTTAGTCCTCCAAAATTAACACCGTTAAAAACCAGCTAATGTGGCTAACGGTAGACTGACACGATTTTTTTTCTTGCGCTGAGTCAGTGTTTCTCACCTTTTCTCCCTCTCTCTCCCTTGTCTCTTCCTTCCATCTTCCACCCAAACTCCCTACCGGTATCACCTCCCACCGAACTCCAAATTCACCTCTAATTACCAAAACTCCAAGTTCACTTACCTGCAAGGACAAAATACCAACACTAACCCGAATCCGCTTCCATTTAACTAAGATAACATCAAAATCACACTCATTCATTTCTTAACCTCCAACAAAGAAACCTCCAAGCCCAAAGCGGAGTCCCAATCGAATCACCTCTAGGATAGCAGTGTTCAATAGCAGATTCCCAAATCTTTAACGTTCGAGAATCGCGGCGGGGAAAAATCAAGCTGAGGAAGGATTCGACGCCACGGCGGGCGCTGCATTTGAGATAATGGCAATAGCAACAGTGGGAAACAACCTCATAATTTATGTCACCAATGACATGCACTTCCCTCTGCCCAAGGCCGCCAACGTCGTCACCAACTTTGTTGGGACTATCTTTCTCCTCGCTCTCCTCGGAGGCTATCTCTCCGACTCCCACCTCGGCAGCTTCTGGACAATGCTCATCTTTGGTTTTCTAGAACTTTCTATAAGTTATTCATTACCTTCTCCTCTTCTTCTTTCTTTTTCTTTTTCTTTCTCTTTCTCTTTCTTTTTCTCTCTATCACCATAGCCACACCCACTTTATCATCTCCTTTCTTTTCTGTCTGTACTCCGTAGTCTATGTGTTGCCCCGACCCCCATTGTCACAGCTGGACATCTATGGCGTTTCTTGCCTTTCAAATCAGATTTTCTCACCCATCATTTCACGTGGAATCTTCAACTACTCATTTTAAATTCTTTTTTTCTTTAAAAATATTAGTTTTGTTGGATTGTTGTTTGGCCCATCTGCACTTGTCTTGTTCCTTCAGAGACTCTGCTAAAAAATTATATTTTTACAGGGTTTCATTCTGCTATCGGTCCAAGCTCACGTTCCTCAGTTGAAGCCACCACCGTGCAATCTGTTAGCTGGCGGAGAACACTGCATGGAAGCAAAGGGCTTCAAGGCGGCGATATTCTTTGTGAGCAAGTGAAGATATTATTATCGGTTATTCCCATTTTCTCGTGCACCATCGTTTTCAACACAATCTTAGCACAACTGCAGACATTCTTAGTCCAACAAGGGAGGGCCATGGACACCCATCTCACCAAATCCTTTAACATCCCTCCAGTGTCGCTTCAGGCCGGTTTGGCATAGGCAACAGCGGTTAGCTTCGTGGGTGGCGGCAGTCTTGAACTTGATGGAGAGGGAAAGGGTATCCGTGATTGTGCGCAAAGAAGAGAAAAGAGAGGAATCCGACGTAGTGGCACTGACTACGTAACCGGCGGCGACCCTAGCGATGATCGGTGATGCTGGCAACACTCGCCTCGCGGCTAGCGGTGGCTGATTCGGCGGAGGCTATGGCGCGGCGTGCAGCGGAGGCAATTTTTCCCTACTATGGAGAAGAGACTCTAGTCTTGTTGTGCAAATGGAACGAAGATGGGAGACCCCTAATGTGTTCTGATCCGCACACCCCATTTCTCATTCTCGCACCCCTCAAGGACGTTGAGAAGCTCTTGGTCAAGATTTACGAGAACGATGACACCGACTACGATAACAACAACGAAAACGACGAGGACGACAAGGACAGTGTCAATGACCTTTTTGCATAGGGTGGGAAGGTTGGGTGGAAGATGGAAGGAAGAGACGAGGGAGAGAGAGGGAGAAAAGGTGAAAAACACTGACTCAGCACAAAAAAAAAATCGTATCAGTCTACCGTTAGCCACATCAGCTGGCTTTTAACAGTGTTAGTTTTGAAGGACTAAAATCAAAATTTCCTTAAGAGGAGGGCTAAAATGTACCTTACAAATAAGAGGGACTAAAACCAAAATCGCTTGATAGTATAGAGACTAAAAACATATTTAATCCTATTAAAAAAAATACATAAATTTTTATCATATCATTAATGAGGTAGGTTGGGAAGTTCAAGTTTTATGGAGTGCATAAAGAAAGAAAGAAAGAAAAGGGAGATGCAAACATAACCACCTGAAGGCTAAGCTATTTTAACATTTAAACCTTCATATTATTTTAATATTGGTTTAATGTTTAAATATTATGTTTTGTCCATCTAAACGTCATATTTGGCTTTTAGTCTCTGTATTTTCCTACAAACACATATACTTTCTTCACTGGAAACTTTTATACTCATTACTCTTACAAATCCTACTTAAAACAATGATATTATTGTGTTTCAATGTTTATATTCCGTGATATAATTTTTGTTCATAAATAAAAATATATATGCATTACTTTTTTATTGTATATTTTTGTTATATAAAAAATAATTAAATATATTGTTTATCATGCATTGTAATTAATTATATGTAAAATATGAATCATTATTTTTTTAATTTATGTGATGACCACTTTTTCATTTTTTTCTGCTTTTTTCTCTAATATGTGTTTTCTTATTTTTTTATATTCGTTTCCTACCTATAAAATCAATATAGAAACTTAGATATAATTAGAAATTAAATAAGAAAATAATTTATGCACATTAAACCAAAAATCTCCATAATATATAACTATAAGTATACTGTTACAAATAATTTTTTTTATTTTAACTTTTGTAAACATATAAATTTTTTAAAATGTCAAATCACGTCTCATTATATTTTGAATAATAGCATATAATGGTGATACTTATATTCCTACACTATTATCATTGTTAATACAACCATAAAAATCAATTTGTGGGTAGATTAAAACAATCCTGTTGATATGTTGACTTGAAAAACATATAAATCAGACTAACTTTTTAGCGAGCCCATTTAACTACCAATCTTAATGAGTTTAGTATATTTTTACTAATATATATATATATTATTTTTTATTTTTTATTTTTTATTTTTGAAAGAGTGAGTATCTTAACTTTGTATCGAAAGATGAAAGATAATCTATCATTGATATGTTATCAATTAATCCTTAAATAATGATATTTTAATAACATTTTTTTATAATATTTTAACATTGTGTTATTGTATAAAAAATATGTCAGTTGATAAGATTAGTAATACGCTTTTTATACAAAATGTTTAGAATAATTAATTAAGAGAGACTGTTTTATGATATGTAAAAAGGTATGTTATTGATTAATAGGAGTGATTTAACATGATTTTTGGAATATCGTTATAAATTCAAACTTAATAATTAGGACAAGATGACAGTGTAACTAAAAGAACTATAAATTAAAGTATAATAAAAAACCAAGAAATTAAATGACGTGACAAAGTATAACAGGAAAAATAATAATGATTTGTCAAAAAAAAAAAAAAGAAAAAAAAAGTTTAGCCTTGCCTTCAGCGCAGCGAATTCTGAAAGCAACTTCGCCATCGTCACCTAAAAAATAAAAAGTATTTCAAGAAATTAAAGAATTTCCAAGAGCACCGAAATCGAAAAATCTTTATCATCTTTTTCACGTCTAGTTTCAACTTCTAATCTGTTAATTCACGATTCAAAACGTAAGCTCGCAGTTACTACAAGTGTCTATCAGTGTCACTATTTTGAGCTTCTCTTTACCATCTTCCAAATCCCATTTCTTTGAAGCCATATATTATTTACTAAAGCATAATTGATTGATTAATCGGAGCAGCGTGTTAGGGTTTCGAGAAGTCGATCTCGGAACACCGTCCAAACCCTAATTCTGCATATCCATGTCATTTTGATTTTTGCTACTTCCGACAATGGCGATCATCGGCGACGCACTTCGCCAGGCGTTCATGCCGAAGCGCGAGTACGAGAGCCTTAGGGAAGAAGAGAAAGCGTGGGGCAAGCTTCAGAGACCTGTGACTGTGGCTTCCGTAGTTGCCATCGGGCTTGCTATATTCGTGTCCACGGTTATCAGTTTGAAAATCGTGTTTCCGAGTAGCGATGGGAAGAGAGCGTTATGCGTCGATCGAAGGCTTCAATCTATACAGATAGGGATGAAAGGTGACTCCGATTCGGATCGATTTCCCGGCGGTTTCTATCTCACGGACCAAGAGATTGCTGATTATTACTGGATGGTTGTGTTCATTCCTTCAACGATCGTTTTCGCGCTCTCGGTCGTGTATCTCGTTGCCGGTAAGAAATTGGATTTCTATGTTGCCTTTGACGAGGGTTTTTTTGTCTGATTGTTGTCAAGTGATTGATGCACGATTTTTGAAGATTGTTATTGGTGTTTGTTTTGTTTCTTATATGATACTAAGTTTGATGTTAAAAACATTTATGGCTATAATATAATGATTGAGAGAACATTTTTAGCGTTAAAGGGTTTCAAGAACGGGACAGCTGGAAATCTTTTTTAGAGAATCGCTGTGGGAGTCAACTGTAGATTTTGCCTTTTATGCGGGAAGTGCAATTCACGATTGCCGTAAAACATGAAATCTCTAGGGGGTTGATCAGGAAATGAACTTCTTCTAACATCTCATGGCTAGGAGGAAATAGCCTTGAAATTGAACTATAATCATAAGAAATGGAACCAAGATGGTTGGTGTCCGTTGGAAAATAATCTTGATTGCAGTCACTTTAACCCTTGCACTAATTGCAGCCTCTTTTGGGTTTTCTTTAATTTCAACTTTGATTACTAGATATGACTTGAATACATCTTAAAAAGATCAAGGAAACCTTACTGAACTAGCTGATTTTATGGAATTGAGTTAGCTTTTAAACATAAATTCTTAGAGTGTCAATAAAAGATTAAGGGATAGAGAGACAGAAGTCTTAGGTCACGTGGGTTGTGGTTCCTCTTGATTTGAGAAGTAAATACTTCAGTGCTGTTGGATTGTTCTCCCTATTGTGATATGGAAGGAAATGATTTTGTTGATACAATTGACTTATTTGATTTATTCTCGCTAAAATTTGAGGAGTATCTATGGGCATTGATGTAACACGTGGGTTATTTTCAGTAAGTTTAATATGATCAATAGGACCATTGTACTTTTTTCGTTGATAATTGGAATGTATGCATTTCTGTCTGCATTCTAGAGGGGAGTACTGGGGAAGTAGATCACTTGTTTTAAAATTTCTTCTGGCATCTTCTTAGAGTAATTCTACATTATAAAATCTTCGACCCACAACGCAATTTTACAGTTTGACTCATGTAAGTCAATGCTTTCTGTTATAAACTTAAGAAAACTTTACAAAATTGGGAATCCAGTAGTTGTGCAAACGTTATCAATTACTCTGGTACAGTATTTCTATTTTCCATTCAACCCTGAACCGTTTCACTGAAATTTTAGATAATGCCACAGATCTCACCATGGGGTTCTTTTTACAGATTTGCGAAATGATGTGGATGAATGTCAGTCACAGATAGTGACGTTTTGAAATATGTTTCATTTCTTTATAGCCTAGGTTTTTTGCAGGGCTTATGATCTCTTTTGCCTCTCTTTTGGAATTCATGATGTTCAATTTATTTAGGTCAATGATTTGTGGTGTTAAAAGAGTGCTCTCTAATTCCTACACTGTATACCCCCCCTCTTAATGCAAAACATGTTTTAACTGAATTGTACAGATTTTTATTTATAATTCATCTATTCTTTGATTGTGGTATAATATTTTGTCCAAATATGTGGGGATAGATAAGGATTAGGGATATGAGTTACTTTTAAAATTTAGTACACATTTGATAAAATTTGAAGGATTTTGAAAGATAAGAGAGTAGATCTTGAAGAGAGATAATTTTGAGTATTTTTTTGTGAAACCTGATGTTTTGGTTGGTGAGTTTTGAGCAAAAGACAATTTAGCCAATTCGTTTTATTAACATTTTGAGTCGAACAGGATCATTTGAGGGTTTTGGTTATAAAAGAAGTTGAATAGAGAAACAAATTTGCTTACTTTTAAAAAAGGGTCAATTATTTAGTATGTCCTGAGCTATATTTGCGAATTTCAAACAGACCCCTGAACTATTTCTTAATTGGGTCTCTAATCTAAAAGTGGGTCACTGGTTGTTTTTTGGCCGGATAAAACTTACACAAAAATGACAGTGCTGGTTTTAGAAACCCTAAGAATTCAATTAAAAAAAAGTTACATGGGAGGACCTAATAAAAAGTAGTTTAGGAAGCTATTTGAAAATTCACGATAGAGATATTTAATTGGCTCCAACAAAATTAGGAGGACCAACATCAGACATAGTTCAAACTGAAGGGATAAAAAGTGAAATCAAGTGTTATGTGTTGGATAAATACCCATTTCATTGTTCTTGATGCATTATTTGGTTTCACATAAATTACTGTCTTGTTAGTTCTGAAAGCTTTGTGTTATGCCTTGTTTTAATTATGACAATTGTTTTTGCAGGCATGACTGTTGCATATTCTGCTCCAACTAGGCATGGATGCTTGAAGGTGGTTGAAAATAATTTTTGTGCTTCAAGAAGGGGTATGATTTCTTCTGTATCAATGGTCTTTCCTTTGCGACGCTCTCAAATTTTGGTGGATCTTATTCTAATGCTTGAGCATTTTATCGGCCCAAAATTGACTTTGTTTTCTTTGGATAACCAACAGGTGGGGTACGATGTCTGTCCATCTTAAACCTTATATTTGCTATCATCTTCGGTCTTCTTGCCTTGTTTCTTGGTTCAAGCCTCTTGACAATGATGAGCAACTGCTCTAAACCTCTGTTTTGGTGCTACGAAATTTCATCATGGGGACTGGTTGTACTATATGGGGGCACTGCCTTCTTCTTGAGGAGAAAGGCGGCCACAATTCTCGACGAGGGAAATTTAAGTGGTCGAAATCTGGGGCTGGAAATGTTGGAAACGAACCCCCTGGAAGTTACCCCAGAGGTGGAAAGACGTGTAAATGAAGGGTTTAAAGCATGGATGGGTCCATCCCTTCTTTCTTCTGACGAAGAAGACGAAGCTGACAGCTATGACGAGGCACCTCGTGCCAGTGCCATACGTTCTAACTCAAACAGGCAAAGAGTCTGAACTCAATATATTCAGGGTCAAGAGCTTCATATCATCTTTTCCAGCCTTCATGCCTTAAAGAATGCTGTATGGTGTGGAAAGCAGTTTTGGACAAAAAATGTTTACATGTATCATATGACAAAAAAAAAATGTTGATTAAAGGAGTGTGAATTTGATGTTCGACTTTGAACTACCATTTCGTCTGGTCGAGTTGGTAGTCTGTAGTTTAGTCTGTGAATAATTACTAAATCGGGAATGACCAAGCTTTGACTTTACTTAGGTGGACTACAAAATGTTTGCTGAACAGCTCGCTGATCTTCTCTATGGAGGCTTATTTTTTAGTTTCATTACAATTTTGTTTGTGAATTTTGTCTCAATTGCTTTTCGAGAAAGGAATCCGTGTAAAACCAATCAGAAGCATGAACATTATAAAAAAAATCTGTTCACATTGTCCGCAGTTGGATATGCAGTTGTGTTGGACAAATCTTTTAGTTAAAGGGGATATTTTGTGGTTAGTATTTCCTGGTAGATATATGATAGGGGAACTTTCCTCATTGAGTTGGGGAAATAATGAATCTTAGTACAAGCAGCAGGAGTTGCAGAGTGTCCTCCAGATGCATCCTCAACAAACTTGCTAGGGAAAATAACTAGATACTTTCAACCCTTTTTTTTTTTAAGATCCAAGACCAACTTTCCCTGCTAGTATTCCGGCTCGCGTGCTCAGCTGTTAACCAATTGTTGGCTGACTTCTCATGAAAGGTGACAATTTTTAAAATAAGAGATCATAGTGATATATCAGCATTTCTCATATTTACTTTACTATATATAAATTAATTAACAAAAATGTAAAACTTGCTCTATCCGACTTTATATGAACAGTTATGTTTTTTTTATAACGGTAACTGAAAATAAATTTATTTAACAATTGAATTTTGAAATTAAAGCAATAAACTATAAAATCTATACTTCTATACTATTATATAAAGAGACTCTTGATGTACACATTTGGTTTCCAATTTTATCCTTTAGGTATTTTTTTAAGTCAAAATATTTATTTTACTAATTTTACCTTTTAAGTGATTTTTTTTTTCATTAACATTTTTTTTTCTAAAACTTAATTATTTTTTAAACTAAAATAACTATTACAATAAAAAATTTATCTACAAAAAATAAACATTACCTACAATAAAATTGTAAAAGTTATTTAAATTTCTTTTATAATTACAATAATAATTATTTTTTATAAAAAAAAAGTTAATATCCATATGCGTATATGTTATACATAATATGTTATGGTTTTTCATCTTAATTTTCTCCTTTCAAAAGCAACACACTAATTTTATGTTGAGAAGTGATACACATACTATATAATGTAAGAATACATTATACTTTTTCACTATCATTATGGCATATAATAAACTATAATGTAAGAATACACATACTGTATGATAGATATTTTCACTCTTAATTTTCCTTACCTTAGTTCTCATATAAATGTAAGAATTAATATATACTTTTTTTTATTAATATATACTTTTCTATTAAAATATACTTTTTAACACATATTTTTTATCCAACTAATGAAATGGAATGACTCGATCGATGGTGGGTATTATTATTGAGATAAGGTAAGCCCAATATCTTTTGGCGGGCCTTAATACACTAATATATGTCGAGAAACTCATTCATTTTTAATATTAGTTTTTTTTCGTAAAAAAAAACTCCTTAACATAATATTCAGCTTCCCCTTCACTGCCAGTGCCCAAACCCTAACCTAGCTCTGTCGCGGTAGCTGTCTTCCTTCCCAAACCCTGTTCCAAGCATGGCGAACCAGGACTACGAAGAGCGCCAACAAACGCAGGAGCTCGGGTACGACCCGAACTTCGTCCCGGACTCTGTGAAATCGTTCGTGGTTCACATGTACCGTCACATCCGCGAGAAGAACGTGTACGAGATCCACCAGATGTATGAGAGTTCGTTCCAGACCCTGTCGGAGCGGCTCTTCAAGGACACGCCGTGGCCCTCCGTGGACGCCGTGGCGCATTACGTGGATAACGACCACGTTTTTTGCCTACTCTACCGCGAGATGTGGTTCCGCCATCTCTACGCGCGCCTCACGCCCACGCTCCGCCAGCGCATCGACTCCTGGGACAACTACTGCAGCCTTTTCCAGGTGGTCCTCCATGGCGTCGTAAACATGCAACTCCCCAACCAGTGGCTGTGGGACATGGTCGACGAGTTCGTCTACCAGTTCCAGAGCTTCTGCCAATACCGTGCCAAGATGAAGAACAAGACCGAACAGGAGATCGCGCTCTTGCGCCAGTTCGACCAGGCCTGGAATGTGTATGGGGTTTTGAACTTCCTTCAGGCGCTGGTGGAGAAGAGTACCATTATTCAGATTCTGGAGCAGGAGAAGGAGGGGCTCGAACAGTTTACTGCCACGGATGGGTATGATTACAATGGGGGAAGTAATGTGTTGAAGGTGCTGGGGTATTTTAGTATGGTGGGGTTGCTTAGGGTTCATTGCTTGCTGGGGGATTATCACACTGGGATCAAGTGTTTGCTTCCTATTGATATTAGTCAGCAAGGGGTTTATACCAGTGTTATTGGGAGTCACATCACCACCATTTATCACTATGGTTTTGCCAATCTCATGCTCCGCAGGTAAATACTTTTGCTTTGTGACTCTATTGATATCACTATGTTCTTTAACCACACGGAGTTCAAGAACTGAGAGTTTGACTATGTTCTTTAGATTTATTTTGGTGCTTGAACAATGCTTGCTGATTTTGCCATATGTGATCAAACACAGTGAATGTCTCTTGTCTTTACTTGTGAAAGACAGTGAATGGACTTTACCATCTACAGATTCTAATCCATTTGAGGCACTTTGCCCTGTATGCATTACCTATTGTTTGAATTACCTTCTTTTGCTATTGTAGGTTGATAGTGTTGGTGTGTGTTTGACTTCATTAATCTCTCTGTTATTTTGAATTATTTTATTCATTTTTTTAAATTTTCTAATTATTTGTGGATCATGCAATTTAAATTCATTAAATTAAAACTTTCTTTTACTATCACTTAATGGAAGTGGATTGGTTTTTTATTCATATAAAAATTCTCTAGGATCTTTTTGCGAACCCAATGTGAATCATTCAATTCACGATTTTACAACATGTGTGGTTTGGAGTTTGTCTTTTTGTCTTGGTTTTTAGTTCTGAAGTACAATTGAGTGTCTGAAAGTTTATTAAAAAATGGAAAATACTCATCCATTCTGGAGTGCCTAGAACATGCAAGATTTTATCTGATCATAGTAACTAATATTCCAATACACCGCCAATAACTTATTTTGATGAAGTTTGTCACAAGTTGAAAATAGTACACATGCTATTCGCTTAGAATAATGATTGATTTAAAAAAACATTTTTGAAGATTTCATGTGTCTGTTGAGGTATTGTATCCCACAAAATTGTGTTTGATGTTATCATTGTCCCTTATTTATTTCATTACAGGACCTACTAACCAATTACCTTTTTTACAGATATGTGGAAGCAATTCGAGAATTTAACAAAATTCTCTTGTACATCTTCAAGACAAAACAGTATCACCAGAAATCACCCCAGTATGAGCAGATACTGAAGAAAAATGAACAAATGTATGCCTTGCTGGCAATTTGTCTTTCACTCTGTCCCCAAACTAGGCTTGTTGATGAAACTGTGAACTCTCAGTTACGGGAGAAGTATGGTGAAAAGATGTCTAGAATGCAGCGATATGACGATGAGGCATTTGCTATCTATGATGAGCTCTTCTCATATGCATGCCCTAAGTTCATTACCCCTTCAGCTCCTAGTTTTGAGGAGCCTCTTGTAAATTATAATCAGGATGCCTATAGACTTCAATTAAAACTGTTCCTTTATGAAGCAAAGCAGCAACAGTTGTTATCAGGTGTTCGGACCTTCTTGAAAGTGTATTCAACAATCTCCCTTGCAAAACTTGCGAGTTATATGGAAGTGGATGAACCCACCTTAAGGTTTATACAAAATATTATTTTAGCATCCTCCCCCTTGAATATCAAGATTTTTTTATTTATAACATATATGCTTTGTGCAAAAGTTTACTCGTGTATTTCCATTCTAATGGATGGCAGGACTATCTTGATGACATACAAGCACAAGACACATGCTGTTGATAGTGATGGGAAAATTACATCCAATGCCGATGTAGATTTCTATATTGATGAGGTAAGCTTGCTTGCAATTTTTTTTGAATGATCCTTTTCTCACTGAAGTTAATTGCTGTTTGGGAAAGTGAATAAATTTTCCAGGCGATATTGTCACGCTTGTCCTTTTTAGTCGAACTTGTTTCTTTGATAATATCATTTACTTGTTCTCAAAGTCTTTGTTAAATTAAGGTTCAAGTCTGAGCTTTGACTACCATATGCATTACGGAGTCACTGGCATGGTACTGATACACCATTGATGGTCTTTTTGTTGGTTTGAATCTGATAGATATTATTCTGTGTTTTAATTAACTTTTATGTTTTTACTTCTATGTATATTAAGAATAAGACTAGTGCAAAGGGACTATAGTGGTGAACTGGCTCCCTGACTTTGTGCCAATGCTATAAACATTGGACAGTTGATATGATTTTCCGACTCAAGCTAAATTAGGCTTTTGGAGTTTAACTCTGGCAGTTCTCCTGTTTCTATCTTAAATAGTGCTTGCAAATGTTGAACATCGTTTCAATTCGCTGCAGGACACAATTCATGTTGTGGAGTCCAAGCCTGGGAAACGTTATGGTGATTACTTTTTGCGTCAGATTGTCAAGGTATGTTTACATTGCATTGTGGTTCATAATTTTCCTGTTTGCTACACTTCCCTTGTATATATTAACATGAACAATTTGTTCTGTTTTATTTGCAGCTTGAAGGGGTGATCAATGAGATGGACAGTATAAAGCTGGATTGAGTTGCTGTCTTTTAGATTCTTGAAGAATTTCGTAGTATCCGTGGTCGAGGTTTTCCCTGAGGAGTCTGTGTGTTGTTTTGAGGCGGAGGGTGTAGTTAGCTTTCTACATGTAATTCTAAAATTTTCTTTCGTCAACTTTATTTTATTTAACTAAGTAACTTAACCATTTATTGTTTCAAAGGAGGGCTTAAAGAAGTTAATAGTTCTTCAGATGGCTACTCGTTTTAAGTCATGATTATTAGTTCAATTTTTCCGCCCCCAGCGATAAAGTTATACTGTATAGATTATGAAATACTTGAGCAGCGAAATAAGTTTGACCGACGAGCGAAATCATAAATCTCTTTGTCATTCTCATTCTGTGGTCTTTTGCAAATCTTTATTCTTGAGGTTTATCGCTACACCAGAAAGGAGATGCGTTTCAGTTGTAATTCATGTATTTGGATACGTAAGAGGCCGAGCATGGAGGGATGCCCGCAGCATAAATACAGTGACGCGACTCAATAGAATGAGTATGTCTGAGACAAGTGATACATTTGATGAGTGTGGTTACGTGTAGTATAGTAAACTATTTATTATGGAACATAATATTTCAACCAAATTTAGAAATGTTTAAGAGTGAGATTCTAACAGTCCTGGTTTAGCATGGTATAAAATCCTCCTTCATCTTTCAGTAGTAGGCTAATTCACCATAACCTAGCTAGCTAGAAATGTGCTCTACTGTTTTAAATCTCATTATAGAAACTTTTTTCAATTTTCATCACCTAAATTCCATTTTTTATGAATATGCGAGTTCAGTAGAATTACCACTTCACTTTCTTAACTTAATACTGAAAAATACGACCAATTTGATATAGCGCAATTTATTAAGAAGTAACACTTATCAATATATTCCACATTTGTGTTGCATAATAAAAACTGAATGCCACACTAAAAGTAACACTTATCAATATATTATTAGATTGTGAGTAAAGTTTTACAATAAATATGTAAATAGATTGTGAGTAAAGTTTTACAATAAATATGTAAATGATAAGTGTGAAAAAGAGTTGTTTTTATACTTATAAATGAGTTCAATCTTGTAATTATTGATAGGTAGTAGATGGTTATGTAAAATATTGTACAGAAAAATGGTGTGCGCTGAGCGAATAACATAAGTTAAAAAGCAGCAGTTTAAAAGACGTGACAGAGCGACAGAAACATCTTCTTCGAACAGAAGTTCCGGACAAAAGAAAGAAACGAAAACATGTCAGGAACTTCCGGAGACTACTCCAAGGCATCAAGACACCATTGTTGCAAGGGATTGCTTCAAATGTGTACGTTTTAGATGACTAAGAGTAGTTAAATTTCTCTTTCGTTGGGATTGGATGTAATGAACTCACTGTGATTTAATTTTCCTGTTCAATATATCGTTGTTCGTTCATATGCTCTTTCTTGAATTTATTATCATTGTATGAAAATATAATGTTATTTGAATGCCTTTGATTACTGGAAAGTAACTTTGAACATGAACGTAGATAGAGCACTTAAGTGATTGAGATCTAGGGATAGACTCAATAACTTAATCATTCTTAACATCAGACTTAATGCAAATTGTATGTTAAATTGACTAAGGGATTATCATTTTAATATATTAATTTAGAACTAGTTGCTAAGGGATTAGGACTACTATGCCTTGATATGAATGTTTGAATGAAGTAATAAAATATTGAACAGAGTTTTATATTCATATGATTTATGAAACCCAATTCCAACGAAGTTTCTTTTAAATATAAATTCCTTGCACACCAATTGTTTGATAAAATACCAAAAATAGTTTCTTGTGTTGTTTTGTGCATTTTGATGTCTAATTGAGTTATAAAAGGAAGAATTGTCATGTGTTGTAGAAGTCCCTTGGGAGACGATACTTTTACTTATTCACTGTATTACTTGGAACGATTTGGTATATTTGCCAAAAAGTTAACCCTAAATACAAATAATTATGTAATTTAATGTCTTTATATAATAGTTTTCTTCTTGCCAAAATTGAAAGACCTTAATGCCAAAAACATTATTCGAAAAGGATCTTGATTATTCTAATTTTCTAGGTTAATATTGCTTCACTCACAAGATTTTGTTGCTGTTCTAGCCAAAAGAAATAATAATTCCAATAAACTAAAGTATTCTACTTTTTTTTCTTATTTTTAATATTTTTTTATACTCTTTGAGTCACTCATTGAAAATCAATATTCACATATTTGCTAACTAGACCATATCACATATCTCAAATGTTGATTATATTTATGGATCATGTCAACTTGTGAAACGACACACATTTAATCTTATGATCCTGAGCTTTAAATTGATGAAATTTACATTAGACAACCAAATATGTATTTTAATCGAAAAATAATAATTAGAAAGAATAAAGTTATACAATAAATATATAAAGAAGATTTAAAATTTTGGTATCACTTTTCACAATAATATATATTTCAAAAGGATAAAAAGAAAAAAAATATATACTTCAATTATTAAAACAAAATATCATCATTTAAAATAAAAATAATTTTATCAACGTATATTTTAAAAAAATAATTATATGTAGACCAAAAGTAAAACATTGAACCTGTTGAAGGAATAAATATATTTAAAACTTGTTTTTTATTTGAATTTATTCAATTTCAAATGTATTGTTTGGTTATATTTATTAGAAAAAAAATAATTTTTAGTTTGAAAAGAACAACTTTATTTCTACCTCATAAAGACTACCTCAACATTGATAGAGAAAAAAGAGTTCAGATAGATCAGAAAAAAAATATACATATACATATTTTTAATATTTTTTACAAAGCAATCACAAAGTATTTTTAATATTTTTCACAAAGCAATCATTCGTTGTACTTTGTTCACTTAAATGGATTTAGTGAAAAGTGATTGAATGAATTTGAGAGGATTTGAAAGTAATTTTTTTGTTGTTTATTTGAGTGGATTTGGAGGTAAGTAGAAATAGATTTGAAAGTAAGTTTTTTTAATCTGTCACATCAATCAAATTCTACACTAATTCTCACAAACTTTACTTCTAAATATATTATCACTTGTCTTCAAATCCACACAAATAAACAACAAAAAATTTACCTTTAAATTTTCTCAAATTTATTCAATCACTCTTCTCAATCCATTCAAGTGAATAAAACCTTAAATAGATCGTCCATCCAACCATAAAGTAGAATCACCCATCATGTGTATGGTTTGTGCAACACAGCCATAAAGTAGGGTTGCTACTGCAAATAGCATGAGAAACAAGCTTCTCGTCATGAATTTGTCTTCTTTAAGATAAATAGTCTGATTTTCTTTCTTTTTTCTTGATCTGCTTCTAGTGATTGAATTTGCAATATCAAATGCCAATACTAAATATTGGTATTTATAATGTATAAGAAATTATTTAAGATATAAGTAAATTATTTAAGACAGTATATAATTTGTTAAAAAACGCTTTTAGATATTAGTTTACTAATAAGATCATACAAGATTGTAAATAATCAATTAAATTTTTTTTATTTAAGATATGTTTAGATCATTTAAGATTATATATAATTTTTAAAAAACACCATCTCAGATAATAGTTTACCAAGATTATACAAAAATAATGTACAGTGTATTAAAATGAAAAAAATAATTAAAAACAATAAAAAGATAAAATTAGAAATGAAAAAAGTAATTAATATTTTAAATATAAGTTATTATCCAACAATTTATTAAATGACTAAATATTTAAAAACTATAAAAAGGATTAACTTAAGAATGAAAAAAATAATATAAAAGACAAAGAACTAACATTTTTAATATGAGTTAATTTTTAAAAAATCATTGAATTAGTATTTGTTTAAGAAGTAACACTTATCAATATATTCCACATTTGTGTTGCATAATAAAAACTGAATGCCACACTAAAAGTAACGCTTATCAATATATTATTAGATTGTGAGTAAAGTTTTACAATAAATATGTAAATACAAATAATTATGTAATTTAATATGTCTTTATATAATAGTTTTCTTCTTGCAAAAATTGAAAGACCTTAATGCCAAAAACATTATTCGAAAAGGATCTTGATTATTCTAATTTTCTAGGTTAATATTGCTTCACTCACAAGATTTTGTTGTTGTTCTAGCCAAAAGAAATAATAATTCCAATAAACTAAAGTATTCTACTTTTTTTCTTATTTTTAATATTTTTTTATACTCTGAGTCACTTATTGAAAATCAATATTCACATGCACCAAGAATGCCTGCAAGGCTACAATCCAAACATGGTTTAGAGAAAAATCCTTTAAAAAAACACTCTTTCGTTTCATTTCTTGATGTGTTCATACACCATGCATTTCCCAGATCTATAGCAGCTATCTTATTATCACGTTAATTACTTTAGTTTATGTTCTTCGCTTCCCCTTTCATCTACCTCGATCTTCTTGAACATCCTTTGTTCTCCCAAACCCCTTGTTTTCTTCATGGGGGTATCTTCCAATCCCAAAGTCTTTCTCTCTGACAAAGATCTCAAAGGGGCCAACTTCGCCGATACAGAACTGGGTTACTGGTACCCAACGAGGGGTGCCAAACTTTTATCCAAGAAGATCACCACCTTTTCAAACTCAAACACCTATCGGTGCAAGAACGTCACCAACAGCAACAAGACAACAAGGGTCGCCATCAAAAACAGCAAAACCAACACCAACACAACAGCATCATCGTTATCACGAAACCGGTGTGCCCCATCACCTTCAAACTGGACATTCCTTCCTCGTACGTGGGATCAGGAAACGAGGATGATGACGGTTACACGACTCCAACATCCTCGCACAACAAAATCCCGGTGATCCCAGAATGCCCAGGTTCACCCAAGAAGACGAAACTGAAGCGAGCCTCAAAAAGAAAGGCTTGTAGACGAAGAACTCTGCTTGATCTGACCCAAGATTTGGAATCTTTGTTCCCGGTGCCCTGTGTGGTGGAATAAGGTTGTTATTTTCAAACTAAGAATTAAACATTATTATCATTATAAGAATATGTATAAATAATTATTAATTTTATTACTAAAAATAATTAATTTATACTTATTAATTTCTAAATTAAAAGTTATTACTAACTAAAATAGTTTATATTATGAAGAAAACATTATAATTAGTTTATTGATAATTTAAATAATTTTTATTATGAGATGGTATATTAGACACTAGTATTTTTGTTTGTATATAATTATTTTCTTAAAGCTTAAATATGTTTTAGTCTTTAAACTTGGATGGAAAATTAGAATTTGTCCTTGTATCAAAATTAGGGTTAAAGAAACGATCAGGGTGAAGGTTAGGGTTAGTTCTAATGTCATGGTTAGGGTTATGGCTAGGATTAGGATCAAGGTCATCTTTATGGTTAAAGTTAGGGTTAGAGTTATGGTTCGAGTCAGAGTCAAAGTGGGGTTATTATGGTTAGGGTTAGAGTTAGAGTTAGAATTATGGTTATGAGTAAGTTTAGAGTCAGGGTTAGTTAGGTTATGGTTATGGTAGGTTAGGTTGTGGTTAAGGTTAAGATTGTGGTTAAGGTTAGGGTTAAGGTTAAAGATAAATTTAGTGTTAGGATTAAGGTTAGGGTTAGGTGTATGATTAGGGATATAGTTAGGGTTAAGATTAGGATTAAAGTTAAGGTTATGCGTAGGGTTAATGTCAGTGTTAAAGTTGGGGTTAAGGTTAGTGTTAGAGTTAGAGTTAGTATCATGACTTGAGTTTAAGGTTAGGGATATGTTAATGGATAGGGTTAGTTAACCCATGCTTAGTCAACCCACGTTTAGTCAACCCAAGGGTAGTCAACCTGCAATTAGCAACCACTGGTTAGTTAACTGAGGTTGGGCAATTGGTGGTTAGTCAATTGACGGTTAGTCAACCTAAGGTTAGTTAAACCGAGGTTAACTAACCAAGGTTAACTACCTGTAGTTGGTCAATCGTCGGTTGGGGAACTAGTGGTTCGTCAACTGTGGCTCAACAAACTACGGTTCAACAATCGTTGGTTTGTCAAGCGATGGTTAGTCAAGTGGCGGTTAGTCAATCCATGGTTAGTTAACCTGTGGTTAGTTTACCTACGGTTAATCAACCTGCAGTTAGTCAACCAACGGTTAGTTAGTCAACCCAAGGTTAACTACCTGCGTTAGTCAACTCGAGGTTAACTAACAGAGGTTAACTACTAACTATTCACGAATAGTCAACTTGCTTTAGTCAACCGAGAGACAATCCAAGGTTTGTTAAACCGAGGTTAGCTAACCAAGGTTAACTACTCGCAATTAGTCAACTAGAGAGTGGTTAGTCAATCCAAGGTTAGTCAACCAGTTATAACCCAAGGTTTGTCAACTTGTAGTTACTTGGACTGCGGTTAGTCAACCCGTGATTAGTCAACCCAAGGTTAGTTAAACCGAGGTTCAAACACTGTGTGTACCACAAATAGATGAACCTGACCATTTACCCTCGTTATGTTAACCATATGCATCACACCATTATCATCAGTCAAAAGCTTTAACCTGTCTTCCAACATTGAAGCTCCTTCTACAAAGTACCATAACTCTTTCAATCCAACATACCTTATCCCTTTTAATACACTGAAAACCAAAAAGTAGCTACATATATTTGCGTCAAACGATAAGATAGAAGTTTTCGCTTCATACATCAGCTTCCCATCACTCCATGGTGGAAAACCACCTTAAAATCCCCATCCATCATGCACACAAGTATATAAATAGATACACCTATAAAATATTAATATATCGACAAAATAAAGGACATATTAAACTTTTACTGCACTGAAACGGACACTCCTACACGACTTTAAAGATGGGGGACCACAACACGAACACATTTCAACATGGTGGGACAACACACCCATATTTAAAATGTTATTTTCCAACATTTAAACACATCATACCTCAACCCCAATAATATAGTTTCCCAAAACACAAACGCTACAACACATCATGACAAAAATCACTGAATAATCAATTGTAGACTGTAATAGAAGAACATTTACTGACTTTTAATTCTCTTATGTTTCAACAAATCTGCGATTTTAACAAACCAACTCCCAACCATGATGAAAAATTTCCTTGAATGACTCCTAATTTTGTTAATTTCTCTTTCAATCCCTAAAGTTGGTGAATGAACCCATGACTTGGATCCCTAATTTGGCCACAAAATTTGTCTTATCAAATATTCCTCTTTTCTATTTTAAAAACAAAATTTCACATCACATAATTGTTTTTAAGCTACATAATTTGAAAAGTGCACATCAACGTACATAATCACTATTTATTTAATGCTGACTGAAGTAGTTAACAATTAGGGCTTGGCACTCATTTTTTCAAATTATGGACTAATTTGAAAACAATAAAATAAGAAGACCTATGATTTTTTTTTACAAAAATAAAGATGAATATAACGATTTAACATTATATTTTAATAAACATATTGTCTTTCTAAACCTAATAAAACCCCAAATCACAAATCAACATCATTTCGTAGGTAAATACAAGTTTAAAACTTGTTTTTGTTTAGAGATAATGGGTTCAATTTATTGACGAGATATATTTTCATTTTTAATAAAATATAAGAATAATTTTTTTAACGAAAACGTTTAATTAAAACAAAATGATTGTGGTGGTTAATAAATTGATTTGGTTTAGAGTCATGTACAATTATTAAAACAAAATATCAAGATTTCAAATAAAGATAATTTTATCAACATCAATTTTAAAAAAATATTTTATGAAGACCAAAATAAAATAAAGAAACTGTTGCAGCAGCATTAAATATATTTAAAACTTTTTCTTTTGTTTGAATTTTATTTTATTTTCAAATGTTTTGTCTAGTTATATTTATTAAATAAATAATAATGTATAATTCTTAGTTTGAAAACAACGACATTATTTTTAATTCATAAACACTCCCTTAATATTGATAGAAAAGAAAAGATTAATAGATAAAAAAGATAGATTTAGTTAGATTTAATTGATAGATTTAAAAAACTAATTTATTCCTTAGAATTATGGTCAAACACAACAATAAGTATTAAAATAAAATTATTTAATATTGTAGGCAGAAAGCAAAAACTTAATATATTACTAGGATTAAAATACAAGAGAGATTTTACAAATAGTATCTAAAAAAAAGTTCAGATAAAAAAACCAACTTACTACTGTGACTAAAAAAAGAGTTAAAAGTTAATTATTTGTTCGAATGACTATATTTAAAACTATATTTAATGGAAGGTTAAATTAAGTGGAGCCAAATGTTTGACTTGATGAAATGCTTATCAGGTAACTCAGTCCAAAGAGGAGATTAAAAGGATCAATCAAGACCAACACTTATGTACAAGTCACTGATGTTGACCTAATTTAAGTATGACAACATATTTTTAATTATACTTTTAACAATCAACGTTGAATTGTCAATTTTCTATATTTCAATTATTTTTTTGTAGAACTTAAATTCATACGTGTATGCATTTCACAACAATACATTCACACTGACATGACGTGGAAAGGTAAACTTAAAATGTTTCCTTATTTTTGTTTAGTTTTTTTAATATTCTTTCCTCTTTTAAGAAATATGTCCGGATCCTTAAAATTCCCTGTTAGTGGAAGATAGGTATAAGGGTTTCTGGAATTTAGAAAGTGGAAGACAGGTGTGCAGTGCTGAGTGGCCGATCGGTTTAATGACGGTAGTATTTAAAGCAAAATTTCAAACTTCGTGCCACTTTTTCTGCATGCACCCTTCATCTTCAACCTTCCGAGTTTTCATTTTCTCCTCATTCTCTTTATAATTTTTTTCTTCTCTCTACAAAATCTTACCCTTTTCTTCTTCCGATCATCATTCAGGCAGCGCCTGAGTTCTCCTAGTGGCAAGGGCTTCACTTTGCACTGATCAAGTAAATAGTTTGAATTGGTAAGTTCATTCTCTCTTTTAGAACGGTTGTTTTTAGCACATGCAAGCCAAGTTTCTGGTTACATGAGTTTATCATTTTCCTCTACTAAATTTTGATAGCAATTCTGGTCTTTTACTTGGTTCAATTTCGTAATCGGTGAACTCTAAGTGTATAAGATTGGCAGTAGTGAGGCATATCCTGCAACAGTGAGCGTTCGGCTAAGTTTAAGAGGTAAGGGAAGCTTATTTAATTTAATTATGATTCTTTGTTTTGAATGTTGGCTTGAGTGTTTGGTGTTCTGTATATATATTTGGTTGAGATGAATTATAAATGTGGTTGTATGCTTGGTTGTATGGTGAATGATTGATAAGGGGTGTGAACTGGGTTGATATAGGGTTTGATCTTCAATCTGCAGCATTCTGCGTAATTTCTGTGATTGAAACCGAGAGTCATTATTGACCGTTCGGTTTTTCATTTGGGTATTCGGTCTGAACTGGATTCTTCTTCTGTAGAGAATTTCAGTTAATGACCGATTGGTTTTCTCCTAGTATACTGTTGAATAAGCGTTCGGTCTAAGTATAGCTTCCTCTTTGTAATTAGCTTAGTTAAGATATTCTATAATACTTAAAGTCGTAGAAATTATATTTATTCTTTATTGAAAATAAGTGTTAAGTAATTGTATTATATATATATATATATATATATATATATATATATATATATATATATATTCATTCATTTTGGTATAAGCTCAGTAGTGCTCGGTCTTAAACCAGGCGTTCGGTCTCAGTAGTGCTCGATTTTAAACCAAGCGCTCGGTCTCATCATAATACTCAATTATACCATTTTTGGAATAAAAGTGTTCAGCCCTAGTTTGTAGTGTTCGGTTTAAACTATTAGGTCTCGGATAAAAGCTTTCATCATTTTCGATTAGGTTTAATTATATGTATTATATTGTATTCCATACATTCTTTGAGTTCTGTCTAGTAAAGACCTTTCGATCATACTTGTTGAGTAGCTAGTAAACGTTCCGTATTATCATAAGTGTTAGGCTTCTGATGAGTTTTATCCTATATGGACCGTTCGATCCTGTTCTGTGAATAAGTGAAAGACCGCTCGATCTTACACTAAGTGTTCCGTTAGATTATTCTAAAAAGTATTCTCTCGTTCGGTCTCTCTTCTAAGATGGAAGTTATTTCTTCCATTGTTGTTCTAAGATGGGATCTTGGTTTTGAGTGTTCAGTCTGATTGTATTGATGATGAAATATGATGATATTTAAAATGTGATATGAATGGAATAATATGGATATGAAAGAGTATTCCAGGGAGGAATATCTCAGGATTTGTTATGGAATTGTAAAGTATGAATGTGGTCATGGTAAGGTGGCGTTTATCCTGATATTCTATGATTACTCATTTTCAAGTAGAGAGGAGTAAATCATGTGTGAGAATGGCAGGAGGTCCTAGTCCATAAGGTCAAGATGGGCGAAGTATAATGGACTAACCTCGGGTGGCAGCTGTTGAGGGCATCCCAGCTACTACATCACCCGGGTGCAAAAACGTCGTAGCTACACAGAATTCATACAATATGGACAGTCAGAGTAAAGTAGTCGGTCATTGCATGCATTGATGTATGGTTATGGTTGGAAATGCATGATTGGTTGTTGCATGCTTGACTATTGAATTATATCAGAATTATGTGAGATATATGTTTTACTAAATTAATTAAATTACATAAGCTTACCCTATTTTTCTGTCTTGTCTTGTTGTCCATCCGGTTCTTCTTTCTGTCGCAATGATCATCCTATGGATGTGAGCAGAAGGGGACGAGTGTTTGCTGAAAGAAGCTTTGGAAGAAGTGCAAGTGAAATCTGAAACATAGGACCGTTCGGTCGTTAGAATTGGTTCTATTTTGTTTCACCGATCTGTGTAAGTTAGTCTTGAAACCGTTCGGTCTAGACTTTTGTTTTGTAAAGTTTAAATTCTGGAATATTGTTGTAAGGCCGTTCGGTCATAAACGTACCTCTTCTCTTTCAGAACTGAACTGTAATATTGTTAATTGTGTATATTATATAATATAGTTTTATACTGTATTTTTGAGATGTTACAAAATACATTAAATATTTTTTAGTTTCGTACTGTATTTTTCTTGTATAACGCGGCAGTATATTTTTGAATTAATATAACTCATTTCAAAACAGTATAATTGATCTTTTAATTTAATTTTCATTCTAATTTTTTATGCTCTAGTTATAGATAATAATATCTAAATGAATGTGCATAATTTTAATTTATCCATCTAAAGTACTAACTAAGTCAAGATCCAACTAGAGTTATATGTCTAAAAGGCAGATTAAATAAATATATAAATAAATTGGTCGTGAGTCTGTAAAGTGTCACCAACATTGTCATTCTTTTTTCAATGACGAAGGTACAGAAAATCATACAAAGAGTTATTCCTATCTTACCTTAAATTCAAGACACCTTGTCGCATTGTTCGGTGATATTTTTCAATAATTAGTTTATTATAATGCTTATTTTAGAAGGTGGTATGTAATGTCACGCTATTATTGCATCGGGAAAATTGAATAATAGAAGGCGATAGAGTGACCCCCCGTGACCCACCGACAAAACGACACATATGGCAACGTTTTAATCATCTGTCAGTTGCATAATAGTAATAGCGTAGACAAAACAAATTCATTCTTCCATCGTCAGATCAGAGTGAGAGAAAAATGTGAATGAAATGAAATAAACTCTGCTTCCATTTCCAACTTTGTAATTTGTGGAGGGAATACTTTTCTTTTATTCATTACGCGCACGCACGCACTTTATTACAGGGACCAACAAAACCCGAGAAAATAGAGAGTTTACATTCAGCATGCGCCCACCGGTTATTCTCAAAACTACCTCTCTCTCTGATTCTTATACCTCTCCCTGTGATCGCAGACTCAACACTCTCGCCAGACATTTCATTACCGTTCTTCAACCAATGGCTTCTAACGATGGCATCTCCGCTTCGCCAACCGCTGCTTCTGATTCCGTCTTCAACCACCTCGTTCGTGCGCCTGAAGATCCTATCCTCGGGGTAATATTTTCTTCTCGCGTCGCTATATATTCAAAATCATCGCAATTACGATTATGTAACAACGTATTAGCTGAGATCGCGTATTAGATGAGATCGCGTTCTTTACTTTCTTCGTTTCGTTCTTCTCATTCGTGAGATCGCGCTCTTGACATGTATACAACAGCATCGTTTGAGTGATTAATTCGAACTTGTTTTTATTTAATGAATCTAGGTTTAGATTATTGCGGAACTTTACCGTTTCGTTGCGTGATCTTGAGCTGTGTAGTCGTGTTTGATTGCGTGTGAATTTCGAGGCCGCACGGCACGTTTCGCCGATGCCGTGTTGCGTTGCCTTTGAAGATAGTGCACGTGATTTGATACTGAGGCGTCTAATCACATGAATTTTTTTCTAGTTTTGTTATTATTTGGTTAGTTTGGCTTACTCTGATTGCGTGTTTGAAAATAGGTGACGGTTGCGTATAACAAAGATCCGAGTCCAGTTAAGCTCAACTTGGGCGTTGGTGCTTACCGAACTGAGGTGAGGTTGATATTTTGTTACACTTGTGTTTGTTTCTTACTGGTACTACATTATTTAGAATGAGATAAACTAGATTACGTTAATTCGTAAATACAATTATATAGTCATTGTGCATATTATTTGGCTGGCTACTGGAAAGTTGTGAGTTCTTGCTAATACTTTAAATTGTTCCAGGAAGGAAAACCTCTTGTTTTGAATGTAGTGAGGAAGGTTGAGCAGCTACTCATAAATGACTTGTTAGTACCTGACTATACTGTCTCCCTTCTCGTTTCCGATGATATTATGCGGAACTTTTTAGAATGTTCTGTTCTGCATTATTTTCAGGTCACGCAATAAGGAATATCTTCCAATTGTTGGGCTTGCTGATTTTAATAAATTGAGTGCTAAGCTTATTTTTGGGGCTGACAGGTTAATAATAGAAAAAAAAAATCAGTGATTTCTTCTTTGTAGAGATTTTTCCTGATCAGTCAGTACCTAATTGTTTATGCTTACCTTTTTTTGTTATAGCCCTGCTATTCAAGAGAACAGGGTTACCACTGTACAATGCTTATCTGGGACCGGTTCATTAAGAGTTGGGGGTGAATTTTTGGCTAAACACTACCACCAAGTAAAGTGTTTTGCTCTTGACTTTTCTCTCTTTTTTAACTGAAGTTTATTTAACGTCACTTTAACATTTTTACTGCACCTGTCTGTTCAGCGGACTATATACTTGCCAGCACCAACCTGGGGCAATCACCACAAGGTTTTCAACTTAGCGGGGTTGTCTGTCAATACATATCGCTACTATGCTCCAGCAACACGGGGGCTTGACTTTGAAGGTTGGAAATTAGTGTATCAAGCTGTGAAGTGTTTTTTACGTATTGTGTCATGATCAATTTCATATTCATCAAGTTTATTTAATATTATTTTACCCTCCGGTCCTTATAGGACTTCTAGAAGATCTTGGTTCTGCTCCATCTGGATCTATTGTTTTGCTACATGCATGCGCACATAACCCAACTGGTGTTGATCCAACCCTCGAGCAATGGGAGCAGATTAGGCAGCTAATAAGATTAAAAGCTTTGTTACCTTTCTTTGACAGTGCTTATCAGGCAAGCCTCTTTTGTGTGCTACTAATGTCTTGCTTCTGGCTTCTTACATTTAGAATTTTGCGTTTACATTAAAATTTCAAATATGTCCAGTAGAAACAAATGGGATCCTGATCTTTTGCGTGGGTTGAAAAAGAATCAAACTCTTAGTGCTAGCTTCCTTTTTCTTGACAATGTCATTGATGAATCATACATGCACAGGAATTTATATTTACGATGTTTCAGATGCCTTGTTCAAAAAATATTTTTAAACTATCATTTTTTTCTCTAAAGGGTTTTGCTAGCGGCAGTCTAGATGCAGATGCCCAACCTGTTCGTTTGTTTGTTGCTGATGGGGGTGAATTGCTGGTAGCACAAAGTTATGCAAAGAATCTGGGTCTTTATGGAGAACGTGTTGGAGCCTTAAGCATTGTAAGAACTTCGAAGCATTAAATGGAGACTATAAGATTTTTGTCATTGGTGACAAGTGAATGTTCTTTGTCTCCTTGAATCTTATTAGTTTCTTGATTATTTTGTGAATCTTTGTATCCTTAGTGCTGATTTTTTAATCTACAGTTATACTTTTATTTTAATTTTTATGACTGGCAGCTTCTAGTGTTTTGATAAGTTTCCCCTTTATAAAATAATCAAAACCATTTAGGTATGCAAGTCAGCTGATGTTGCAAGCAGGGTTGAGAGCCAGCTGAAACTCGTTATTAGGCCCATGTACTCGAATCCTCCCATTCACGGTGCATCCATTGTAGCTGCCATTCTCAAGGACGGGTAATGAGCCAAGATTCTTCTGCTTTCCTAAGAGAACCTAGGCAGAAAAAAAAAAAAAATTAATGTTGACTATCTTATTCTATCCTGCATTTTTTTTTTCCAATAAGTCCAATGATAGTCTTGAAATGGAACAGTCAAATGGTAATGTATTTTGTAGTTGTGTAACCACTTTGGTATTTACGTAGTTCATTCTTCATGTATGTGTTTTACAAGTAGAATTTGGTAAACATTGTCTTTATCTAAGATGGTGATTTTATTGATTGTGATGGGGTCATCACATATTTTGCTTGTCTATATATTTAATAATTCCAAGGAGGAGATCCTACTGCACATTCTTTTGCTAGGTAATTTTTTCCCGTGCTAAAAGTTCCCACTGGTTTTTTATTCTCTTTCAGAGATTTGTTCAATGAGTGGACTATCGAGTTGAAAGGAATGGCTGATCGAATTATCAGTATGCGCCAACAACTTTTTGATGCTTTACGTTCCAGAGGTAAGCCTATACAGAGTTCCTTCTACAATTCCTTTATTTTTTTGTCTTTTTGGAATGTACCTGGAGCACTCTTAACTCTTCACATTCCCGAGGTCAGCTCTATTGAGTTCCTTTTGCAATTCCTTTAGTTTTGTCATTTTGGGTTGATCTGTATCATTGTTGTTGCTCCAGTATGCCAGAGGCTATTCCTTGTTTGCTCATTCTTTATTCTCTTCCCCTACTCTGTATTGTCTTTGTATCTGTGAAACATATGTCGCAGTTATACTTATTTTTCCTTTAACTGGGCAGGAACACCTGGTGATTGGAGTCACATTATCAAACAAATTGGCATGTTTACTTTCACAGGATTGAATGCTGAACAAGTTTCCTTCATGACTAATGAGTATCATATATACATGACATCTGATGGGTAAGATACTATATTTATTATGACTCTGTTGAATGAGTTCAAATGAATATGATAAGCATTCTATTTTGATGTGTTTTATGGTCCAGTGAATTGTAAATATGGAAGCACGCACCTCTGTATTTTTTTTTTGGGTGTGTAAAATACACATGAAGTTGAATATGCCCCCATGTTGGGGGGTTGCATTTTGAAGCCCTTTTTGACACAAGATAATATAAAGAAGGGAAAAAATGTTACACACGAATAACTACATTGCTGTATACCTGAATCTGAATGCTTCAGAAGCTAGTATACGTCTATAGACTATTATATATGTCAGGGTCATCACTTTTAAATTATAAGAAATGAAAATTGTCAGACAACTTCTGCTTTACTTTTAAAACTTTTGAATTTTAACTTTCAAATAACTGGTAAGCAAAAAACGAAGAGAAAATTCAAACATATCCCCAGTATTCTAAGTAATACTATTCCGATTGCTTTTTTCAGAATCAAGTCGTGCATATGT
Organism: Vigna umbellata; assembly: GCF_029865625.1. NCBI lineage: Eukaryota > Viridiplantae > Streptophyta > Magnoliopsida > Fabales > Fabaceae > Vigna > Vigna umbellata. The sequence continues at coordinate 45,084,253 of NC_142166.1, forward strand.
TCTTTTGTCTTTTCCGTGGTATTTTTAGTACAGTCGTATGCTCATCCAGAATTTATTTTTTATTATCAAGTACAGTTTTTAAATTCCGTGATCCTTGTAATGCAAGAGACGCTAGTACCATAGATATTCAGTTGTATTGTTTGCTAAACTTTTGGTTCATTATTCATTTGCTACGATAGCAAAACATTCGAAGATTTGTTGCAAGATTAGTTCCTTTCGATGTGAATGACTTTTCCTTTCTTGCATCCACATTATAATATATTGAGTGCAGTTTGTAATAAGCTAATAATTTGGCTATTGGGGTTAATCTTGCCTACAATATAAGCTAATACTTCAGAAACCCTTATATACAATTATGCATTTATGGCGGAATTCCATATGACTTAACATACGCTGTTTATTTTGCAGGAGGATTAGTATGGCCGGTCTAAGTTCCAAAACGGTCCCACATCTGGCTGATGCGATCCATGCAGCTGTAACCGGCGGTGTCTAAAACATGTTGCTAACTGCAGTTTTCAACTTTCTCCGTAGTCCCACAGGAAGACTTCCATCTTTTTGTTTAATAATTGTCAACATCAACTATGATACCTTCTTTCATGAGACTTAAAGGCAATATTTATGCATTTGAGATGCTAGCATATGGAACTAAGTTTCGATTAGTGAAAATAATAATAAACTAAGTTTTGATTAGTGAAAATAATAATAAACGTAATGTTGCATGAGTAAATATCTCATAGGGTTAGGTTAAGAATCAATTTTCATTGGTATTTATTGTGGAAAAGTGGTAGTTCTATCATTCTAGGTTTTGATGTAAAAAAGAGAGGAAATTTTTATAATTAGAACTATTAATAATGGCAAACTTTTATAAGAAGTTCATGAATCCGATTTATACTAATATTATGATATTATTTTATCATTACAATTGATCATGGACTCTATCCCAAGTCTAATATTCTTCCATTTGATTACATTAGTTGGACTTACCAACACAGTTCAGCACACTCCTTCAAGATGAACAATTACTTTGGTAATCTCCATAATAAGCTAATACCTTTTCTTTTCGTTGGAGAAGAATAAGTTGAATGTCTCACTGGAAAGTTTATTCTTTTTCAAGAATTCATAATAATTGGTTTTTAATTAAGATACCAACATTGATCAACCAGCATAGAACTCTTGATTCTTATGACATTTTTGTATGTCCCTCGATATAATGTAAAATCAATATCAATTTTTTTATGATCAATAATGTACTACAGTATTATGGAACCCAAAATTATTACACAAGGATTAGATCCTCGTACAATCTAATTGACTAATTAATTTATGATTATTCCTCAATATACAATTAAAGTTGTCATATCAAAAATACCTTGCTTCATGGTCAATTTTTTTCTACTTCCAAATTCAGATTGACGTGCCACTAATTTCAGTTCAATTATCCATAGGAACTTTCTTATGTTTTAGCAGGTGTCATTACTCCTTACTTTAGGACACTAAGTATACTATTGTGCATTTGTTGATTCTAGTGTTGAAAACCTTTGGATTTGCTGGCTTCTTGAATAATTTATATAGTGACATCCAAAACATTTTCATGTCATAAATATGCTTCACGCATAAATCATCTTGACCAGCCAACAAACCTCTTTAACAAGGCAAATACACAGCTGTAGGATCAATAAAAAAATATTCTTTGTTAGCTCTTTTCTAAAGGAAGAATGAGCTTTCCTTGCTCCTTCTCCGCCGTAGCTGTTTGAAAATGTAGGGTGCAGCGGAAATTTGGCAAAGAGGATATAAACTAAGAAGAATGTTATGAAATGTGACAAATCTGTAGCTACTTTTGCAGTAGAGAAGTCTAAATCCATGAATGTGTATTTGACTACTATATAGATGTGACAAACTAAGAATCATGATCCGTCACAAATTGAAATAGAATTTTTTTTTCTTACAATTACGCATTCAAGTCTTGTCACTATAAACAGGATAAAAAAAATTAATATTTCAAAAATAGTAAACTATATGTAAATTATACTTGAAGATGAAGGTACAATAACAGGAGGCTTTGGCATTTGAGTTCACGACCAACTTATCTACAGCCCTTCAACAAATACGAAGTTGGGCTTGAGAAGCTCATAGCTGAGGATTTGCTGCTATCACCTTTGACCGGAGTTCCACATTCACTAAAGTCAAGCACACGTCGTTCCATCTGCAAACAAATAAATTCCTTTTAAGCTATAAATTGACTAAACTCCTGGATTTGTTGCACAAGAAAGGGATCCTGAAATCTTCTTAAGCTCGTGGTTCATTAAAAATTGAAGTGTGAAAAATAAAATTAACAGCAAAGATTTTTTCACTTTTGCGACTGGAAAAGTATCCACCCTCCTCCAAAAGCTTGGAGAGACTTGGGCTGTAGCTTTAATTAAATCATCTTCGATGCAATTTCGTGAAAACGGTCCAGGAAAACGCATCCCTCATAATAAATTTCTGATAGTTTTAACTAAGATTGTTATGTTTCCCTTTATTAGGAGATCTATAATCTAACTATATGTTGTCTCTGGTTCTCTTGCATATGGCGTAACATATATCAAAATATGTTTCAGCTTTCAAGAATAAATTAAAGGGTTATGTCTCACGGGAAAGGATAGGAATAAATTAAGCTTTACCAAGGCACTTGAAGCTGACTGAGAACAGTCCCCACGCTGATTATTAGGATCGATATCTTCCCGGTCTTCATCCCCATCGTTTCTGGACTTACCTTTAGGTAACGCCTTAGGAGTTTCATTTCCTAAGATCTCATGAGCACTGGCATACTGAGCAGCAGTCTGTTCATTGATCTGTTTCATCAACCCGATTGCATCGTAGCTTCTGTCACCAGGGCTCATAAAGTACCCAAAATCCTATTAAAATGCTCTTTTTTGTTATTGTGGTCAAATTAAAATCTACTTCAAGATAAATAATATCCAACAGAACCAGCAGTACCTCAATTGTAATTTCAGTATCAATCCTGGGGCTGGACAAAAAAGTGTTGATGAACCAAGGAGATTTCCATGCTGAAGGCGACTCAATGCTTTTCCTAAATGGTGTTCCACCAAATCTGAAATCATAGAAGCAGTCAGACAGAAACGCTGAAAATTGACATTGAATAATTTTAAAATGAAAGCATAATATCAATGGTACCAATTAGAGTTCAAAACGTTGCAAATAACAACTAAATAAATGAATTTTTCAAGTGCTGTGCAATGAGATAACTACTTAGAAAATCAACAGTATCATCATATAAGGTTAAACGGATTAAATTGATATGGTACTTAAGCCTAGAGGTTCTACCACTACTGCACTAATATTTTGGGTTGGACACTCCTTTTGTACTCAATCCTAACAAGTCGTGTTTTCAATGAGGGTTGAGTTACCAAAAAAGTTACAGTCTGGATTAAAATGCAAACTTGAATATCATAATCAAAATAAGTGAAGTCGTCTAAAGAAGAAAAGGACAACCACCGGGTCTATAAGGAATCCAATGTTGAATACAATAAACTTAGATGTGGTACTCATGTTTAGAGATTCTTCTGCCTAATGGACTGGTCTTTTGGGTTAAATTCTCCTCTTGTACTTAAATCCTAACACAAAACCTCACACTCCTTATCAAAGTTTGATCGAAAATTCACACACACATACCCTAATAAAATAAATAATGAACAGTTGGCAGTAACACAAAATTATAATACAATTAGTTTGAAGAAAATTACATGCTACATGTTTCCAGACCACCATCATTTCCAGTGTGATCACCCGAATTCTCCCCCGGGCCTGATGAACTGACAGAATGTATACAGGTAACGGCAACTGAAAGTCTTTCATGCTCCTTTAACCAAACAGATGGTGAATTAATCCTTGAGCATGGATTTTTTTTAGTTCTCGCACTTAAACTAAGAACTCTTTCTGATTTCAAATTTACTTGATCTGGTGAATACATTAATAGGTCATTCACATCATGCTCAACCAAAACTCCAGACGGTTGTTGGACCTGACAAACAAAATAATGGCATAAGCTTTTGCAAGTTTTTTATAACAGCTTATTAGAACAGAGCAATACTTACAATCTCCTCGGCAGCGCTACCATCATTATCGATCGCAGAATCAACAGAAACAGGTTCCTGCTTAATTTTTTCCTGAGAACTACCATCACCTGAATCTTTTTCAGATTTTTTGTCGTCCAAAATAGCATGCTTATTTTTCTCCCCTACTGATTCCACTTTAACAGCTTGTCCACAATTCTCTTTATCATCTTCAACAGAGGTACCAGAGTCCCATTTCGGCATTGAAGATGGAGGAATCAAATCTGCTCCCTGAGCCTCATTGTCATCAAACATGACATCCAATCGGGAAAAGTTTTTTATCAAGGTTGATGTCATTTCAATCTCAAGTTTCTTGTCAATTCTTTTATCCGACAATGGAGATAAGAGATCTCGGTTTCGTTTCTTTAATATAGATGGTGTACTTGTGAACGTTTTAGCAGCACTTTTTAACAAAGCATCTGGGCTATCATCCCGAGAAGGAGAGTCCCATAATCTAAAAGGAGTTAGACAGTTCATAGAAGACATCATAAATTGGCGGATACCAAGGGGACTGAATTCTTGCTGCATATCGCCCCCTGACTGTATAAGATCACAGCTTAAGAAAGGAATGTCCAAGCTTGGGAAGCGGGGAGGTTCATAACATAGAGCACCTGTGTCCTGTTCTGTATGCACATATGAAGTTGACTTTGCATCTGATCCACAGCCAAAACTATTTACAGGGACCAATTTTGAATCATCTTTGACAACGTCCGATGGCTCTTGCATTTCAGTGTTGTCTATCCTACGGATACAAGGAGGACTGGACAATTCACTGGCATAAATTATGTTATCCTGCGTTCTGGAGACAAACTGCTGATCCTCAGAGCCAACCAACTGATTGGCTTCGGCCGTATACATCAACCTATCTCCAGTAGAAGAAACAACTGAGGGGACAGATGGTAATGATGACTGATAAAGAAATGAGGGGCCTTCTAATAAATCAACCATATTTACACATTTATTATAATCTTCAGAAGAAAAACATCCATCGCTTATTGCTTCTGAAAATAGGATTCTGCAACATTCATCGTCTGACATCAACATGTGTTCGGGTTTAACAGAGTCCATAGATGTCGGTTGCATGGTTGTTGCGACACCTAACCCCACCGAAGTCTGAAACGGAACATTCATCATGCAATCATTTTGGAACTGTGATGATTCCTGCCCAAAGTCCAGTGAGGAAATATTGGTCAAGTCAATTAAATCAAGTTGGCCTTCCCCGTTATTGGAATTTCCAGGGTTGTGTGAATATTTCTGTTCAACGCAAATCTCTTGGTCAGCCATGTCTGGAAGGGATACAGTTACTTCATCCAGAGACACGTAATATGGCTCTGAACAGGATGCTTGACTAGGCTCTTCATTTGGCCTGTATTCCTCTCCAGTACGTAAAGCAACACTGTTCATATCTCTGGCTGATGAAAAGTAACCGGCATTAGCCGACTCCTGGCTACACTGTGAAACTTCCTCTCCTTCAGTACCCCTTGGACCATTATCTTCTCCACTCTGCTGCAACCTCGAAGAGACGGAAGCAATAGGTTGATTCGGATTTCCAGCAAGTGGTACATTTTGTAACTGAGTAAGCAAGCCTGATGCCAAGTAAGAATCCAATTTCTTTTTTACGGAACTGTTCCAATGGTTTTTTATAGCATTGTCTGTCCTGTTTCCACAAAGCATAATCACATTACAAATATTTAGAGCTAAACAGAAGAACGAACTTCAACCGCACATGGAAAACCAAGAACGTTCCGGTCAGAAGAAACCCAACGAAATCAGTCCCATAACTTACATACGAAACCACAACTCCAAAAATGGAGTGAAGGCCGCTAAAATGTATGCCTAAATAAATAGTCCAAACTTGAAGAACATATCTCTTTATTTTTTTCAAAATTATTATTCTGCTGAAAATGTGACTTATTTTTCTCATCCACTTGTTCCACTACAACTTTAGACGTGTTTATTCCTGCATCCCATTAATAAAATTCACCCCATTAAATCGAATTTTGTTTTCTGGAATACAATAGATTAATTCCGGAAATTTTTTTCCGGAAGACACTTATCCCACTCCTATTCTGGATCAAAGTTTCCGGAAAGTCTATGATGGGATGCAGAGAAAAATTTGATGGGGTGCATAAACACCCCTTTATGCTATAAGGCCCAATAACGAAAGTTTGTGTACAAGGCCCATTTTTCCTGAAGAAAGAAACAAGGAATTCTCGCAAGGCAAACCCCCCACCCCAAAAATATAAAAATCTAATCCTCTTTCAAAGAAAAGGAAAAAACTCGATATACCTTCCAGGTAATATCTTCGCTAATTCTGCCCATTTGTTCCCATAAATCTGATGCGCACGTATGAGAGCCAACTCCTCTTCCTGAGTCCATGCTTCCTTATTTATGGTAGGATTAAGATGATTATGCCACCTGTACATTATGCAAATCATATAAATAAAAATGAACTACATCCTTGAAATTCTCTGAAGATAGTTTATGTTCCTCTATCAATTTTTTAAATTTTCATCTTTTTTACTGACTTATCCTGAATAACCATCTAATACATGTTATGACATGACTCAAATGTACTTTTCATCCCCTGGATTGTAATACCAGAAAAACCAATAATAAAAATAAGTAACACCATCGTTTATTATGTAACACGAACACATTATCATGTGGCACAGAGACAAATATAGGTCAACTGAAAGTAGAGGGTTGAGTAATCCTTAAACATCACTCAAGAGACTATCTAAAAACTTATATGAAGTTGGATTCATCTTATCAAAACAAATCGTTATGTTGAGTTAATAATTAATTTAAAAAAATATAATAATGTAATATATAATTTTTAATATAAAAAATATAATTATTCAAGAATGGACCAATAAGCCTATGGGTTGGGATAACTTAAACACATTTAATCTGGAATAGTGCAGTCCAATTTAGATCATAACATTTTTTTTTTCAGATCTATTAAGCCAACCTATTTTGACATGACGAAAATATCTTAACTGAAATTGTTGAAATTTCAAGTTATAATCACAAAAATACTATATTTGAAATATTAAATTTTCAATCAGGATATTTTATTATTGTATCCTTAAAGAAATAGAAATCATATAGGCATACCTTTCTCGACATTGCTTACCAATGCGTCCAGGTAACTTCTGTGCGATAGTAGACCACTTCTTGGGACCATATCGATTCACCAAATCAATAATGATTTCATCCTCCTGTTTGCGTTTAGTTTAGATAAGCAACTTCCGATTAGACATATAAACAGAAAATTGGTACAATCTAATATCATGTCAGAATATATAGCAGCATGTACAGATAAAATCAACTGGGGCAATGGGATGGAAAATACAGATTACCTCCTTAGACCATGGACCTTTGACAAGTTCAGGATTTAAGACCTTCTGCCACCTATGCAAGCATTGCACATCAGTTCTATCCTTGAAACACTCCGCTGCAAATAAATATGGCAATCAGAACAAGGTCAACAAAATATTACATATAATTAAGTTGCATAAATTAAAGTGTGTAAAACCATCAGGTGTAAAAATTATGAAAATAAATTATGTACGACAAAAATATTAGAAATATAAAACGAGTCGAGGGGGACCAACATATAGATCCCACGAAACGTATTCCTTCGCCCCCTTGATATCCTTTTGGATTATTCATATTACTTATTTAGAATTGGAAGTATGCACCACATAAGTGGATCCTGCTTCTAAAATATTACCTATTTTTTTCCAGTTCTTTCCTTTAAAACGCTGGACAGCCTTCCGCAAAGTCTCGTCCTGTAAAAACAAAAACACATGAATATCCCCTAATAATATAATACAGGACACAGTTATCAATCAAACTTTATATATAAGAAATTAAGGAAAAACTGTCAGAAGTCCTAAAATTTTAAATGCTCTCATGTGTATAAAAAAAAAGCCGGGGTATTATTACATTTTCTGCGAATAAAATTATAAGAAAATAACTATGATTGCAAGTAAACAAACATTTTGTATGCAAAATTTATTTGAAAGGCGTTAACCTGCTTCACTTCACCAGTTACATGATTTTATAGTGCCAAAAAAATACGTTAGTGGACAATAAAAAGATAAGTTGAGTACATGAAATTGTGTCACAAACTAAACGTTACCGAAATTCCAAAAGAGTATGTCTCAAGTGTCTAAGAAACCCACCTCTTCAGGTGTCCATTGTCCTTTTGTAGAGCGCCTGGTTGGGCCAGTAGTCCTCCTACAAATGTATTTTATTGTGAGAAAAAACTCACTTCATCTCTTCATAGAAACAATTGCCTAGCCCTAATAATCTTTTCTTTTGTTATAAGTGAAATTTTATTGGAGAGAAACGATAGGACAAACAGCAAGAACTACATTGGACATACAAAAGTTAGGAAAGTGAAGATACTAATCCTCGGTCCTGTTAAAAAATAATTCTAAAAAATCAAGCAAGTGTGCGAGGCCTAAACATGTCAATTATTAAGTGCTAAAGGTGAGAAATATTTACAAGAAATGCCTTGCGGCTAGCTAAAAAGTAACAGGCTAAACACATTCATATATCAAGCTAATGCCAAGAGCCTGTCTTAGATGAAAAGAACAGATGCTCTTGTTAGTCTAAGAGTGTAGTGAAATAAAGTTGATTTTGAGAATTACCCGTGCAGAGCTCTAATTTTCTGAACGCCATCTGTCACCCCATCTACAGCAGGAATTGTCCTCTCACCTTCCATAGTTTGTTGCTAAGATAACTAAAATAGCTTACCCCGATTCCCACTGCACTGCAATTATCTCTCCAATTGCTTCTCCAAATCATTATAGTCTCTCCCTCTATTAATAAATCACATGAACACAGTTCTGCAAACAAACAAAAGCATGAGAAGTTAAAGGCGAAACGAAGAATAAAAATAAAAGCTATAAACCAAACAATTTAGGGAAACAATGTTCAAATCTTCAAAAAAAAATTCCTCTGTATATCACCGTGTCCGTAGATTTACCACTGGGATCACAAGCGTCAACATCTACCCTATCAATTTCTCAATTACATAGCTCTGTACTAAACAACGGTCCAGGAAAACTATTGACACGCAATTAAATAAACAGAGAGCAATTCAAATTCAAAATAAAGTTTTTCAAAAACTAAAATTCCAAAAATAGATTTATAAAACTCATCGGTAAAAATTTGAGTTATAAAAACATTTCAAGGTCAGATCATTTTTCCTCAACCAAAAAGGGTATTCAAAATCAACATCCACCTCACCGTCTTATGGCTCAATTATATAATTCAGTACCAACATCGCAGTGGAAGAAGACTAATCCTACACCTCCAAAATCATGCATAGGATTTCAAAATTAAAACACTCACACTCAGAGCAATTCAAATTAAAGTTGCTAAAAACCTCATATTCCAAAACAGAATCCTGAAATTCATTGTCGAACAAGATCAAAGTTAAGAAATCACGATTCGATGTTAGGAAATGGAACAGGCTAACAAAATGGAATGTGACCGTTGAAGGTTTTACTCACCACGATGAGGTTCAGAATCCAACAAGGATAAAGAACGGAGGAAGTGGTCGAAACGGTGCGCATTTGCAGATCCAAGCTCGAGCGAAAGCGAAGTAAGATCTGCAAATGCACGTCAACCACCAAAATTGAAGAATGGAAGATGGAAAAGAGAAAAGAGAGAGTTAAACGGTCTTTCTTCTCTCTATTCAAACATAAAGGGGCGGACTCTTCAGTTTCAAACCCTATGCTTAAATCTCGAACATCTTTCAAATCTGGACGGTGCAGATGTTGACACTTAGATAAAGGTTCCCTTAGCTGCACAGTAACACACATTTTAAAAAAAATAAGACACGGATAAATTTATTTTTAAAAAATATACTATTCTGTCACCTCTCTTTTTCTTTCTTCAAAATTTCACTGCCACTCATTATTTTAGTATTATTTATTTAGAGTGGTCCTGTTTTTATTTAACCATAAAGTAGCTATTAGTTATGACTTTTTTAATTTACATTTAATAATTATAAAAAATCAAAGCGTTTAATAATTAGTCAAACTCATCTTTCATGAAAGTTAATGTACTTATGGCACTAGTCATGTATTAGTTGAAATAATTCATTCATTTAATTTACAAGCTAATATAGACAGTAGTAGAATAAAATTTAAATTTTAATATAAATATTAAAATTATAAAGAACAAGTTCAAGATATGAAATTTCAGTTACTTTTAAACATACTTTAACATGGTCTGACTTTTACTATGTGAAAATATAATTAATATTTAAAAGTAATAATATTAATTTCTTTTTATTTCTTTTATTTGTAACTTATAATTAAGGATTAAATAGAACATAAACATTAATTAATGTTTTATTTTATCATTAAATTTTATTAAATTCACATTTAAATTAATTAATGTTTTATTTGGTCTGTGATGTTTTCAAGGAAAAAACTTTTAATTCTAATAAATGTATCTAATTTTTATGTCATGGTAATATGTTTTTTTAATTTTTATTTATTTAACTGAGTCTCAATTTTGTTTAAAAATCAATAATATTAGATTTTTTTTAAATTGGTTTATTTGATGGTTTTACATTATCTTACTTTATTTTCTTTTTCTTTTCCTTAGTTTATTTGTTATTTTTTTTTTCTTCTTCCTTTACATCACCTTTAAGTAACTTTTTTCTTTTTTTTTATTATACGTTGTTTATATTATTTAATACGTTTTAATTTAAACGATGGTTTCAAACAATATTTAATATATAAAAAAAATTACATTGTTAAATTAAAATAATAATATCCATTTGTATTTTAAGTTTAAATATTATAATACAACAATGTCTTGGAAAGAAACGAATTTTAACCTTTCGTTTAAGTTTAACAAAAATATATTTAACTCTTATAATAAATTTAATTTAATACTACACTATGTAAATTAATATTAAATTTATACAAGTTTAAATTATATAAACAACAATGTTAAATTTATACAAGTTTAAATGATGTTACAGACACTTTAATAAATTTAATTCAATCTTACTTTATAAAAATAACAATGTTAAATTTATACAGGTTTAAATATATCTCCCAAACAACTTTTTACATATAAAGATATCAATAATTTAAATTTTATGTAGTTTGAATTTTAAAAACCTATATTTAATTATTATTATTTAAGATTGTGTAAATTTTGTCCTTTTCACTTGTGAACATGTTTCATGTATGCATGTGAAAGCATTGGTAATAAGTACTAAGAATAGGAAAAACTTGTTGAACTCAATAACTTATTAATTCCATTAGGAAGAGAGGGAGGGGAGAGATACATATTTATGACTTTATTGTTATAAATATTAATTAAATATTTTATTTTCAAAAACTAAAAATAATAACAAATAAAACATAATATATTATGAAGTATTATTCAAGCTTAAATAATACATATTTTATTTTCTCTAATATCAAATATTAAGAAAAATAATAATTATATAAATATTAAAATAACAATTTGTTAAAATGAACTAATTACATTTAAGATAAAAAAGGATACCTAAAAGTAATTTATGAAATTAATATAAAAAAGTTAATCAAAGTTTTTTAAATCACCTAAAATATTAATGATTTTTTATAAATATATAGAGGTTATTTATGAAATATAATCTCTTACTTTCATTTTTCAATTTTAAAACATACCCATTTTATTCAAAATTTTCACTATTTTATAGAAAGAACCTCGCATCATATATTCATTTCTAGTTATTTCTCCTATAGTTTTTCTTTCACTCCCTCAACTTTTTCACTAGATTCAAGAAAAAAAAAAGGTTAATGCAAATGATAACCAACCTTGTGTTATTGGTCCATCAGACTTCAACATGGGAATAACAAATATGGCACATGTGATTAGTTTATTCCATTGCTATACCAGCAAGTTTCAAATAAAATCAAGAATATTTTCAAATACACCATATAATTCGATTCATTGACTGTGTTTCTAGGTATTTAAATAGTTGCTACAATTAATATAATAAAAATGTAATATCCGTATACAAGTGTGCTATTTTCTTTTAGTTTAAATTTGATTGAAAATATGATATGATATAGTATAATATTAATAATAAATATACAATACTAGAAAATAACAATTAGAAATAAAAAATATAACAATTAACCTATAAATGAAATATTATAAGAGTTAAAAATTACAGTTTTAAATCCTTTCAAAAATAATTTTATCAATTAAATTAAAACAGTTAAAAATATTGTATAAATATGTCTAGTTTTATCAAGTTATATTTGTGTTATTTTACAGATAATTACAGTTTTAAATCCATTCAAAAATAATTTTATCAATTAAATTAAAACAGTTGAAAATATTGTCTAAATATGTCTAGTTTTATCAAGTTATATTTGTGTGTTATTTTACAGATAATTATACGAAATACTTATAATCTAACAGCCTAGTTTAACATTTTCAACTATCAGTTAATGTTCGTAAAATCTATTTTTATATAATCTTTTGTTTTGAAATATATATTAACATGAAATTATCAAAATTGCATAATCAATATAATTAATTTAGATAAATTTTTCAAAAATATAATTAACTATATCTCATAAATCGCTATTCTAAATTCCAGAAGTAACCGTAGCAAAATTACACCTCATTTTATATTATTTTTTCTTAATTTAATAGTTCTAGTAAAAGATAAAATAAGAGTTATAGAGGGAAATTACATTTTTTGTAATTAATTTAGAGTGTAAACATACTTTAACTTTTTCAAGTATAAATAGTTTGAAATCAGTCCCTCCAAGTTTTATAGTTTCTAATTCTTAAATAATTTTTTTTTGTGTAGTCTGCATTGGAATATTAAATGTTTTTAATGAATAGTAAGTGTTCTAGAAATTCATGAAAATCTTTAAAAAATTAATGAAATAAAGTGATTTAAAAGTAAATCATAATATTATGATTTTGGCAGTTTTTAGTTTTAGAATTTTTTTGAAAAGAAATAACTTTTTGCTTTAAAACATAAAGAAATCATGTTTCCCAGATATATAAATTGTCTTAATCTTAATATTATGAATCTTTAATGGATAAAATTTTAAATATATATCTAAAAGTTTGGATTAGTTCAAATAGTTTAGTTATTGCACTTAATTATAATATTCTGCAATGCATGAAGTTTATCATGGTTTGGATGCAAAGATTTGGAAAAGAATACAAATCAAAATCATTCGAAAAATAAAACAAGGATAAAATAAAAAATATATATATATAACTTAGAGATATATAACAACTTCAAGCTAAAATTCCTCAAAAGACATACATGGAGTTTCGGAAGAACAAAATATTTTGAATCACATCCATTCGGCAAATCTATATCCCAATGAAAAAATGATAATCCAACATATAAAATGTGATGATTTCTAATATACACTCCTTGGGCAAATAAGATTTCAATTTTCCAATTTTAATTAAATTTCTCGCAACACAATCAACTGTCGGTCGTTATGAAATATTTCTATCATTCAATTACAAAAATATTATATAAAAACCATCTTTATTGAAACCAAACATGTTTTCTGAATATACACACACATACGAAAGGATTTAACTTTTCTTACGATTCCTGACAATTTGTAAGAATTCTCTTCCTAAACATTTCTCCAAAGTGTATTTGGAAAAATTAAGAGAATTCCCCAACCGCCAAGAACTTTCGTATGTTTCACCAGATCAACGGACTAAAATAAGCTTCATCATCAACTGATTACTCTGGAAAAAGCGCAAGTGTGAGAAGCAATATATTTATTTACTCTAAAAATTGTTTTATCCTATCATTGAACACATTATTCTATTCTATGTCATTATGTAAAATATGAACCTCGCAAAAGAAAAATAAATATATATATATATGTATATATAAAAGGAACGTGATAATATAGAAATATGGCAAGTAATGATAATGTTACCATGTAATAACGAAGAACCATAAAAACAAAACTTAGTATATGAGCGGAGAATTCAAGAAGCAGTAAGCTGGTTCGGAACCTTGCTGGTTGATATGGAAATTATGCAGCACCAATTTTCTGAGCCTTATTTGCACGACCAAATCTAGAACCGTTATCTCTAGAGCGTGCATGTTTGCTCCCTCTACCATGCCATCCTCCCCTGCAATGAGAATATAACTAATTTGTGTTCCACCCTTACAAGAGCAACCAATAGAAAAAAGGGAAAAAAAGTCCAAAAAAAAAACAACGGTAAGTAAATTTCAGAGCATAGTTGATTCCAACCACGTACCTTCCTTGCTTATTCTTAAATTCTCGGTGTTTGCCTTGATTACCACGAAGACGGCTCCAGTATTCTTTTTCGGCCTCACCTGAAATCATTATAAAAAAAAAAAAAAAAGACTATCAGCTTATCCAAACCATTCTCACTTTGGTACTAATCTCACCAACTTCTGTACTGATGATGAAAAATAATATTTTAGGCCGTAAACGAAATACAAACAAAAACTAGATAACTGCTTTAGTAACAAAAGAAAATGAAGTAGAACTAACCAGTCACTGGATCTAAAATAGCAATGAAATTCTTTACCACCAAACCGCCCTTTTCTGAAATAACTGCAGCAGCACGAGCTTTCTGAGAAGCTTCCGTTTCTTCAAATCGAATATATCCTGACACTTCTCCAATCTTGAAATCGATGTACTAAACAGAAAACCAAGCACATTTGATCAATTCAGAAAGCTTGTTTATGGCCAATTTTTCAGTAGCAGGACTCTAGCCAGCCATCAAGTTGAGCAAAAAAAACTACAAACAAAGAAGTATCCTCCTTCCAGAAACAGGAAAGTAAACTCCAAAGGGGGTGGGTGCCGAGTTATATCAGACACCAGCAAAATCTTAAACAAACAAGGCAAAAAGCTCTATTAGCTGAAGGAAGGGGGAAAGCCTACTACCTTAACTGTACCAAAGTTTTCGAAGACACTCCTTAAATCCTCACGTGAGACTACATCCATGTTGTCCTTGTAATCAGCAGCAGAAAATTTTTCACCGGCTTGTGGCTTCTTTTCTGCTCTTTCTGTTTCCTTTGTTTCTGTTGTTTCATTCTTTTCTTTGCTTTCAGTTTCCTTTTCTTCTTTCATCTCATTGTTGTCTTGACTTCCAGTTTCCTTGGATTCACTCATCTCATTGTTGATTTGACTTCCAGTTCCATTTGCTTCTTTCATCTGATTGTTGTCTTGACTTCCAGTTTCCTTGGATTCACTCATCTCATTGTTGATTTGACTTCCAGTTCCATTTGCTTCTTTCATCTGATTGTTGTCTTGACTTCCAGTTTCCTTTGCCTCTTTTGTCTCATTGTTTTCTTCATCCACCTTTCGGTCATTTTCTCCAGCAGCAATTTCAGGCTTTTCACCTGTTTTGGGGACAGCACTATTATGTTGATCAGCAACGCTTTGGTCTGACGGAATTTCTTCTGAAATACTCTTTAGTTTGAAGGCAATAATTAAGCCTTTAGGGTAGCTGTTATGAAAATGAATAAAAACTGTAAGTCAGTGTGTATACTTTCCTTTGGGGCAATAAAAAGATTGACAACTTTTACCTTTCTTCTTCATTTGAGTTATTCTGGTGATTTGAACCCAAATGTGGACGAGATTTTTCAAAATCTTCTAATTCTTTTTCCCTCTCTGCATCAAAGTCCTTCCTGAATTGAGTAAATATAAACATTAGATATATCCATATATTATCTGACACAGTATTAATTCATTTCGTTTAACTGTTTCAAATACCAACCAAATTCAGTAATACGACTATAAGTTATAAGCAACAATTCAGTGAATTTGAATTATTGATAAAATGACACCAGGACAATGTGGTACAAAAGAAACATCAGACACATGTTTTAGAATTTAATTAATCTCAGGTAAAGGTACTCTCGAAGGTTCTTACTTGAGTTTTACTTCTAACTCAGCCCCAGCATACACAAATTTCTCTTTCATAACTTTTTCTACTTCTTCATCTGATGAGAATTCAACAAGGGCAGTGCCACAGAAGAACCTTTTGTCTCGCACATGATGGGGAAGCCGAACACTATTAACCTGAAACCACAAAAATAAATCCATAAACTATAAAAAGGAGATCATACAAAGTACTTCGTACTTAAAAACTACCAGCTAAGAAACAGTGTTTCTATACTCATTAAAAGTAACACATAAATCTAAAGCACTCAACATTAAACAAAAAAACATAATGTCATGGTTCATCTCTTAGTGGAGAATAATGTCTTATGACAAGCATTTTGGCAATGATCTCAATTCCCTTTCAAGAGCACCAAAACTTCTTTTATGCAGATTTGACTCCTGTTGACTTGCACCACACGTTGACAAGGCACGAAGAGTAAAACATGGTCCATTTTAGGGAAATGTTTGCATGTTAATCATGATACCGATCACAGACTCCCTGGTGTTATTATTACCTTAGCATATTGACCAAAGAATTTCTCCACATCTTCAAGTTTCAGATCATACTCAAATGGTGATACAGCAAGTGTTCTTATCTCCACCTGCTCAACAACTTCTGGTTTCGGAAGTTCTGTTGTTCTGCCAACTCTTTTCCCTAAAACATAAGAAAAAACGAAAAAGAGAGAGAGAGAGAGAGAGGATATAACTGGTCATTCTTCATCCAACGTAGGAACATTTTCATCCACATGAAAAATACAATGCTCCACTGAAATCATTCAATTGTTCAGCTCACGAAACACGAAGTTCTAAAGTAAGTTTATTTATATGAATGTGCTTTGTAAATTATTCATCCCAATGACCAAAATAAAAACTTAGTAGAAAAAAAAACACAATAGCACATTATTTTGCAGATGTTGATGAACACTTCAAGTAATCAAAACTACAGAAACCCACAAAAAAGGAGGGAAAAGAAACTAACCATCTTCAGAGATCTTGAGTGAAGCCGAATTTCTCAAAGTTTGCGCAACAGCATTCACGATATCTTGGGGCACTCCATCGGGATTCACATCACCCAAACTAAGGTGCTTACGCATCCGATTAAAAGAGCAAATCAGAGCCAAACTAATCACTGTGCGATCACGGTCAAGGCTATTGATTAACACAGTCACACAAAAAAAGAAAATAGCTAATACGAAAATGAAGAAAAAGGATACAGCCATCTTCGCTTTCAGTGATACTCTTCCTCATAAAACCATCGGTGAGAAGGTTGCTGTCGCTGAAATAAAACTCCACCTGATGGAAAAAAAAAGGAAAAAGGTAACTAAAAATTGAATGAACAATGATAGTAGCAAAATTAATGTTGAAATACAAAGCGAGATTGAATACGAGTCGTACTTGTCGTATCACTTTCTTAGTTGTTTCTTCGTCTAACGATTGCGTTGCCATGGATGAGTGCAGAGAGTCACAGAGTAGGAGAGAGGGTTTAGGGTTTTGTTGGTAACTGCCAAGTACCTTCAACTTTGGGCTTGAGTTATGTTATGGTCTAGTTTTGGTAGTTTTAAACAACCACTTTCTGAATTCTGAAATTAAAACGAAATATTAAGCGGGATTATTAAACCATTAGCATCTCCTTTTGTTTTATTTTTATTTGAAATTTTGTAAGCTGAACCATAATGTTTTCGTGATAAATTTTGAAAGAAAATAAAAATTCAGGATTTTGTAAAAATAATTTAATTAACTAAATAATTTAATCAAAATTCTAAATTTTACTCAAAAAAAATAATAATATAAAATTTGTTATATTTTTTTAATTTCTAGAAAAAAAAATTCTCACAGTTTATTAACTTGAATCTCAGTTTATTTTTCTTCCAAATTTTAAATATTTTCTATAATAATTGCAAAAAAGAAATCGGACATATATAAGTGCCATTTTCTAAGTGGAGTTAGTGAGAATTTGTTTTATTAAACCTAAAAAAAAGTAGTTATAAGG
Source organism: Vigna umbellata (assembly GCF_029865625.1). Lineage (NCBI taxonomy): Eukaryota > Viridiplantae > Streptophyta > Magnoliopsida > Fabales > Fabaceae > Vigna > Vigna umbellata. The sequence goes on from NC_142166.1 coordinate 45,102,312, forward strand.
ATAATTATTTTATTAATCGTATAGAAATCTCCATAAATATATTTTATACTTTCAAACCGAGAGATGCAAGTATTAAATTCTCTTAAAATGTCCACTCTTCTCCTTTATCAGATGTAGATACATCAAATTTTTTGCCGATAAAAGAAAATACATCACAATTTATATTAAAAATAATAGAAATTTTATTTTGGAGTTCGTTGATTTATTAAAATGCATAATATAAAATGTTTTCTGCCTGATAAAATTATTTAAAACACAAAACTAGTCTTTCTCCCGTTATTCTCTCACCCACTATCTTGATCAGTTAGTATTTGTCATAAATCCTACTTCGTGCTTGATCACACACACCTTACTTTCCTGTTATTAATTAATATATGTATAGTGCTCCTGAAAGAATTAAGGCTGAGAGTAAATGTACGAATTTAAGATAATTTTAGAATAAAATGTGTATTTTTTAAGAGATCTAAAAGTGATTGTAAATAAATTTAAAAATAAAGTTTGTAAAAAATTTATGAGAAATTTAACTAATGTAATAGATGAAAAAATGTTTAAATAAATGAAAAAAATAAAAATTATTAAATTACACTTAATTTTAATAGTAATAAAAAATTATATTATGAATAACATATTTTTTATGAAAATTATTTGAAATAGTAAAATTAAAAAGAAAATAATAAATAATTAAAATAAAAAAGAAATGTAAGGACTTGGATTTGAGTCAGCAAAAAGGGGATGACAAGTGGCAAAGGATGAGAGGTTGAGTACTTTAAAATAAAATTACATTAGTTTGGAAACAGTGGGTTTTAACTCATTCCTCTTGTCTGAGAAACCATTCCCCTTCCAGCAAGCTCTCTCCTCCTCCTACATCTTCTCCCTTTCCATCCTTCACACTGAACCATTAAAATCTTGATTAGGTGCTGCCCCAACGATCACAAAGTAGCGGGTGTTGCTCTTAGTCGGTCAATTTTCCCAAATCTGAACCGGTAAGAAAACCCCCTTTCTCATGTGCCCTAGGGTTGTAAGCATGTGATTGAACTTGGTGCATGCAACCCATTTCGTTTTCTTCCATAATCTAGCTTCTATTTGGTGCTAAGATTCGTTTTCTATCATCAATTGATGATTTATAGGTGATTCTAACCTTTTGAAAGTGCAAGCAAGTGGTCTAGGGTTTCTACTTGAGCTTGGTTGTCTACACTAGAGGTAAGGGGAGCTAGTTCTCTTTTTGATTTTACTGTATGACGTGATTACATAATGATTTTCAAATTGGTATGTTGTTGGAAGCATAATTTTGAATTTTGCTAACTTGAAATGCATGTATGAAAGTGTGAGTGCTACGTGAATGTGGTGATTGATGGATGTGAACTGTTTGGGATGATTTTGAGTGATGAATTATGTATGTTGGAACTGTTTTGGTGTGTAAAATTTGTTATGGTGTTGATAGGAAGGAAAATCAAGTGTCTTAGGGTCACTTTTTGGTCATTTTAGAGGAAGTGAGGTAGGGATTTTGAGTAAATGAAGGCTGCAGTGTTCCTGGACTGTTTGGGCAGCCTAGACAAGTCCATTGTGACTTGTTAGAAGCATAACAGTAGTTGAAAACAGGTTCCAAGTAGTGGAATCGAATTTGGGTCCCTAAGTTGTTGAAATTAGTGTTTTGGATGCTGAAAGTGAACTTTAATCACTTAAAAATGGTGGTAGAAATGTTTAGAATCATTTGGATAAGTTTAATTAAGTCTAAAATGAGAATTAAGAGTCTAAGAAGTTGGGAAAAGTGGTTAGAAATGGTTAAGGGAGGTTCTGTTACCATTCTGCAGAGTTCTGAGAATTCTGCAGAATTAAATTCTGCAGAACGCGCAAACTGAGCGTTCGTCCATGGCGGAGCTGAACGCTCGGCCATGCATGTGCTGAGTGACGTTCGGTCAAATGTTGGTTGGATGAACGTTCGGTCTTAGGAGATGATAGTAATAGCGTTCGTCCATGGGAATGTGTTAGTGATTAGCGTTCGTCCTTGTCTGGGGACGTTCGGTCAAAGGTTGGAGTGATTAGCGTTCGTCCTTGTCTGGGGACGTTCGGTCAAAGGTTGGTGTGATTAGCGTTCGTCCTTGTCTGGGGACGTTCGGTCAAAGGTTGGTGTGATTAGCGTTCGTCCTTGTCTGGGGACGTTCGGTCAAATGTTGGGGGATTAGCGTTCGTCCTTGAGCCGGTGTTAGTAATCAGTTAGCGTTCGGTCATGATGAGGCTTGATATTGAAGCGTTCGTCCTAGTTATAACAGCGTTCGTCCAAATTGGGTTCGTCCAAGTGCTTTTGGCGTTCGTCCAAATAGGGATCGTCCAAGATGTTAGGACGTTCGTCCAACAGGGTCCGTCCAAGGACTTTTGGGCGCTCGTCCAAGCAGTTCGTCCAAGCGGTTAGGACGTTCGTCCAAACAGGGTCCGTCCAAGGACTTTTGGGCGCTCGTCCAAGTAGTTCGTCCAATGGTGTTAGGACGTTCGTCCAAACAGTGTCCGCCCAAGGGCTTTTGGACGCTCGTCCAAACAGTGTTCGTCCAGTGATATTTTCTTTTGTGCTTTCTCTCATTCCAGTAAGCTTTGTTAATTAAATATTTCGGTTACAATTTATGAATGCATCTTCATGTGATCCAGATTGGTTGAAAGTGTATGATTATAAGTGGTTTATGATGTACATTGTTGATTCAAAAGGAATATTATGAGATTTAAAATGGTCGGATTAAATCGGAAATTTAGATCTCTCGGTGAGATCAGTTAGTGTATTGAATGAATGTAAGAGGCTTCCATATGGGGGGTTATCCCTAACACTCCAACGGTCTTTCATTCTCACTTAGAGAGGATCGACGCGTGTGGTGGGAGTAGTGGGAGGTCCTAGGGTAGACGCTATCACTGGAGGTCTATTCCGCGGTAACGGATTAGCCTTGTGTATGGTCGGGTGGAACCCCTCGGCAATGGCTTTGCAAAGCAGTAGAGGCCATCACAAGTGCACAACCCGCCCCAGCTCTACATACATTCTATGTCCGGACGTGTCTAGAGTCTTAACATGATAGGATACTTGTCTTGATGAGTGTTATTAAATAAATGCTTATGTTTATGATGACTTATGTGTATGGATATTCTGGTAAATGCTAGATTGGTTGAAAATGAATTGTATGATTGTTTGAGATCTAGCTCACCGTTGCATTTGTGTGTGTTGCATGTGTTTGATTTCCCTCTTGCGATGATCATCCAATCCTTTGGATGTGAGCAGTAGGTGATGATGTACCCTTGGAGCAAGCGTTGGAGAATGAGGAAGACCCAGCTCCTAGTGCTTAGGATTTCTTCTAGCTATGATGTTCAATAGCTTTTTATTTTGAAAAACTTCTAGCCTTCATTTTAGCATGATCTGTATTTTGGAGAATTATGAGCTTGTACTTATATTTTAAAGTTTTCCAGTCAGACTTGGATAACTGTACTCCTAATTCCATCTATTGCGTACTCCTAACTGTTTCTATTATTATAATTGATGCATTCTACGTATATACTTTGTTATATATTTTGGGATGTCACATTTATGGTATCAGAGCAGTTTTTATCCTTAAAGAACCTGTAGGGTGTGTGCATCCTTTGTTTGTGCTTATGTGCCTTAATTGTACGGAAGCATTCTAAATTCTTGAGTAAGACTAATTGTTTTACTCTCTGCTCTTAAACAGAATATGGCACCTAGGCTTCCTCCTCCTCCCCCACAGGCCGATCCGTCTGACTCTAATCAGATGCTGAATGAGGTGCTGCAAGCATTACAGCAACAGAATGCTAATTTGGTGCAACAGAATACCATTGCACTACAAAACCTGGAAGCTGCTAGGATGTCGGCTGAGAATGCTAGAGTGGCATCTGAGAACACTCAAAGACAGCTCATTGAAGTGTTGACTAGCGGCAGGGCCACTCCAGGTGCTTCTTCCTCTGCTACTCCTGCCCAGGAGTGGAGTCTGGAGAGTTTTCTCCAACATCATCCAGCCCGATTCACTGGGAAATGTAGCCCTGATGAAGCAGACCATTGGTTTAGGGACATGGAGAGAATCTATGAGGCTAAGGGGTGTCCTGATGAGAGGAAGCTGGCCTACACTCAATATCTGTTGACCGGGGAAGCTGGCCACTGGTGGAGCAGTACACGGTTGATCTTGGAGGGAGCTAGAACCCCTGTCACATGGGACTTATTTAAGAGGAAGTTCTATAGGGAATACTTCCCTGACACTCTTAGATATGCTAAGGAAGTGGAGTTTTTGGAGCTAGTGCAGGGGAATATGTCGGTATCTGAGTATACTGACCGCTTCAAACATCTTCTTAGATTTAACACCATGACAGTGGATGAAGAGTGGCAATGCCGCAAGTTTGAAAACGGGTTGCGTGGCGACATCAAGCTCTTGGTGAGAGGTCATCGTCTGAGGGAGTTTCCAGCTCTTGTGGAGATGGCTAGGGATATGGAGAAGACAAAGAAAGAAGCTGAGGGATACTCGAGCCGTCAGGCCCAGCCCCTGAGGGTTGGGGGACCAGCCATGTCTAGAGGCGGGTCCAGTTCCAGGAAGACACCATACTCCAGATCTTCTTCTTCTCGTAGTTCTGGAGGATCTTCTCAGCCTTCCGTTCAGCCGAGCCAGTCCTCATCTCAGAGTGGCGTGAGATGCTATGGATGTGGCGGTTCGCACTACTTGTCTTCATGTCCCCAGAGGACTAATTTTCGGAGGTGCAACCGATGCCACAAGGAGGGCCACTATGAGCGTGATTGCCCTATGGGAAGGAGAGCTACTTCCCAGCCACAGCATGCAGGGAGATCTCAGCACAGAGGTGGCATCAGACCTCAGGCCACTGGACGTGTTTATGCACTGACAGGGACAGAAGCAGCTAGCTCAGGTGATTTGATTTTCGGTACATGTGTATTGGGTGGTAGATCTTGCATGGTGTTGTTTGACTCTGGAGCGACACACTCATTTGTGTCTGAGACTTGTGCTAGAGAGTTGGGGTTACCAGTGAGAGAGCTACAGTATGACTTGACTGTATCTACTCCTACTTCTGGGATAGTGAAGACATCTACAGTTTGTGTTAGATGTTCAGTAGTGGTTGAGGGGCGTCAGTACAAGGTAAACTTGATATGTTTGCCTTTGCAGGGTTTGGATGTCATCCTAGGGATGGATTGGCTGTCTATCAATCGTATTCTCATTGATTGTGGAGAGAAGAAGCTAGTATTTCCCAATGAGGAGGATTACACACCTCTGACTCTTGGTGTGTTGAGGCAAGACCTAATAGAAGGTGCATGTTGTTTCCTGATACTATCACACATGGAAGTAAAGCAAGGAGATGCTGACGTAGACCTCTCGGTAGTCAGTGAATTTCTTGATGTGTTTCCTGAGGAGATTCCTGGCTTACCTCCTCCAAGAGAGGTAGAGTTTTCTATAGACCTTGTATCTGGAGCAGGGCCTATCTCTATAGCCCCATATCGCATGGCGCCAGCCGAATTGGCCGAATTGAAAAAGCAGATTGAAGAGTTGTTGGAGAAACAGTTCATCCGGCCTAGTGTTTCTCCTTGGGGTGCGCCGGTATTACTGGTAAAGAAGAAGGATGGCAGTTCGAGATTGTGTGTGGATTACAGGCAACTTAACAAATTAACCATCAAGAATAAGTACCCTTTGCCTAGAATTGATGATCTGATGGACCAGCTACATGGGGCAGTTGTGTTTTCCAAGATTGATCTACGGTCCGGCTATCACCAAATATTAGTTAAGGCTGATGATGTTCAGAAGACAGCCTTTAGATCCAGATATGGCCATTACGAGTATGTGGTCATGCCCTTTGGTGTGACTAATGCCCCTGCCATATTCATGGATTACATGAATAGGATTTTTCGACCTTTCCTAGATAAATTCGTTGTCGTCTTCATAGATGACATTCTAATATATTCTAAGAGTGAAGAAGAACACGCCGATCATCTTAGAACAGTGCTGAGGATATTGAGAGAAAGAAAGTTGTATGCCAAGCTCTCAAAATGTGAGTTCTGGATGAGAGAAGTGCAGTTCCTTGGTCATATTATATCAGCTGATGGGATTTCTGTAGATCCGGCCAAGGTTCAAGCCGTGTTGCAATGGGAAAGACCAAAGTCAGTCACTGAGGTCAGAAGCTTTGTTGGGTTAGCAGGCTACTACCGTCGCTTCATTGAAGATTTCTCTAAGATTGTAGCCCCTTTGACACAGCTAACTAGGAAAGACACTCCATTTGCATGGACAGACCGTTGTGAGGCTAGCTTTCAGGAGTTGAAGCAGAGATTGACTAGCGCTCCAGTATTGGCCATTCCTGACACAGGTAAACCTTTTGAGGTTTTCTGTGATGCTTCCTATCAGGGATTAGGATGTGTCTTGATGCAAGAAAGAAGAGTTGTTGCATATGCCTCAAGACAACTAAAGATTCATGAGAGAAACTACCCTACACATGACCTGGAATTAGCTGCAGTGGTGTTTGCTCTCAAGATATGGAGACATTATTTGTATGGAGCTCAATTTCAGGTGTTCAGTGATCACAAGAGCCTGAAGTATCTCTTTGATCAGAAGGAGCTTAATATGAGACAGAGAAGGTGGATGGAATTCTTGAAGGATTACGATTTTGACCTTCTTTATCATCCCGGGAAGGCAAATGTAGTTGCTGATGCCTTAAGCAGAAAGTCAGTACATGTTTCTGCATTGATGGTTAAAGAGTTGGAGCTAGTTGAGAGCTTCAGTGATTTAAAGCTGGATGTAGAATTTGAACCTGATGGCATTAGATGTTGCAAATTGGTTATATCAAGTAGTATCTTTGAAAGAATTAAGGAGGGACAACTAGTAGACCCCGAGCTTCAGAAGTCAAGGGCTTTAATTGGTAAAGAACAAGGAAAAGATTTTAACACTGGGACAGACGGTCTTCTACGATTCAGAGGAAGAACATGTATACCAAATGATGGAGAGCTGAAAAGAGTGATTTTAGAAGAAGGACATCGCAGTCGTTTTAGCATGCATCCCGGCATGACTAAAATGTACCAGGACCTCAAGGAGTCATTTTGGTGGTCAGGAATGAAAAGTGATATAGCTAAATTTGTTTCCTCTTGCCTTACCTGTCAGAAGGCTAAGATAGAACACCAGAGGCCAGGTGGTATGTTACAACAACCTGAGGTTCCTGAGTGGAAATGGGACAGCATTGCCATGGATTTCGTAACCCATTTGCCACACACTGTCAGAAAGCATGATGCCATCTGGGTAATAGTTGATAGATTGACCAAGAGTGCCCACTTCTTAGCAATTAATTTGAAGATGTCTATGCAGAAGTTAGCTCAGTTGTACATCAAGGAAATAGTTAGATTGCATGGTGTGCCTTCCAGCATCATATCGGACAGAGACCCCCGCTTCACTTCGCGTTTCTGGCAGACTTTACAGAATGAGATGGGCAGTAAACTCCAGATGAGTTCTGCTTACCATCCTCAGACTGATGGTCAGTCAGAACGGACTATACAGTCATTGGAGGATTTGCTTAGGACGTGTGTACTTGATCATCTGGGAGTCTGGGATGAAGTGCTACCATTGGTGGAGTTCACATATAATAACAGCTTTCAAACCAGTATTGGAATGGCACCGTTCGAAGCTCTGTATGGGAGGCGCTGCAGGACACCTTTATGCTGGTTCCAGGATGGGGAGTTTGTGTTGGCTGGGCCAGAAATAGTGCAACAAACGACTGAGAAAGTGAGAGTAATTCAAGAGAGAATGAGAGCCTCACAGAGTAGGCAGAAATCATATGCTGACAGGAGACGCAGGCCTTTGGAGTTCGAGGCCGATGACCATGTGTTTATTCGTGTGACACCTACTACTGGAGTAGGGAGGGCTATCCGTGCTAAGAAGCTTTCTCCCAGATACCTTGGGCCATATCAGATTACTAGACGCATCGGACCAGTCGCATATGAGATAGCTATGCCGCCCCAGCTAGCTAATCTCCATCCAGTCTTTCATGTTTCTCAGCTTCGGAAGTATGTCCCCGACCCTTCTCATGTGTTGGAAGCTGACACTGTACGAGTCAAGGAAGATCTCTCTATAGAGATGCAACCGGTCAAAGTAGATGAGAGGCTATCCAAACGACCAGATGGGAAAGCTACCAGACTGATCAAAGTCATTTGGGACAGTAGAACCGGCGATTCTACCTGGGAGAAAGAGGAAGAGATGAAGAAGTCATATCCTCACTTGTTTTCTGGTAAGTCCTAATTTTCGAGGACGAAAATTCTTGTTGTTGGGGAGAATGTAAGGACTTGGATTTGAGTCAGCAAAAAGGGGATGACAAGTGGCAAAGGATGAGAGGTTGAGTACTTTAAAATAAAATTACATTAGTTTGGAAACAGTGGGTTTTAACTCATTCCTCTTGTCTGAGAAACCATTCCCCTTCCAGCAAGCTCTCTCCTCCTCCTACATCTTCTCCCTTTCCATCCTTCACACTGAACCATTAAAATCTTGATTAGGTGCTGCCCCAACGATCACAAAGTAGCGGGTGTTGCTCTTAGTCGGTCAATTTTCCCAAATCTGAACCGGTAAGAAAACCCCCTTTCTCATGTGCCCTAGGGTTGTAAGCATGTGATTGAACTTGGTGCATGCAACCCATTTCGTTTTCTTCCATAATCTAGCTTCTATTTGGTGCTAAGATTCGTTTTCTATCATCAATTGATGATTTATAGGTGATTCTAACCTTTTGAAAGTGCAAGCAAGTGGTCTAGGGTTTCTACTTGAGCTTGGTTGTCTACACTAGAGGTAAGGGGAGCTAGTTCTCTTTTTGATTTTACTGTATGACGTGATTACATAATGATTTTCAAATTGGTATGTTGTTGGAAGCATAATTTTGAATTTTGCTAACTTGAAATGCATGTATGAAAGTGTGAGTGCTACGTGAATGTGGTGATTGATGGATGTGAACTGTTTGGGATGATTTTGAGTGATGAATTATGTATGTTGGAACTGTTTTGGTGTGTAAAATTTGTTATGGTGTTGATAGGAAGGAAAATCAAGTGTCTTAGGGTCACTTTTTGGTCATTTTAGAGGAAGTGAGGTAGGGATTTTGAGTAAATGAAGGCTGCAGTGTTCCTGGACTGTTTGGGCAGCCTAGACAAGTCCATTGTGACTTGTTAGAAGCATAACAGTAGTTGAAAACAGGTTCCAAGTAGTGGAATCGAATTTGGGTCCCTAAGTTGTTGAAATTAGTGTTTTGGATGCTGAAAGTGAACTTTAATCACTTAAAAATGGTGGTAGAAATGTTTAGAATCATTTGGATAAGTTTAATTAAGTCTAAAATGAGAATTAAGAGTCTAAGAAGTTGGGAAAAGTGGTTAGAAATGGTTAAGGGAGGTTCTGTTACCATTCTGCAGAGTTCTGAGAATTCTGCAGAATTAAATTCTGCAGAACGCGCAAACTGAGCGTTCGTCCATGGCGGAGCTGAACGCTCGGCCATGCATGTGCTGAGTGACGTTCGGTCAAATGTTGGTTGGATGAACGTTCGGTCTTAGGAGATGATAGTAATAGCGTTCGTCCATGGGAATGTGTTAGTGATTAGCGTTCGTCCTTGTCTGGGGACGTTCGGTCAAAGGTTGGAGTGATTAGCGTTCGTCCTTGTCTGGGGACGTTCGGTCAAAGGTTGGTGTGATTAGCGTTCGTCCTTGTCTGGGGACGTTCGGTCAAAGGTTGGTGTGATTAGCGTTCGTCCTTGTCTGGGGACGTTCGGTCAAATGTTGGGGGATTAGCGTTCGTCCTTGAGCCGGTGTTAGTAATCAGTTAGCGTTCGGTCATGATGAGGCTTGATATTGAAGCGTTCGTCCTAGTTATAACAGCGTTCGTCCAAATTGGGTTCGTCCAAGTGCTTTTGGCGTTCGTCCAAATAGGGATCGTCCAAGATGTTAGGACGTTCGTCCAACAGGGTCCGTCCAAGGACTTTTGGGCGCTCGTCCAAGCAGTTCGTCCAAGCGGTTAGGACGTTCGTCCAAACAGGGTCCGTCCAAGGACTTTTGGGCGCTCGTCCAAGTAGTTCGTCCAATGGTGTTAGGACGTTCGTCCAAACAGTGTCCGCCCAAGGGCTTTTGGACGCTCGTCCAAACAGTGTTCGTCCAGTGATATTTTCTTTTGTGCTTTCTCTCATTCCAGTAAGCTTTGTTAATTAAATATTTCGGTTACAATTTATGAATGCATCTTCATGTGATCCAGATTGGTTGAAAGTGTATGATTATAAGTGGTTTATGATGTACATTGTTGATTCAAAAGGAATATTATGAGATTTAAAATGGTCGGATTAAATCGGAAATTTAGATCTCTCGGTGAGATCAGTTAGTGTATTGAATGAATGTAAGAGGCTTCCATATGGGGGGTTATCCCTAACACTCCAACGGTCTTTCATTCTCACTTAGAGAGGATCGACGCGTGTGGTGGGAGTAGTGGGAGGTCCTAGGGTAGACGCTATCACTGGAGGTCTATTCCGCGGTAACGGATTAGCCTTGTGTATGGTCGGGTGGAACCCCTCGGCAATGGCTTTGCAAAGCAGTAGAGGCCATCACAAGTGCACAACCCGCCCCAGCTCTACATACATTCTATGTCCGGACGTGTCTAGAGTCTTAACATGATAGGATACTTGTCTTGATGAGTGTTATTAAATAAATGCTTATGTTTATGATGACTTATGTGTATGGATATTCTGGTAAATGCTAGATTGGTTGAAAATGAATTGTATGATTGTTTGAGATCTAGCTCACCCTTGCATTTGTGTGTGTTGCATGTGTTTGATTTCCCTCTTGCGATGATCATCCAATCCTTTGGATGTGAGCAGTAGGTGATGATGTACCCTTGGAGCAAGCGTTGGAGAATGAGGAAGACCCAGCTCCTAGTGCTTAGGATTTCTTCTAGCTATGATGTTCAATAGCTTTTTATTTTGAAAAACTTCTAGCCTTCATTTTAGCATGATCTGTATTTTGGAGAATTATGAGCTTGTACTTATATTTTAAAGTTTTCCAGTCAGACTTGGATAACTGTACTCCTAATTCCATCTATTGCGTACTCCTAACTGTTTCTATTATTATAATTGATGCATTCTACGTATATACTTTGTTATATATTTTGGGATGTCACAAGAAACATGTAAGTTATAGTAAAATAGATAAATATAAATTTGATAAATTATTTAGATAAAAAATTTCATAAATATTTTAAAAAAAATTAAGCTGAAAAGAATTTTTTTTGAGACATTTTGACGATGCTATCTTATATTAACAAAAGACAATTTTTATTTATGATAAAATTATTTCTATTTCAGTGGTGGAAAAATTTATTTAAATAAAACTAAATGTCCAATTCTCAAACATCACAAAATTGTGAGCCACTGAAAGATACGGGGACAATATGGTAAAAACGCTTAAAAATCTTCCAAATTCCTTCTCCAATGCGTGCACAATAATATATACTTAAATGAACACAAAGTAAAAAAGAAGAAATCAGATAACATTAACATAACTTGCAACTGATACTGGAATTTTAATAACTTTCTACAAAATGCAATTTTAATTTAGTTAGCAGTTAAATTATGAAAATTATATTACTGATATTTTCAATTATATAATAACATGATGACATTAAATATATAATGAAAATTACACATTGCATTCATTTTTATTTACATAAATAAAACATCAAATCACTTTCAATTGGTATAAGATTTTTAAACATGATTTATTTTAAATTGAACAGTGAAATTTGAAAATATTCTTACATATCTTTGTTATGTTTTCCATGTCAAAATGTTACCCAATGAGATTAAACCTTACATTTTAAAATTGAACAATAATACTTAACTAAAATAGTGAACTTTGATGTGTAAATGAAAGTTGTGACATATCTTAATATTGTTAGTGTAAATATCACATCACATTATCTCACCAAATAACAAATTAAAATAATAAGCAAATAACTTATCCTATCTTCTCTATCTTTATATAGCCCTTATCTTATGAAAGTGTAAATACAGCTATAATATAGCTATAGTCGACTATGATTACCTTATCATCAAGTTAGAAACGAATGTGCAGACGAACAAATTATGATGTTCTGTTACAAGATTTCATGGGCAACATACAAACATTCATATACCAGTGCTAGTACCCCTTGTAAACAAACCTTACTGGGTAGGGTCTCAAGCTAAACTGGTGTTCTATTAGTTTTGATATCAACAACAATAAAAGGCTTTTCTGTACGTACCATCAACACCGGAGATCATTTTGCAACAATTTCTCAAGCGGGGAAAATAAAATTAAAAAGGGAAAACTAAATTCTAAACCAGCCAAGCATAAACTGCCACTAAATATAGCAAGAAATATTTCAGTTTTTGACTAGACTGTGAGAACAATAATATAAAAACCATTGTCTCAAGCAAGGTTATAGATAAGTAAGGTATATTGCCTTTGCGAAGAACATAGTCCAATCCCCCACCCCCATCTTTTTCTCTGTCTGATCACAGTTGGGTAAACACATTACTTGGTTTCCTCAAGAAAGATAACATAATGCAGCTTCATATTCCAGAAGTAATCAATATATAGATCTGCCAGATTGCAAGTTGATCGCCACTCATCTTCCTAAAACCCCATAATCAAATGCTTACATGAAATCCTCCTCCAGTTCCTGCAATGATTTGCTTCCAGATGCAATTTGTTTGTTTGATGTCATATTTTCAGCAACCATCAAACCCTTGTAGCTTCGAAGCTCTGCTTGTCTCTCCTTGTCGAGTCTTTCCAATTCCTCACGGCGTTTCTGAACGGAAACACATGTGGATAAATGGAAAAAAAATAATTCAATAAAATGTTTTCATAGTGTCTGAGAAGAAAGATTGAACCATAAACAAGCAAGAAGGCACCAAGACAACTTATCAATTGAAGTATAGTAATTAATTTTCACCCATGTTACAGCTCAAAGCAGACGTTTTATTTTCATCATATATTAAAAAGTGACACACAACTCTATTAGTGCACGTGGACAAACAACGATGATAATTTTAAAAACTATGAATCAGAAAGGTAAGCAACATGGTGGTTGAGCTTAACTTTGATGCTCCAACAGTATACAAAGATTTCAATTACATCGATTGATATGATAACAAATTATCAGATGAGCTTAATAAGTTAAGAATTACACGAGAAGTTAAGCTAACTAAATGAGGAGGTAGGCTGAAAGCGTACAACATATTCTCACTGCCAATCCATCAAAATTAAACTATACTTTCAAATCCAAGTCTATCAATATAATCCACTATGCTTAAATACTGAGGTTAGTGACAGAGATTATTTGGTTGTGTGCATGAATTAAGAAAAGAAAAAGAGCAATACTCACCTTTTCTCTTAATTGTTGTTTTCTCTCAGCTCGTTCAGCTGCATTAACCGCTTCTCTCTCAGCTGATGCACATGTACCATCCATATACCAAATCAGATTTGTACAAATATTATACATGATACACCATAAAGGGTAAATGCCTATAGCTAAGATAACCTATAAAAAATAAAGGAGGTGTCCACCATTTGCCTCCTTGTCCAGAAAAAAATAGCATTTTTAACTAACCAAACTTAAATGTTCTAAAGAAAATATTACTCAAAAGAAATGAAGCAAACTTATTAAGTACCTTTCAAATCAGGTTTCCTTTCCACTTTTGTCTTGTTTAGCCTGTTAACAATCTCATTTATCCTCTTCTCAACTCTCACTGTTCGAACCTAAAATGCATGAAAACCAGAAAATGATACTCTCTTAAAATGAACCATTCAACTACCCACCCGCCCACACTGAAAAAACAAAAAGAAAAAAGACAGAACTAAAAAGATGAGAAAGAATATGAAAAAGATTCAACTGTGAAAAGCATTCACCATTTTTGAATTGTGAAAACCAACTTGACCAACATCCATTGAAGCAGTTTTCTTTAAATTAGACCATGGAGTGTAAACAACATCAACATTGTTCACTTTATTCCCTGCCATGAATAAAGAAAAATGATAAGAACTGCGCACATAGTACCAGTAACTGGAAAGATACATATGAAAGTCATATAATAACTGCATATATGTTTTTGAAATAGTAGGAGATAGCCTTACCGAATTCTATTGGTAAACATAGATCCTGTTTGGATAAATCTCTCTGTAAACACTTATAGGAGCAGAAGAGAAAAAAGGTACAATACATTGAACTTCTCCTATAAACTATAATCAACTTATGCACCTAAAATTCTGAAGAAATAAAATGAACGAGTTTCTATAAAAGCTAAATGCATAAGCTGATTTTAACTTATAGGAGAGACCTTAATTCATTTTACCTTCTCATTTTCTTTTGCAGTAACACATAAAATTGGCAGCTAAATCAATTAAACTAATAAACCAGAGGAATAAACTGTCAGGCTTTCACCTTGAATTGAATTTGCTTTGACAAGCTGAGCACAGTCTTCCAGTAAACCTTCACTCATGCCATCAATAGTCTGGCCTTTGTGCAGTCTTACATAGACATGGGCTGAAGACATTTTATCAACATGAAACCTACAATAAACAGATTTTATCAATAAAGAACCTCAGTGAATGAAAACAAAAACAACACAACTATCTAAGCAAGCATTAAATCAAAACAAAAAGAAAGTAGTCGCCATTCAAGGAAACAAATTTAAGAAAAAATGCGTGAAGAAATTACTATCTTCCAGAAACAGAACAGAACAAATAGCCAAAAGCAACATCACATCCCCAAAATGGGTTGCCCTATACACGAAAAAAACTCAATTTTCGTCCCCCGGACAAAATAAATACAGTGTTATTAAAACAAAAGAATTGGTTGAATCACAATTCTAAACAAACCCGACTATTACATGATAATAATATTGAGTATTAACCACAAAATCGACAATCCTTCACTTTCAACTAGTGATGCAAAACATCGAGACCAAACAGCACAGAAACCTCTGCTAAAAAAACGACACAACTGCTAATCAAATCAAATCAAATCGCGTTCAAGACCAAGGCCAAGTGTGCAATTTCTACCGGATGCAGAGAATTTGAGGAAACGAAAAAGAAATTAAGATATTGAAAGAATGAACATTGGGGTTACCAAATATCTTCGGGAAAACCGTATTTGATGAGCTCCTCGTTTTCGAACTTGTCGAGACCCATGAAGATAGTGTAGTCGCCGGCTTCAGGACGCGCCTTGAAGTAGAACACCATCGTGCGTGTGTGGCGTTGTTTCGACGCAGACGTTGAAGAAAGCGTATGCGGTTAGATTAGGGTTCTGAATGGGAACTGTTCTTTTCCTCAAAACAAATCAAAATTGGGGAATTGCTTTCGTTACACGAATCGCCGCGTCAATCATAAACACACCGAACCTTTCTTCTTTTACTAGAGCCAAATGCGCCGTTGTGTTGTGGTGGGTACAACAAAATACAATTCTGCCACGAAATTTCCAGATTCTAATAAACTTCAACTGTGGTAACAAATTTCACCCAAATAACAGAGACAAAAATTATATACAAGAGGAAAAGATAGAAGTCAAAAGATAGACGCTCACCAAATTTACGAATATATACTATAAAAAAAATTATTCTTCTAAAATTCTAAAATATAATAACCTTCTAAAATTCTAAAATATAAAAGAGGTAAATTGTCATTTTCCGACGTGAGTGTTCTTACTTTTTTTTAGTTAACATTTCCTTATACTTTTTTTACTGTAACTTGTATATTTTTTATAGTTAACTTGGATTTCATTTTTTAAAATTATAGTAATTAAAAATACGATCACGTCACCCTATAAATTATTTACCACAAATATAAAATAAATTTATAAACTCAAAAATATAGTCGTTTTGGCTTAATATAGTTGTTTTTGGTGGTTAAATTTTCTACTGCTTTGTTGTATTTTCAAATATAGATCTACGTTTTATATTAAATCAAAATGAAAAAAATTGAATAACATAACTGATAAATAAACGGTTGTTTTTAAATTTTGAATTTTAATGAAGTTAACTTAGAGTTCATAAATGATTTTTTTTATATATTTTTTAAAATACCTATTAGTAAGAGTTAAAAATTTATCTTATTTTAAAAACATTTGAAGAAAAGTGAAAAACATACTAACTTTCCTTATTTTATTTCTATCTTTGTCTTCCTCTTGGGTTACTCTTTTTTGCTCTTCAAGAAAATTGAAAACTTATATTTACACTTTATAGTGTTTGGAACTTTACCTGGAGTTTTACAGTTTTGGTAGAGTTACAACGTTTAAAGCTTTACAGTGTTTGAGAGTTACAAAATTTGGACTGAAATGTTTGGAACTTTGCAGCGTCTAGAAACCTGAAGTGTTTGATGCTACAACGTCTGAAACTCTTCAGCGTGTAGGGAACTAAAGTGTCTAGAACTTTACAGCGGGACTCAAAATATCTAATCATTCAAGTGTTTATCAACTCAAAATGGATCGAAAAGCATTTATCAAATCAAACAACAAATTGTATATTATACTTAACTATTTTAGTAAATGTTAAGAATTGAAATAGTGTCTTTACAATAATCTTATTTTCTTATATAACTAGGTTTGGAATGATTGATTAGTAACTTATAATAAATGATTATTTGTGACAATTGCAAAGAGACTTTTTATATTTTGACCTATTTTTTAAGTGGGATTTATAAATATCTTGCCGCTTAATATTTAGAAATACTTTTATTAAAAAGTTTAAAAGTCCATCTTAAAAACTTTCTAGACAAAAAGTGTGCAAACTTGTAAAATGTATAAGTTAGTATAAGGAAGTGCCTCATTAGTGTGTCTAAGTAAGTGTGTATATATGTTGTTGTAATGTTAAGTTTATTGATCATTTTGTGTCAAAAAAAAATATTTATAGTCTCTTATTTGTCAAGAGAGATAAATCCTAAACTTATACTCTACGGTGTAAGTAGTTGTTTATTTTTAGTGTTTAATTAATCTCTTTTTTAAAGAGATAAATAATTAGACGTAAGATTTTTTGATCTGAATCATTATAAAATCTTTGTACAATTTTTTTCTTCTTTACTCTAGTTTATTTATTTGCTTTTATTCAAAATATTTTTTCAAATTTATTAAAAAGTAAATAAAAGAAAAAATTTATTAAAAAAACTATTTTTAATACGAACCAATTCACTTACTTTTGATTTTGTCCATGCTCTAAATATTTTGCTGCAATGTATTATTTAAACTTGTAATGCTTTGTCAAACAAAAAAAAACATGGTATGAGTTCGGGAACCTTAGCACGTTTGAAATGAAATGAGTTGCAAAGATATTGGTATGGTAGTGGTATACCACTTAAAAGTAACATGAAAAAAAATAGAATGCACCTCCACATTAATAATTTATTCATAATTACGAGTATAAGTTTGAAATTTAAATTATGGATTAAAACCGATTGACGAATTATAATGGAATAGGTTGCAAATCGATAATATTTTTAAATATTATTTATTATTATGTAATTTTATTGTTTCTTAGTATTATAATATCATAATTTTCATGTAAAACATAAATATGGATCATTTTATGTTTAAGATGTAAATGCTTTTCATTTACATTTCACATTTTTATCAGTCCAATTATTTTTATATTTTTCATTATTGAACTTCGTTGACATTAGCATTGTGTTTTTCTTTGGTTGTGATAAGAACACGTATCTATTTTCAACTGTTTGGTATTATAATAATGTCTGTCGGAATTAAATAATAGAAGAAACTAACTATTTAAATAGTTGTCATTAAATAAAATTTAAAAGTGGCTGTCATTAAAAAAATCTGAATCAACAAATTGAATATTCGGAATCTTTCCCGCACTACATCACTTCACAACAACACTATCCATAATGACAAATCACCAACATAGTTGAAGCCATGCCAATAATTGAAAGTCAATTTTGGCTACTGGAGATTGGATCTCACCAATAATGCTGCAAATAGGACAGAATAATATTCCAAAATTTGCTATTATCCATACTTGCAGAGATTCTCAAATCCCATGTACTCATGATTTTCTATCTTCTGTATCATATTTGCAATACCAACTCCACCTAAAATGCGAGCCAAATTAAACGTTTAAAATCCATAAGCAAATGCACATTATAATAAGTTTTCACCAAAACCAAAAGAATTGCATGCGATGCTCACCTAATGAAACTGCACTGATAAATATTGTAGAGGCTAGAATAAAGATAATAAGAGATGCTCTTCCAAAAATGATGATCAATTTTCTCACAATGTGCTGTCCAACCACAGCAGCAATGACAGCCACAAGGGAAAAGTACCCAGCTGTGCAACATTCAACAAAACGAAGCTTAAATAGAGGCTATACTGTAATTAATTGAATATTGCATCGTATCACTTTAACATTGCATTTTTCAGAGTTATAATTTTCAAGTTCTGAGGCACTAACCATAAGGAACTGGAAAACGTTTCAATAGGTAGTATTCTATGACTGACATAGATGAGGAAAAGGTCATGGCAAAGGTAGCTGTGGCACTTGACACCTGCACATAACACGTTGAATCCTTTCAGTAACACAAATAAACTTCTTCATCTGCTTCTACTCTCACCAAATATCATCTCATATTTGCATCCATAGATAGCCTAAATTTACATATCTCACATTATACATACATTGCTTCAAAAATTTACAAAACTATAAGACTTCACAAAACATAGAAAGTTTAATTTGAAAGTAACCTGAGGTGGGACTCCCAGCTCCAGAAAAAGTGGGCCCATAACGAATCCTCCTCCTAGTCCCAACATGCCACCAACTACGCCAGCTAGTATGCCAAAGACACAATAGATAATTAGCTGTAAAACAGTGAAATTTTTCCCTTCTTCTCCCGTGGAAGCTATTACTCTGCGTCCACTGAACAAGGCCGCTGCCTCATATGCAGTTACCCCAACCGAGACAGGAATCTGCATAACACGGAAACCATGTTTCGAAAGGTTTAAAGATGTTGTTAACAGACATTTTTCTTGTCTAAGGGTAATTAATGCTATGGAGGAATGTCCTGAAAGGAATTACCTGTAACAAGTTCAGTACCCAATACCATGTTGAACAAGTTGTCGTATAGTTTTCCTGTAAATAGTACATTATTATTGGTCTCTAGTTAGAAAGTTGCACGGTGTAAAAGTATAAAGTAATCTTTGTCAGTAGATATATATGAAAGAACAACCTTTGCAATCTGTAGTGCAAGGAACGAAATCCAAACAAACATAAGAAGTCCAAACTCCTTCCAGCATACATTTTCAATAATAGTCACCTGATGCAGAATACACATTTATTAAATATAAAAAGGAAAATCAGGAAGTTCGTAACAACACACTGGAGAAGAGAATAGTGACCTCATGTTCAACGGTGACACTCTTGATGTCCTTCACAGGGACACCATTTGGTCCACTTGGAAGAGGCTTGTATTCCACTTCACCTCCAGAACCTACACCAAAATCAAAGTTGCAACTTGCATGGATCTGACATAAGAAATAAATTGTTCCGGTAAAACTTTAATATGATTTGGTGTACGTTGATGAATAGTATCTGAACTCACCGTTGGATTGTCGCCTAGCAGCCTCCTAGATTGATACAAAATGTCAAACAGTTAGCCATCAATTTCAGGTTATATACACCAAAACAGTGCTTTCTTCTTGTTAATCATAGTGAAAGACACAAAGTAACAAAACAATACTTTCTGATCGTTGAATTATTTATACTATGTTGTTAGTTAAGGTAAAATGTCAGGTAATATATAAATGAAGTTAAGCAAGACCTTTTTCATTATGGTTTCCTTTTTCCAGGTTTCAACCCCCTTACAGAAAGCTTTTGTTGAGGTGCCTGCAAGACAATAAAATCAGTTAACAAATATTAGAGTGCCAAAGTGAAATAGCAGCTAGAATGATTGTTACCTAAGAAGAGAACAATGAGCAATATTGTCACTATCCAATCAGGAAATACAACATTGAAGGCCACTCCAATGCTGATGCCTAGCATGAGCATTGGTTGAATGAGAAGGGCCAAATCATAGTCTATGATTGGCTTATTCAAGGTAGGATGCCTCAGTTTAAGGTTGTAGTAAACTGTTGACAAAGCTGCACCCATGATCATACCTGTATCATTGAAAGTTGCAGGTCTTTTATTTCTCTTTTTATACATATGAGTTTGAATATAACTAAAGAAAATAAAGAAATGATACGAACAACCAGACAACTTTTTTGCTTGGCCGATGAAAAATAATGGGAAATAAAAGAGAACAAAATCACAGATTTTCATTTTCTTTTTCATTTTTTCTATAATTTTATATGTAAAATCCTTGAAATATAGTCTTAGTTTATTAGAGTTCTATTTTTTTTAATCTTGGTAAAATTTCCGCTTCTTAGGTTCAATTCTTCTATTTTATTTTAATTTTTTTAGTCAAATTACTATTTTATTTAGTCTCATAACATTTTATTTACTAGCCTGTTTGAAAAAAGGGAATTACGTATTAAATTATTTGGAAAAAAATATATTTGGCGGGAATTAAAATAAAACAATAAGAGATATAAGACAAAAATGTAAAGTTACCAAAAAAATTAACAAATATTTTGTAGAAACCAAAGATAAAATGTGACGATAGTCAGGGGACAAAAACATATATAAATGTTTTTTTACTTCAATCCTTTTTTCTTCCTCATTTTATATTTATCTACCAGTAGTAGGTTTATGTCGGCCGGAGGATATTAATTATGGCAGTTTTTTATGATTTTAGAGTACTTAAGGGTTTCCTTTGAATAGTTAAAAATGAAAAAGTAGCATGAAAACACAACATATTTATTTATAAAAGGTATAAGAGTGTAATTAAATAGTTAAACTAAAAAATTAAAGAACGCATAATGGTGTTTAATCTTACATTTAGAAATAGCTGTGGCTGATTTAGGATCAAACCCAATGATTAGGCTGAGCATAGGCACGAATATGCCACCTCCGCCAACACCACCCACACTTCCAAAAGCCGCACCACAAAACCCAACGAAAGTGCCCACAACAATTTGCCATCCAAATTCCAAATCCTGCCATCGAAAATGTTTCATACCACTAATTACATCAGTTTATAACTCATTTATAGAGATATTTTAATCATTAAAATAAATAAATTTTATATTTTAAAAAAATTAAAAAATAAAATAATGAATATAAAATGTGAATTTGTTAAATGTAAAAATAAATATGGCGTAAAAGCAACATACACCATAACTTATTTATCTACTTTTCCATGCTTAGTTTATAGGAAAAAAATAAGAAGAAACGAAAACACAGCTACAATTTTTTTTTAATTAACTAAGAAATGAACAGAAAAAAATAGAACAAAAAAAAATCCTTCTATTTTCACTTTCGTTTACATTTTTTATTTCTCTCAAATAACCCACATATTATGTCCTGATATAATTATTTATTTCTTAGACTGTTGATATAAAGTAAGAAAAAAGTATTTAAATAATCCTAAAAATATAAGAAATCATTTTAAACAGTATCTGAATATTATTGAAATACATTACTTTTAAAAAAAATGATAAATATTTCAATAGTTTAAAAATAATTTAAGAAAAAACAAACAAATGATGAAATTAGTGGGTCATTAAAAAAAACTTACTCTTACTTAACAACATACATCTGGAATAACTTAAAAGTTATTTTCATACATTTTGTCGAAAAGGAACTGAAAATTCATCAAGTGTGTTTCAGAAAATTTCTTAATTTTTTTTAAATAAAATAAACTTGATGTACCTACATTTTTTCTTCAACTATATTTATCTCTTCTGCAATTTCGATTTTCTGCTACGTACGTGTACTCTACGGTGTAAAAACTATTTTTTTATTTAAAAATAGCTAATTATCCTTACAATGAATTCCTCAATAAGTTTATTTAAACAATAACGAATTTATATTAAGATTGATTATATGAATGTTAGGTTATTAAAATAACATAATTTTTAGATCCAATCAGAACATTTGTGAAATGCACAAGGAACAAAATTACCAGCAAAAGCAAATCAGACACGTCAAATGAAGTTATCCTTTCCCATCCAAAACAAAACCAATTCCCATAATTTGTCTGTCTTTGCCTTAAGAAATACGAAACCAAGAATTCAAAAGAGAAGAAGACCTTACCGGCCACACATGACGATACCCTGAATCCTCAGATTGCCACAAGAAATTAACAGCTCTCATGAGAAAATTCTGTGCAGGATCTTCGGTAACATTAAATCGCTCCGTTCTTGTAATGCTTCTTTCTGCAGAAGCCATCGCAAGAACCCACGAAAAACAGAACAACAACACAATCCATGTAGATCCCATACGCTTCTTTCTTTGAGAGAATTAAACCTTCCGCTGTGATTGAATTCCTTCTTTAATCAACAGAGTCTCTGTTTGACCGGAAGAAAGACTCGATCGGACGAAGAAAAGAAAAGAAGATGCGAAGAAAAACTTGATGATGAAATTTGGCTAATTGGATACAGCTATTTTCTAGGAACTAATTTTGAGAAACACCGATTTTATAAATTTTTGTTCCTCGGAAAACGAATGAGCAACCTCCGAAGAACTTTCACTTTTGCGTGATAAAAAATATCATAAAAAAAAAGATAGAAAACAACAAAAAAAAAACGAACGAAGAATGATCACAGCAATTTTCTTGCAGTGAGTGGATTTATCTGCAGCGAAGTTCGCGCTGTCTCTCTTTCTCTTTCTCTTTCTCTTTCTCTTTCTCTTTCTCTACAATTTCATATTTTGTACCATGCTACCTTAGCTTCGATTTATATAGATCCAAAATAATTGAGGCTATGCTATTTACATGTTTATAATGTTTATTTGTAATTTCAGTCAAACTATTTACATGTTTACACCTTCCATATTCACACACTGCATGAACAACCTATTTTATAAAAGAAAAATAAAATTCACCACGTGTAAGATTTATTCCACCACCATAGAAAACACATGAATAAAGTAACATGCATAGGACAAGACAGATCATTATGATAAAATAATTGTTTTAAGCTGATTATTGATATATAAGAGTGTAGTAAATTTTACATTATTATGAATATATTTTTTTTTTTAATAATTAAGTGAGTTTTATGATATATAAATATTTAATCGGGTAATTAATAAGATCCAAAATATTTAATAAAGAACATGTTTTATACCCAATAAAAGGAAATAAAAATGTATGATGATTGTTATTGGTGAGTGTTTATGCTCCCAAAATGTTTGGGGTATTCATTTCGATTTCCGTTTTGGGAACAAACGGAAAATTTTTCCTTCTTATCATCAAAACGCAATGTTTTCTCATCTTATTTCTTGAAAAGAGGCGACAATCATTATTGCTAATATCATTATAAATAGCAATTATATTTAATATTATCACTTAAATTTAAATTTATTGTGATTTTGAAATGTAAAATGATATATGTTCACACAGAATTATTTACAACTTAGTAAAGTAGTTAATATGTTATAAAATATACGTTTTGGCCTTTTTCTTTATCATGGTCTGTAATTTACTGCTAATTAAGATTAAAATTAGATGTGTTTCTATTTGTTTTAAATTTTATTTTGTATGAAATATTTTTTAATTAATTTACTATTCATTGTTTGAATTATTTAACAAAACAACTCATCTTGTCCGTAAGTTATACCTGGACAAACGTGTAGGCATGGGTCATTACACAAGTTTATGATAAGAACAAATTGTTATTTTCACAATATTTTAAGTTTATAAGCAATTATTTGGATCGTTTAAAGTATAAAATAAAACGAATTAAAATTATTTAGTGAAAATATTAGTTTAAATCAAATAATTACTTTCATTTTTATCATGTAATTAAGTTGAATAATTTGTAGAACTTAATATAACTCACGTTTTGATAGAAGAATTCAGAGTCCATACTCAAGACATAGATCGATGAAATCTACAAATGAACGTTTGTATGATTAAAAAACACAGTCACATGAAAAAATGAAAATTGGTCAACTTTACTATTAGCCTTATTCCCGACCAGATTGAGTGTTTGCATTGTATAAGAAAAATAATAAGATAAATCCAACGCTTAATATTTTAATTTTTTTTTCTTTGATCTAAAGAGAAAAAGTTAAGATTCTTTCCACAGTAGATAGAATTCGAATGTGAGGAATATTCGATTATATTCAGTAAAGAATTTTCAAAGACAAAAGCACCTGCCAAATCTATTTATATATATAAAAGAAAAAATTGATATTTTTTATTAATGTTTGACATTTACAATATACTTTTTCTTCTCTTTCCTCACGAGGTGTTCTTACGTGGCACAGATACAGTCTTGTTGTGTTGTGTGTCTGTATTAAATCTATGCGACGCGCATAAGTTAATTTTATTGTCAGCGTTTATTTATTTATTTATTTATTTTGAAATTTATATAATTTATTGAAATACTACACTGATGTAGTTGGTCTTGGTTTAAAATGTTTCGGTTATGCAAATAAGTTTATTGTGTCACGTGTGGTTTGAAGGTTTGAAAGTGTGAATGATTATTCTTATCTTTTACAAATAGACATTCTTATATTAAAGTTAATACAAATTTGATAAATGTTATCGATTTTCGAATAGATAAAAATAATTTAATTATGACCTACTTAATAATAATTATATTTTATCAATAGTTAATCAATCTTAAATTTAATTCTCTCAAAGGTTGATTGTTTTATCTATAAATTAGTTCAATCTCAAAGTGGTAATTAAAGTTATTGTTGTAGTATGTCTGACCATTTAAATTGTTCAATATATAATATTAACCAAAACGATCATACTATAGATAAAACATAATAGATTCAAAATAAATACAGTTCATTAAGAGTAATTTAATAAATCTTCTTATAAAATTAATTATTAATTAAGAAAATATATAATATAATATAATATAGCCCTCTCAAATTAATTCCTCATTACCTTAATCAATGATAGTTGGAAGTGCCTATATAAAACTGTTTAAATGCGTGATACATGTTCTCACTGTAACATCTGACCGTGACAGCCCAACATTACCTTTAATAATGTTCACTTAATCATTGATGTTTTATAAATAAAAAAATGTGTATCTATGTCTTATTTCGTTTGCAATAATATTATATAAGTTATCAATAATACAAGTCCCCAAAGGCGAGAATTGTGTGCCTATAAAATATTTCCATGATGATAAAGTTATTATTATAAGAGAATTAATCTATAGACTCGTGATATGTTTATTTCCAACAATGAAAAGTATAAATATGGAAAAAAGAGAATAAAAATAATGAAACACGTATTTATTAAAACAAAAGGGAACAATCATACGGAATATAAATGAGAAATTTCTGAATAAAGAAAAAGAAACTTACTAAAAAAATATATATACATAATTTAATTCATATATAAAGACATACTTATAATATTTTATCTATAACTATATATAAAATATTTATTTTTTTAGCATTAATTATATTTATTTTTTCAATTTCACTCTTTAAATAATTTTTTAAATTAAAATAATTATTTTATCAATTTAACTTTTTAGGTTGTTGTTTTCAAAATTTAATTACATTTTTTATTTGATATTTTTTTAGCCTTAATTATTTCATTATTTCTTATTATAAAAAAGTAAATATACATGTGCATATCAAAACTAATGTGGAACACCTACATTTAATAAAATTTTGTCAAAACTACAAAATGCTTGAAAATTTTAAATGATGATAAAAATAAAAATTAATTTTATTAACAGCAAGCAACAACGATAAAAATCATCATTTTGGTATATTTTATCAAGTAAATTATCAAAATGATAAATTGTCTAGAAATTATAAAAATGTGTAAGTTTCGTCGTGGAAGAAATTATATTACAATGAGATTTTAGTTTCTATTTTTAATAATACTGTGTTTGAGTTTATTTGATTTTTTTAATTCTTTTATTAAAGTCGTGTTCATTAAATATTTTTTTATTATTAAAAACATGTTTAATTTTTATTAGTAAAAAGAACTATGTAAAAAAATTTATGTACACCAAATACTACTTTTATGTTATGAAAGATGAAATAAATCATTTTTATGGTATTTCGTGGTGTTTACTAAGATTTGTAACTTTTTATACCATTTATTTATTCTAATCATTTTTTCAAAAAATTATATTAAAATGGTAAAATTTTCACTACATATTTGTCTTAAAAAAACTATATTATATATTGGTGTTTTATTAGGTCAAAGTCATCAATAACAGAATATTAATTATGAACCCAAAAATCAATTGTTCGCAACACAGAGCAGAGTGAGACGTGTAAATTTATATCATCTTTGAAAACTCATATACGTAATCTTCATGCTTATGAAAATTTAGCAAAAAAACTCATCTTATTTTATTCAAAGGATCATCGAGTAATTTCACTCTATATGTGATTCTAAGAGATAGCTAACAAATTATTATTGGTAGTTAGCAACAAGAATCACTACTTTTAGCATTTGATGATTAAAATATAATTAGTTTCATTTAAGAAAATTTCCGATGATGACTTATCAGTCAATGAATAGTAAACAACGAAATATAATTCATTAAAATACGACAATATAATAAAAATATAGATAAAATAGATGTAAAAAATCTCTATGTTTTCTTAGTAAAAATATTTACATATCAATATATTATATCTGTAATTTTAAGTTTAGAGATTGAATTTTATAGGCAGGAGTTAATTAAAAAAAAACTATCAAATTTATCATAACGTGCTTGTAGAATTATTTTTAAATTAAATATATTTTTAATTCTTTAATTTTTAGTAAAAATTGGTATTAATTTTTTATTTAGTTCCTAATTTATTAAATATGTTGATTTAAATTGTTTAATTAAATTTTATTAAATTTATTTAACCTTTTAAATACATTTATCAGTTAATATAAAAAAATGTGTCAAATAATATAAAAAAATGTTATTATGAAATAAAACATATTAATTAAATTTAGTTAAAGTAATATATTCTTAAAATTAAAAGATTAAATTAAATTAAAGTTTTGAAGAAAAAAATTAATTCTCATTTTGACTAAAAATTAAGAAACTAATCAATATTTAGGCTATTATTTTTTTGTTAAAACTCGAAGATGAAAGTGGTTGTCCTCTGAACAATTCAAAAGATATGTCTGTACGATAAAGCTTAAAGTCATTTTTGGTATTTTATTTGTGGAAAGTCATTTTTCAGGTGTTGTCTCAATCAGGATGGTTTTCATGCCATTTTTAGAATGTGGGGTAATTTATCAACGTCACCTTACCATTTTTCAGGGTTGTTGCGTTAAGGATTAGGTTTAAATGTTTTTTTAACACCACTTGCATTAATTAACAACTTAATTTTATAAGTATTTTGATTATTAAATAATTAATTTTTATATGAGAAAAAAATAAATATAGATGAGAAGTATATGTAAATATTTGTTGATAACACTAAATATCGGCTATAAGTAGCATTGAATAATTGACCAGATAATGTATTATTCAAATGTGTCTTCGTTTTAGTCGGATAACAATCATAGCACACGAAATCTTGTTGCACCAACATCAGTTACACTTAAAAAAATAAAACTAATCTACAGTTTAATAGTTAGAAAAAAAAGTTATAATTAGAAAACAAAATTAAAAGAAACACTACTTTCTATCTCAGAAATGTTAGATTTGTGGATATTGTTTTAAGAATGACAATAAAATTATTTTTATATTAGCTCATTATCTTTATCTAATAACGAAAATATCATTTCATAAGTTTAAGATGAGTAACTCAAATATATTTATATCCTGCAATTTTTCTTATAATAATTGTTCTTGTTTACAAAAAAATATTATATAAAATAATGTTATTATTTTCATAACTTATATACATATTCTTTAAAAATAGATAACCTACATACATTGATTAAAAAATATACATTGATTAACAATTTCGCACTGCGAATAACTAATGTAGTCGATTTTGTAATATTTAATGCTATAACTTGCAAGTTTTCATTGACATAAATAGAAATAATAATTATAATAATTTTGAAAAAACGTGTATTCTACACTGGAATTAACTTTAAATATGAAGAGAAGTAACAGTTAATAAATTAATTTAATTTAACTTTACAAAATTTGTTTTTCTAAAATAAAGTTTGTATTTATTTATATATTCTTAGTTTGTTTAAGGTTTAGTTGATGAATTTTCAACATATTTTCTCACATAGTATATGTATTCTGAGCATGATATTAGACATTAATAAATGGTCCAATAGCAGAGATAGACCTAACAAACAATAAATATCGTCAAGATAAATTTAAACTCACGGGTTTTTGATACTATGTTGTTAAGAAGTAAGATTTTAAGTCTAATTCAACTTTATAAAATCAGCTTTGAAGGTAAGATTTGTATCTATTTATATATTTTTAATTTGTTTGGTCTCTAATTGATGTTGAATCGTGATAAAATAAGAGAAATCTTTTATATCGTTGTTTATAGTTAATTAATGTCAGGACCCTTAAAATCTGTGTCAGTGGAAGTCAGGTGTAGGTGCAAGGGTTCTTGAAATTCAGAAAGTGGAAGATAGGTGTGGGCTGCAGAGTGGACGATCGGTTTTGACGGTGGTATATAAATCAAGTTTTAGATTTCCGTGCCACTTTCCTGCATGCACCTTTTTCTCCAAAGCCTTCTAAGTTCTTCTTTTTCTCCTCCTTTTTTCTACAATACTTTTTCTTCTCTCTAGAAATTCTTCATCTCCTTTCATCTTTTCCTCAAACAGCCACCGTCTAAGCAATTTGGGAGTCAAGATTTTCAATCTCCACCGATCAAGTTACTGTTTTGGAATTGATTTGTAGACAGTGATTGTGCGTGTGGGATAGCCATTTTAGTGAGAGGTTTTCCTTTGGTTCGGTCAAAGAGGTAAGGGAAGCTAACTAATTTAATTACTTGATTTTTATGTATGAAAATGTTGTTTGATGATGTTGCATGTATGTGAAATTGAATGATTTTGTGTTCGGCATTGATAATGAGTGTTGTATTCATGTTGAATGCATTTCTGCATAATTCTGGTTCATGGCCGAGAGAATTGTGAGGAAGTGAAATGGTAAAATGGGGAAATTGTGGTCGGTTGGGTTTTGGTCGGTAAGGAAAATATGGACAAGTTGTTTAGAACTGGTTAAAGCCTTTGAATTACTCAAAACTGTACCAAAACTAGTAAATCTGGTTCTCGGTCATTGAGTTCATGATTTTGCATACTTGATCCTCAAATTTGTGAATGAAACTATTGTAATGATGTTAGAAAGATTTAGGTACTCTTAATTAATGTATAAGAAGGTATGATATAAGCTTGAAGGATTAGAAGTTGGGTGAGTATAATAAAATTGGTAAGATTGGTGTTGTTCATAATTCTGCAGTCATTCTACAGAATTATGTAGTTTGCTGAAGGTCCTTCATGGACCGTACGATCTTCCCACTATGTTCGGTCTTAACAGAATTTTATTTCTGTGGAGTTTTCAGTTAATGACCGAAAGGTTATACACTAGCACTTAATTTAGTGCTGGTGTTCAGCCTTAACTGTGTTTGGTCTCTATGAGACCTTACCTGTTAATGACTGTTCGGTTTTATTGGGTGTTTGGTCTTAACTGAGTTCTGCTATTATTGAATTTCAATTAATGATCGACCGATCTTGTACTACTGTTAAATTCAATATAGCATTCGGTCTATTCTAGGTCTTATCTGTTTATGACCGCTCGGTCATGTATTGTCTTAGAAGTGCTCGATCATGCTCGATCTCTTCATATTACTTAGCCTAGTACTTGTATTGAATCTAAGGGTGTTCGGCCTAAGATAATAGTGTCTGGTATGGTCTACTAGTGGTCGGCATTGACCAATAAGTGTTCGGCCTAATTCAGTAGTATTCGAATCAAGTTAATAGTGTTTGGCTCATGCGTAAGTCTAAATCTCTAGATGACCATTCGGTCATATTCATATATAGGGAATGTTCTCTCGTTCTCTCTTGTCCATAGTTTATGTTGATCTCTTTTGTTCGGTCGTGTTTAAAGGTGGGATTATTGTTCTACTATTGTGTGTGATATTTATTTAAAGATGTGATGGATGAGGAATGATTATAATTCTAATGTAATCTGAAAGTATGATGATATTAAGTTATGGTGTGATATTTGTGATGGGATGAGAAAGTATGATGTGACAATTATATTATGGATCTGAAAGAGAATTCCAAGGAGGAATGTCTTAGTGGTTGGTTGTATTGTGGTAAAAGTATGAATAGTGAAAGCTTAGTATTGGCGTTCATCCTGACATTCTAATGGTCACCGAGTCTCAAGTAGAGAACGATGATGCATGTGGTGAGAATAGTAGGAGGCCCTAGCCTGGGTGGTATGTATTACCTTGACCTAAGGTGAGGAATAACGGGCTAACCTCATGTGGCAGCTCAAGGGATTTCCATGCTACGGTAATCATAAGGTTTTTAGATTACCACCCACGAGTGCACGAACGTACATAACCCATATTCATACTAGTCCGGATAGTCAGTGTAAAGCGGTCGGTTATAACATGCTTTTATGATTTATGTATATGTATGATTGTATTATGTGTGTATCTGAATTGTATGTTAACATAGTTAATTAAATTACACTAGCTTACCCTTATTTTCCTTTCTTGTCATGTTGTTTGTTCGGTCATTTTGTCCTTGCAATGATCACCCTGTGGGTGTGAGCAGAGTGTGCAGAAGGTATTCTAGAGCAGGCGCTGACAGGAGAGGATGGTTTCTATTAGAGTAAGATCGTTCGGTCTGGCACCTATTTTTGTAATAATTTAAGACCGTTCGGTCTAATACGATACTTGTATGACCGTTCATTTTGTAGTGATAATATGGTTATTTCAGGATAACTGTAAGTTAAATTTTATTCCTGTAACTGTTCTATTTTATTGTAAATGTAAGGACCCTTAATATAGTTTAAAGCTATATTTTTAGGATGTTACAATAAATGTGTTTACCCATATAATGTAAAAAGTTAGTTAAGTATGAAGATATCAAAATAATTATATTTTGAAACTAAATTTGCTATCATAAATAAATAAAAATTATTGTTTAGTAATAATAATAATATTAATATTATTGTTATTATTAACTTGACTTTTACATAGTTTTCTAAATTGAACCTTTATTTAACATTTGGATGTCATAATCTATAACACATTCCTAAAAGAATTCATAGTATGTTTTTACTATTTACAACAACTCATTTTGTAAAGTTCCGTGTTTAAAACAAGAGCAGTAATTCTAAATAAAATATTACCTTATAATTTGACATTAACAATAATTTTAGTTCGTACTATAGTACATTGTTTTTAAGATTAAAAGATATTTTATAAATATTCACAATGTTAAATAAGTTCTTAAATTTAAATATTTATTGTTATTTTATCCTTAAATATTATTATTATTTTCATAAACAGAGGTTAGTGATATTATTTTAGATTTTCTTTTCAATACTTAGATTAATGTAATTATTGATTTATGTACGTACATGGTTATATTCTTAAAAGTATTGCGATCCAAAGTCTAATGTGAGGGCTCCTTCCGGTTCTAAAATAAAAGTAAAACATATTTGCATTCAACCTTACTTGTATTAAGAATACATGTTATTAATTAATGTTTGATGTATTCAAATTCAATAAGTTTAACGATACAAAATTCTTATTAATTTCTTGAGATGGCGAGTGGAATTATATTACTCAATGGCTACTAGCTAAATCTTCTCAATTATATATTTAAAAAATTAAAGTCTATATTATAATAATAATAATAAGAGAAATAATGTTTTATGATCATTTCCTTTTCCTATACAATAAATTAACAAATTCTCATAACGATAATAATAGTTAAACTATTTACTATAATATTTGGATAAGTAAGTAAATAAATAACTATTACTTAGTTGTATAATTAATATTAAATATGGGATGTGACCGACGTTGATTTAGGTCAAAATTAATATCTCGTATTGTAGTGTATCTTGGTCGACATGTTTAATATTTTTTCTGATTCGGATCTGTTATTGAATATTCATGAAGAGACCAATTTCAAAGTAGTGCACAGTTGTCTAATGAAAGATGCATAACATGATAAGATCATAAGATACCTTAGTCACGCCTCAATTCACATGATAAGATCACAACACATTACTCATACTTCTTCCAATTCGTTATTCATTTCCACGTGCAGGTAAGACAAACCCTGATTAATTAATCATTTTTCATTAATTCAAAGTTTTGTATAATTAAATATAAGTAATGTTAAGGACGTATTTAATTACAATAGAATCAACCAAACAAGGTTTTCTTCGCATAATGATACAATTATTTGTGGATTTTATGGATTTAAGTAAGTTTCGGTAAAAACAATGTGCAAGTACACAAATTGTACTGTACGATTTTAAAATAAAGATGTTTTATTTGAAGATACGATTTTTAAAAAATCTTTATTTTTATGTTTTTTTTTTATGGAAATTGTGATATTTTTCTAATGTATAAGAAAACACGTTTTCTTATTTTTTTTGTATATCTTTCTTTTTTCTAAAATCATGGTTCTTTCTATTTTTAATTATCTAATCATTCACTTGATGACGAAAATGATATATACTGATACAACTCATTTTATCTATTTGTTTATAACCAACTAGACATAGAATTTGCTATTTCTTTTATTGTTTATTATGTATCACTAATACTAGTAAGAATAAGTCTGAATTAAGTACGATTTGATCGTACTTAGTTTAAGAAAAAAAATTACCATATGAGATTTATATTATTAATACTTTACTAAATAATTGTTGAATCATGCAATATATAAATATTTTTTCTAAACACCATTTTATTATAACAAATTAGTTAATAAACTTAAATTTTCAATAGATTTTAGATTTTAATTTATCAATGAACACTTGGTATAGAATTTATATATATAATATATTAGAAAAATTATTGCTAAACTATAATTATTATTACTCGTAACTTATCATACAATTATTGATGAAAAAATTTGTTTGTCTATCGATAAATTATAATTTTAATTATTAACATATATTTTTGTTGGTACCTTATCATTAAATTTGCTAAAAAAATATATGGTAAATTTGTCAAAAGTTTGGACATAAATTTTCCATTTGATCTAATGAAGTTTCTTATATATTAAGGGGAAATAAGTGAGAAGAAAACGAGAAAGAGGAAGAGAGGGACAAGATAACGCGACAATGGTGATAGTGATGGCTCGATAGTGACACGACGATGGCTTTGTGGTGAAGAATGTTAGTGATGGTGGTGGTCGGAGTTAGAATAGGAAGTGAAGTAGGAGAAAGTGAGGAAGAGGAAAGAAGACAAATAGGAGAAGGATGATGATGACGAAGATGACTTGAAGGTGGCAGTGGAGGCGCGACACCCTGACAACGATAAGTAGGAGATGAGACAGACTATAAAGAAATAAAGGAAAAAAAAAGGAAAAGAAGGAGGATGAAGAAACACTAAATGCACATTTTATCAATAGATGTTACCAATGTCCAGAGTCTATTGGTAAATACTTACGGATAGGTTTGTGATCATCAGTTGTTACCGATGAATTTCAACATTCGTTCATAAAATTTACAAATTGATTTTTTTTTCATCAATAATCCATCGATAAACACAATTTACAACAAATTTTTACTATTAACGATAAATAATGTCTATGGGTAATATGTGATTTTTTTTATAGTGATTTGAGAAAGAAAAAAAAAACTAGAAACATGTTTGAAGACAATTTTTTTTTATGAAACACAACATTATTAAAAGACAAACAAATTTGTAATATAACTCTAAAATAATGTTTTCATTTTTTCTAAAGTGATGCTTCCAAATTTGTCTCTTTTCATAATTTTTAATAAATATGTATATTTACATAAATTCTACAAATAATTACACCATTTTTGTAAAAAATATATATTAAACTATTGTTTATTTAAATATGTAACGTTTTATTTCGAGAGAGAAAAACATAAACATGAGACAAAGACATTTTTTCTATCTGACTCGCCAAGGTAATGGAGTGTCTAGAGCTATCTGGAATAACGAGTTTTTAATCTTGCTTAGTGGTGGTTTAGGTTGCCAAGTGAGTTTGCATAAAACCAAAATCTAGATGGATGAATAAGATCATCAATTTGGTTCATCTAACCACTCTTACTTATTTCTTAATTCTCAAAAACCTACATACAAGTGTAAAATACATTATGTGGACCGAATTGATCAAACAATGCATCTTAGGTAATTCATCAATCACAAACCATAACACACCTCATGATTTCACTACTTCATTCAATAACACAATCATTCCATCATATAATTTCATCAATCTTGTACATATCATATTATTTGGCTACAAAATATAATTACACCCAATCATGAATAAAATTAGCATACATCTCATAACTTTAGGTATTTCAACTAAGCTTAAAGTCAATTAGTCATACCAACACGTCATTACTCTACAAATCAGTTTATTCCATCAAAGCATGAAGATATGTAAAAATATCGCTAGCTTCCTTTACTTGGTGTAGAAAACTTCTCTAACTACCTACATAGACATTAGATTACAAATTTAAACATATCATTGCGATTATAACTAAATAAAGATTCATTGAAACTATTTTGATTCACATGTCACATGTGTCTCAAAATGTGACTCAAAATGCTAAACTAACTAAAAAATAGAGTTAAAAAGTGATTTTACTTTGTTTTAGATTTTATTCGATCAGAAATGCGGATCTTTCTTTCATGATTCTATTAGTAATTTCTACTTTTCAAAACGATAAAAGACAACTTTAGAAAGTTAACGAAAAAATACGTGAAAGTCTAGAAAAAAAACTAGTAAAATGATCTAAAATCTTTTTATAAATCAAATAAAATAATTGAATATCAAGTTTAAAATCAGTATTACTCTTAATACCAATTTAAATATATATATATATATATATATATATATATATATATATATATATATATATATTATATACACACACATGTGTGGAAAACACATGTCATAGTATATGTAAAAATATTTTTAATTATTATAATTATATAATAATAACACTTTTTGCATGAATTGTTGAATGAAAAATATAGAATATAAATAAAAATATTAAAAATTATATGAAAAAATAATTAATTAATTTAGTTCCATTATTAATTGTTATATAAACTATACATAAAAGAATTTTTAACTTTGTGTTACTATGGTTGATTATTGTAGTTTCTTATATTATAGAACCTAAAATTCTAGTCAATGAAGATAAAATAGAAAAGATAAATACTAATCTAACATATTTCTTATTTTTATAAAAATAGTTTCTTCAGTTTTACATTTATTATATGGTAATTTTACACTAAACTTTCTGCATACATTGTTTATTGTAAAAGCTTGATTTAAAACTGCCCCTTGTTTTGAACGAGATCCTATATTAGGGTCAAACACGTTAGCAAGCCAATTTTATAAACCTTTTCTTTTTTCAAACAAGGCATCACGTGCTCTAAATAAAAAATTGTTTCAATGTTAAAAGTTGTTAAAACTGAGCATTTAATTCAATTTCATTCGTCTAATTATTAACATTCTTATTAGCGCTTAAATCATTTTTAATAACTTTTAAGCATAATTTTTACTTATTTAAGGTTAGACAGAACCACTCTTTATATCAATTTCTAATAATAAATGATAATTTTTAAAGCATATTATATATATATATATATAATGGGTCGTAACCCGCGAGTCAATCTGGCTCACCACGGATTTGAGCTGGATTGGATTTGAAAAAAATGTAATTTTTTTATGCAGACTAGTTTTCAACCCGGCTCATCGTGTTAAACCCGTGGTGAGCCAACCACCTAACTTAATTTAATTATTTACTATTTTGTGTTTCAATTGTAGATAGTGATAAAAAGATGTTTCGATAGAGAAAAATATTATAAATTTATCTATTTAAGACTCGAATATTATAAATGGATAAGTAAGACAAAAATTAACAATATTAAAAACTTATTTGTTCTCTCTTTTTGTACATGTTTTTGGATTAAGCTTGAATTGTATGATACTTTTTTTTTTGTTTTTGAATTGTGTTTGGAGTTTAACATCGTTTTAAGGTGACATTTATTTAGATTTGAATTTAAAAAAATTAATTTTTTGTTTTTAAAAGAACGTATAATTAAATGAGCCAGTATTAGGAATCAAGTTTGATTCCTTACTGTCAATGAAGACAGTAACCTTGTATTTATTGCTTTCTGTTATGTTTGTTTTTTAACTATGGGGATAGCAACCAGGACAAGAGGACCGACTGGGGCACTGCAAATGCCTGTCAGACAAGCACCGAGACAGGAGGGATTCAAAACACACAACAGACCAGTAATGACAATGTTTTCAGTTCTTTCACAGCTGAGCAGATGCAAAAGCTCCTCAGGATGATAGACAAAATTGATGAACCCTCTCACAAAGTCAACCAAGTCCAAAGGGGAGACACAGAACATAAACAAGGTAATTTTTCTTGGATAATAGACACTGGTGCCACAGATCATGTAACACATGATAGGGAAAATTTTGTTACCTTTTATAAGATTAAACCTATCTCTGTGAAACTACCAAATAATACAGTTCTGACTGCTGAGCATGCTGGAACTGTGTGTTTTTCAAAAGATTTTGTTATTTTTAATGTTCTTTACATCCCTGAATTCTGTTTTAATCTGATATCTGTCCAAAGCCTCACTAAGGACTTGGATTGTAGTCTAATCTTTTCCTCTAAGACTTGTCAGATAAAGGAGAATCATACCTTGAAGATGATTGGATGTGCTAATTCTTGGAAGGGTCTCTATTACCTACAAGCTCTTCCTAAATTTGATCAAAGATACACTGCTAAAACTGTTTTTTCTTTTAAGAACCTGAATGTAAACCTGTGGCACTGTAGACTGGGCCATCCAGGTGACAAGATTATGAAACGTATATGTGACACTTTTCCTTATGTTGAGGATGATACTAATACTGTTTGTGAGACTTGCCACTATGCTAAGCAGCGAAAATTACCCTTCTCTAAAAGTGTTTCTGCTACTACTGATTGCTTTGAAATTATACATTGCGATATATGGGGTCCTCTTAATACTGTTTCGGTTCATGGTCATAAGTACTTTCTAACCATAGTTGATGATTACAGTAGACACACTTGGGTTTTTCTCATGAATAATAAGGGCCAAACTAGAGAACTGTTGCAGAATTTTGTTATTAAAATCAAAAATCAGTTCAACAAACTAATTAAAACTATAAGATCTGATAATGGCCCTGAATTTAATTGTGTGGATTTTTATAATGTGCATGGGATCAACCACCAAAGGAGTTGTGTTGAAACCCCAGAACAGAATTCTGTTGTTGAAAGAAAGCACCAACATATTCTGAATGTTACCCGTGGCCTCCTTTTTCAATCCAATGTTCCTAATGCTTACTGGTCTTATGCTGTTGGCCACGCTGTTTATCTAATAAACAGATTGCCTACTGCCATTCTCAACCACAAAACTCCTCATGAAATTCTCCACAAATTACCTCCCACCTTTTTAGATCTCAAAACCTTTGGTTGTCTTTGTTTTGCCTCCACTCTAGAGAATAATAGAAGCAAGCTTGACCCTAGAGCTAGGAAAGGAATTTTTCTAGGATACAAATTTGGTGTGAAAGGGTATATTGTTCTTGATCTGCACAGTAAGGAATTGTTTATCAGCCGAAATGTCCTCTTTCATGAGGACATTTTCCCATACAAAGAGCCACATGACAGCAATCATGACAGCAGAGCCCACTGTGATGTTGGGAAGGACAGAGTTGAAAACCTAACTGATCTCCTACAAGATCAGTACGCTATCAGCAGTGGTAACAATGGTGAAGTTACTGACCAGGCAGCAGTAGAGCAACCAGAGGAACAGCCCTCAGACAGTGAAGAAAACAGAGGTGGCATCAACAGTAGTCCCAACAGCCAGGAAAATAGAAGGTCTAACAGACCGAGAAAGACTCCCACCTACTTGAAGGACTACATTCACCAGGTGAATCAATCCTCAACTACTAAAAATAGACTGAAAACTCCCTATCCCATCTCTGATTTGTTGTGTTGTGATAACCTTTCAGAGAGACACCTCAAGTACACTATGATTGTCACTGGGAACAAAGAACCCAGATCTTACAGTGAAGCAAAAGAAATGACTGAATGGGTGGAAGCTATGCAGAGAGAAATCCAGGCTTTACAAGCTAATAACACATGGGTTATGACACCACTGCCTCCAGGGAAGTCCGCAATAGGATGTAAATGGGTATACAAAACCAAGTATAAGGCCGATGGTACCATTG
This sequence comes from Vigna umbellata, assembly GCF_029865625.1. Taxonomy (NCBI): domain Eukaryota; kingdom Viridiplantae; phylum Streptophyta; class Magnoliopsida; order Fabales; family Fabaceae; genus Vigna; species Vigna umbellata. The sequence goes on from NC_142166.1 coordinate 45,140,800, forward strand.
AAAGATACAAAGCCCGTTTAGTGGCAAAGGGTTATACACAGCAGGAGGGAATCGACTATCTAGACACCTTTTCCCCCGTAGCCAAGCTTACTACAGTCAGACTACTCATTGCACTTGCTGCTTCCAACAGCTGGTTCCTACACCAATTGGATGTTGACAACGCTTTTCTACATGGAGACCTCAATGAAGAGGTCTACATGGAACCACCTCCAGGTCTGGATGAGTGTAACGAAGGACAGGTTTGCAAGTTAACAAAATCATTATATGGCTTAAAACAAGCCAGTAGACAGTGGTTTGAAAAGCTCTCATCATTTCTAATTACTGCTAATTTTATCCAATCTAAATCTGATCATTCCTTGTTTATCAAGAGAACATCTACAAGCTTTACTGCCTTACTTGTATATGTAGATGATATTGTGTTGACAGGGGATTCTATGATGGAGATCAACAAAATAAAGGAACTACTCCACAATCGATTTCGAATAAAGAACCTAGGAGAACTTAAATACTTCCTAGGACTGGAAGTGGCCAGATCCAGAAAGGGCATTCACCTCTGCCAGAGAAAATATGCCTTGGACTTACTGGAAGAAACGGGAATGTTGGGGTGCAAGCCTTCATCCACTCCCTTCCTAAGTGACACAAGCACCTTGTACAAAGAGGACAGCTATCTGGATGACCCAGGACCTTACAGGAGGCTGATAGGGAAGTTGCTTTATCTTACAAACACAAGACCTGATCTATGTTTTACAGTCAATTTGCTTAGCCAATTTGTTCAATCTCCTACTGATTATCACTACCGGGCCATTCAACACATTCTCAGGTACATCAAATCCAAGCCCTCTGAAGGATTATTTTTTCCAGCTGACTCCCCTATGCAACTGAAGGCTTTTAGTGACTCTGACTGGGCAACATGTCCCAACACTAGAAGATCTACAACAGGGTTCTGTATCTTCCTTGGATCCTCACTCATCTCTTGGAAATCAAAGAAGCAGAAGACTGTCTCCAGATCTTCCACTGAAGCCGAATATAGGGCTCTTGCAGCCACTGTATGTGAGATACAGTGGCTCAGTTATCTACTTCAAGACCTTCAGATAGAAGAGTCAGGAACACCTGCCTTATATTGTGACAACAAATCCGCAAGGCATATAGCTCACAACCAGAGCTTTCATGAACGGACTAAGCACATCGAACTCGACTGCCATGTCGTCCGTGAGAAAGTCCAGGAACACTTACTCAACCTTCTGCCCGTACGCTCTGACCAACAGTTGGCCGACATCTTCACAAAGTTCCCTCACCGCGTCAGATTTAGGTCAACAGTTCCCAAGCTTGGACTGACGACCATTCATCGTCCAGCTTGAGGGGAGGCTATTAGGAATCAAGTTTGATTCCTTACTGTCAATGAAGACAGTAACCTTGTATTTATTGCTTTCTGTTATGTTTGTTTTTTAGCTTTTAATGGTTTGTTAACAGAGCTCTATAAATAGAGCTCTCCATCTCGGATCAGTGTAAGAAATAACACACAGACTTACAGATTCTATGTACTAAGACAAAATATCAAAATAAGAAAAGAAGACACTTTTCTTACCTCTCACGTTGTGTTCTTCACTTTTCTCTTCTCCGTCGTCGTCAACCACCGTCTCCTCCGCCGTGGATCTGCGCTGGAAGTCCCGGAGCTTCATCGCCTGGAGAGCTCTCTCTTTTCACTCTGTTCTCTCTCATCTCACACCTTCCAGACTTTGCCAGCGTGGCTGGGACATCACCAATATGTTTTCAGCGTATGAGATATAATGGGCTGGGCCACGTACGGGTTTATACTGTGTTGGGCCAATCCTAAAATGGTATCAGAGCCTGGTTAGTAACTTCACCATTGTTACCACTGCTGATAGCGTACTGATCTTGTAGGAGATCAGTTAGGTTTTCAACTCTGTCCTTCCCAACATCACAGTGGGCTCTGCTGTCATGATTGCTGTCATGTGGCTCTTTATATCTCATACGTTGAAAAATTTTCATTTTGATTTAATTTTCTTTTAGGATTGGCCCAACACAGTATAAACCCGTACGTGGCCCAGCCCATTATATCTCATACGCTGAAAACATATTGGTGATGTCCCAGCCACGCTGGCAAAGTCTGGAAGGTGTGAGATGAGAGAGAACAGAGTGAAAAGAGAGAGCTCTCCAGGCGATGAAGCTCCGGGACTTCCAGCGCAGATCCACGGCGGAGGAGACGGTGGTTGACGACGACGGAGAAGAGAAAAGTGAAGAACACAACGTGAGAGGTAAGAAAAGTGTCTTCTTTTCTTATTTTGATATTTTGTCTTAGTACATAGAATCTGTAAGTCTGTGTGTTATTTCTTACACTGATCCGAGATGGAGAGCTCTATTTATAGAGCTCTGTTAACAAACCATTAAAAGCTAAAAAACAAACATAACAGAAAGCAATAAATACAAGGTTACTGTCTTCATTGACAGTAAGGAATCAAACTTGATTCCTAATAGCCAGTGAGCCAATTCGTTTAACCTGCCAACCTATGGTGGGTCGAATCAGGTTCGAAATTTTTTCAGCTTGTTAATAAGTGAACCGGGTTAGATTGACTCACTGAGTGACCAACCCGTTATGGACCGGGTCAGGTCGAGCCGAGTTACCCGTTTTGACAGCCATATATATATATATATCATGGAACCAAAAAATAAAATAGCTAAATATCTGTGCAATAAATTTGAGGAAAATCTAACCCAAGAACAATGCATGATGGCATTAGTTTAATATTTTTGAAGAGAAAAAATATAATAAATTTTCTTGGTTTTAATAAAATAGTTGTAGATTTTCCTATTTGACTTATTTCTCTCATTTGCTAGCATTGTAAGTACGCTTCTGCTCTTTTAAGCGTTGTTTAATTTTATTTTTAATAAAATATTTACGAAAAAGTTTTTATTTATGATTTCTATGTATGCATAATAATATGACAATTAGATAAAATACTTTTAAAAATAAGAGGTACATGAATAAATTTTCTAAAAAATATTATAAAAGATAATATTGGGAGAGAATATGTTATTGAAATTCTTAAAAAATAATATATATTTTTATTTGAGACAAATAAAAAGGACCCACTTAGTAAGAAAATATATACTGTTTTGAATGAGATGGTAACACTTATATATAAGTATTGACAACAGAGTACTTTTGTTGCGTCTTCCTTATGATTCACATTATAATAATGGGCTGACGCATGTACTAAATTATTGCTATTCATAATTGCGCTCAAATTTGGACTGTTTGAACAATGAAAAAGGAATAGCATCATTAACATGTGTTACTAATTCCACTGATATTTATAATTATAATGGTAAATAGGATCTTTGATGGTAACTAACAAATTAATCAAGTATTAAAATTCATGTTAGAGGTATATTAAAATTACGCAAAAGCTACCTTTACTAGACTTTTTTTTTCCTCAGTTGACATTTATCTTATTATAGCTAATATCTTCCCTTTTAAATACCGTGTCTAATCATTGATATTTTTTAGAAAATGAGTTCATGTCATGTTAATAAAAAGATAATTATATATATATATATATATATATATATATATATATATATATATATATAAAATACTATATACATATAATATTTATATATTGTTATTCTGAAACATTACATTCTCAAAATATGTATAAAATTTCAAATAAGTATAAATAAATTACTATTGTACTTATTTTGTCTGGTATTGATATTTTTACCAATAAAATCATTTACCCTCGTAAATATGATTATTGTAATATTGTAACATTTAATACAAAGAAAAAAAATTTAAAACATTTATATCTTTTATAATAAAATATTAGTAATATGTATCAATTACATCATCATATTACAATTGTCATTAATCACATATATTCTTATTCTAGTGAATCATCTCAATAAATTTAATCATATTCAAAATTCAAAATTATAAGGATTTTTATCGTATAACTTATGATATCATGATTTGTCACACTCAATATATCTAAAGAGACTTGTATTAGATATATTTTACCAAAAATTATCATCTAATCTATAAATACGAAACATTAGTAATTCAACTTAAGTTCACTCAATAGGATGGTTCCTTATACTTTACAAAATTTAATGCAAAAACCTCAAGAATAAAAGTATTATAACTCACTTCTTTGATGCAATATTATTTTAGACATTTATTTAGTATACAACATCTCATATATCCATTATGCTTCATCACATATATCAATTTTGTATGCATTTATATATACATAGACATGTCTAAATATGTATATATAAATCACAGATCTTAACTTCAATATTCCATAATAATAAGGGATATGTCCCTTGAGTGAAACTATTTAACCTAAAAGACATTTATTCACTAAATAGAGAAAAACTCTCTCTACTTTAAGTGACAACTCATACCACTTAAATGAATTCATATTACTTAAGTGATACTAACTTTAAAGGAAAAAAGAATTGATGTAACATTTATCTTGTTTGCAATGCCTAAACGACAAAAATTCTTAAGTGAGAGATTCAACTTTGACTCATTGTATCACATTATCATTTGAGCAATGTGATTTGGTGCATAAATCTGTGTTCCAAAATACTCCTGAAAACTCTTAGTCTTCATTGTTTACTTAGGTTAAAAGATAGTATAGATATTTGACTGAAAATAAGTTGAGAAAGGAAACAAACTCATTTATTGTACTTGTTTGCCCAATAAAAAAAAGTAACAATTTTAAACATATTTTTGTAATGTAATTAACAACTCTTAAAAGAACACTTTACAAAAAATCTTATATTTTTTTAAGAAAAATGATTAGCAAAAGTGATTAAAAGGTAGTAGTATGCAAATAATTCTTTGACAGCAAAAAAAAAAGGTTTTCAATGCAGTATGAAAAAATTTGATTTTTTTTTACCATATTAGTGTAATTTTTTCACAAAAATTACTGTAATAGATATATTTTAAAAAATTTAAACATATGGATAAATCATGCTTACATAAGGAATTCATTATTAAAAAGTTATGCATTGCACAAACTCTGATACGACTTCAATGTATATATATATAATTAAACTTAACCAAAGTCATAGTTTGACATATACATAACTTATTCTAACAAAAAAAAAGTGTAAAATCAATACAACTTCACTTTTGTTTGTGTAATACATGCATAACGCATAACTTCTTCCTAATAAATTGGCTATGCAAAAAATCTTTATCAATGTGCGTAAAACTTTTTAAACTATCTCATTACAATAGTTTCAGGAAAAAACAAATGTACTAAAATGGTGAAAAAAACAAAAATATTTCCTACAATTGCAAGACTAATTTTACGCTTAGGAAACAACAACTTACAGATTAAATTGACTGCTAAAATTATATTCTTACTCAGTGAACAAATATGGTTTGTAGACTATCTGAAAACGCATCATCGTTAATAGTTTGACTAATATATGGGATATAAGCTACTTATAACTAAACAATGGTAATGCACCATTCAAAATTATTTTGTACTACTTACTACAAGTAAACAAATTCGTGAAACAAACTAAAAATTGCAGATCCTACTGAATATTAACTAGATACTGGATTTTATAATTATTTACAGAACACCACTGAAATGTCATTTTCAAACTTAGGCTGATTATGACTGTGATGGGTGCAATTTCAATATAGATAAACATCAAAATTAGTTAGGTAGAGATAAACACCAAAAAAAAGCATGTGTGCCGATAACAGAAAGTTTGCCATGGAAACCCAAAGTAAACAGGCAGTAAAAGCAAAATGCCAATTTGAAAGATAAAACTAATACATTTTTTTTTTAAAATCACAATCAGTTACAGAGGTGCTGCTGAATAAGTTAGCTTTAAATGTAACGGTGTTTTCAGAAGAAAAAAAAAACAGTATTTCTTCTCTGACTAGGAAGTATTGGTATTGGGCATGCATCAACTTATTCAACCTTTTTGCTGGACTTGTCATCCTCTTGAGGTGAATTGGCAGTCTTTGACTCATCGAACTCCAACAACTGCATTGATAGAGTATGAAAAACTGTTAGAATACATGGTACGCATAAATCCTAACCATCTTCAAGTTTTAACTACTAAATAAAATAACATTCATATATCCAATACTTTCAAAACAGTCATAATACACTGTAACAAAAACATATTGCACGAAGCTTTTAAAACTGTTCATAACAAAGCAAAGTTTCGTTTAGAAGGTAGAAAACAAAGTTCATCTTCTGCGTGGGTTTTCTTAAATTGCTGGTATTCATAAACTAAACATGAACACCTTTAAATGTGAAAACGATTTTCAACAATCTAGTTAAAGGTATATATAGATAGTAGAAAACAGGTGCAAAAGATCTTGTCAAGTAATAGTCAATAGGACTTAAGATTAGTCTTTTGTCACAATGACTAAATTCCCAACAATATTAGTGACTCTTTCACGACTCCTAATAAAAAATTGTTCAAAGTTTTAAAGCAATATTAATGATGGTCATCCTATGGTTTCATTGATAGGGTTCAAAACGTGATAAATCAAATTTGCATATTTTCATTATACATAGTATTTAATACAAACTAAGTAAGTTATACTCCAGCGAAACTAATATTGAAAGAACACTAGAAACATAAAAAAGGATGGACTAACATTGATATGAGAATGAAGAAACAAAAAATATAAGCAAAGAAACAAACCTGTTTGACATCACCATTCCATATGCAATGAGCAGCCAAGAATCCAATTACAGAAGGTACAATATACAAAAGAGCAGGCTGGCAAAAGGAATACAATCAAGGGCAAAAATTAGTTTAGAAGTTTGATCACCAAAAGTCCATGATTATACCACAAGTTCAGCCAGCCATAATGTATTAGAAATTTAGAATATTATTTGGCGTTAATGATTAGTGACTACAACCCCACACACATTCCCCAAAGCTACAAAAAAAATACATGAAACAGATCAGTTACCTGTGCAGCCTGAAACCAGTTCATCACAACAATTGTAAGGACCAAGCCAACAGTGTATCCTAAAAATGCACTCTTGAAATATTGGGGCTGTTTTCCTCTGGATACATCAAACCGCAAAGCCAATGCTACAAAAATACCTGAAGCAAAAAAATACGTAGTCAAAATAAATTGAAGTAACAAACAACAAAATTACTAGAGAGAAACTTTTCCTTCATTATTGTCAAAGATATACAGGTAGGGATAAAATTTATTTATCACTCTAACTCAAAGTTGTAATGTAAACTAATAACAAGAAAAAACATGAAGTTCCATCTAATGTATGTGACTTACCATTTAAATATAGTATTTGGATTTATGAATGCAACAAATATGTAAAAAATCACTCTTTAAAATACAGTCACCAAGTTTAATCAGTTAAGTAAACTCAACAAAGTTAAGAGTTTAGACCAACAAAGCAATTATTCATAATAATGGGAAAAATAAGGGTCAGAACAATGTCACTAAACTAGAACGCCAAAAAGACCATTGATATGACAGGGGAGTGGGACCACAAGAGTTTTTTATTTTGAAATTTAGCTTCAAGTCTCCTCATAAGGGACCTTAAAAATTTGTGTAGGGGATGACAAAATCTGAAAGAGCTACCCCTCAAACTCTCAGTCTTGCTCCTCCAAAAATAGAAAAGTATATTAAAATAATTCACTTGGATTACTACATGACAGCAAAGTGAAATGCAGATTACTTTCCATTTACTCCCTCATCTTTTTCATACCATTTTCGCAAAATCTTCTAAGCATAGGTTAACAAAATCTGGTACAAGATACAAATTAAAAGCTGAACTGTATTATTACAGAGCAACGTCGCAAAATAAATATATCAATACATAAATGAAGAGTCATCCTACCAGGGATAACAATATCACCAAGACCAAGCATTGAAAATGGCCTTACAGCATCTGCTGTGGGGAACAAAAGCTGCAAAATCATTTGAATGACAATATTAGGAAGAAATTTATTACAATTTCCATCTAATATCCAAGTAAATACACAATATTAAAAAAAGGTTCAAAAGAGAAATTTCCATTTCATTTAGCTAAAGTTTTAACCTTTATTGGAGCATCAAATGATTTTGCAACGCTGACCATTACTGGAGTGAAGAAAACCCAGAATATGTCATATACAAATAGACCAGCCTGTAAAATACAAGAATGTAAGAAAGTCAACGACCATATTTAAAACAAAAATTTGTACAACAAAAAAGTCTTCTATCTTTTGGAAAATAAGACTAAATTATCATATCTGTAGGGAATAAATATAATTTTCTCATGCATTTTATGAGCTTGTATTCGATTAAAAGGGTAAAAAAGAATCTGAATGAATCAGATGATAGAGTAAGTCAAAATCCACAGGCCTTTTAATTGTATTTTATTACAATAAAAAAGAGTAAATGTTTGAACGACACAGACATATGATCTGGTTTATCCACAGAAAAATTATTGTTGGTATACATGTCTTCTTAGATAAACGCTTTGAGCACCATTAATTACAAAAGAAAGAAAACACCTACCAAGAGAATAGCACCAGTCTTGAAAGACCCAAGAGAAAGCATTTCAATTCCCTGCAAGTGATAAAATGTACATTGGTGTAAATTCTAGTAATAAAAAACTGATTCATAATTCTACACATTGATAGCATAAATGATAGAATGATTTAATTTATTTATCAAAATTCACAAAAATTATTAGTTCAAACCACAAAAAGTGGGTACCACAAATTTTATATAAATATATAATAAATTGATGATGAAACTTTATCATAAAAAATAGTTGATAGGACAATTTATATATAGAAAATTGACAGACCTGAATACAGAAAGCAAGACCCAATATATTATTTGCCAGCCAATGCTTCCGCAAAGCATACCAAGCACAAAAGAATGTCCCAGGGATGCCAGCAACGACCTGTGACCTTGTAAACTCAATCTCCACAGCTGTATAAGAAAAGTGTAAGCAGAAAAATATATATTATGCGTGATAGAGGAGGATTAATCTCAACTTGATCAAGTAACTATAACTAACAACACATACAATGCAAATCATGAGGATAATCGTCTAATGATAATAAATAAAGAACTAAAAAGCCAACAACATAGATAGTAAAGCATAATAAATAGCCAAAGACATTGGTGATTATAGTTGATCAACAGAACTTAAAAATTAAGTCAACAGTTCACAATAACCCGAAAATGACTCCCCTTTTGATAATTGTGACAAGCCATATGGGTCCATGGGGTATGCATGCATTTACCTTTATTTTGTCTAAAGGGTTGAATTTTTAATGCCTTCTCTAGAAAATAGTTCAAAATCATGTTAAAACTAAATTTATTTTAAAAGAAAAAATAAATGAATTGTCAATAAATAAAGGCCTCGAGCATTTTTCATATTTCATTGGGCACATCACAACGAGTACAAGTGCCCAGAGGCCGCATTAATTGGAATTTGGAACTAGATGCACCGCAGTTCAGAGAAAAACATACTATCACCAACAATAAGAAAAATACAGTAGCCAGGGAGTCACATACATCGGAAATATGGAAATCGCCAGACTATGACGTCCTCATTCCAATGCTTTGGCAGAAAACGTTTAATAAACGGTAATAATGTTGCCCTGTAGACAGTGGAAAACAAAGTGTTTAATAAAATACAAAAAATTATAACAATAAGATTTTATCGATACTATGACAAGGACATCCAACGTGAGGAAAAGAACTTACGAAAGCGCAACAATCCCAAGTACAAAGAAGTAGCCTGTCAATACAGTGTTCACAAGGTCCTTTGATAGAAACTTGAAGAGTAAGAACAGTGACAATAACATCGCACTCCCAACAAAGGGGAAACGCATGGCATGTTCATTCGACATTGTCTCCTGTAAAATTATTTGCAACAGAAATCAGATTAACCACCAAAGAACACAATATAAAGAAGGGAATAAGCAGATTAACTACTCACAGTTGGTGGTGTTGGTTTGACAGAGCGGTAACATCCCACGAACACGGTGAGACAAGCAGTCAAAATAACATTTAAATTCGGATCTACTTTCACAACAAGCGGTGCTAAGGATAAACCTGTGGTTACAAATAAAATGGCAATAATATTGAGAAATTGAGGAACAAAAAGAGACTCACTCTCCTTCTATCACTCACGCATTGACATTATTAAGATTATTAATAAACAAACAAGTATTATTAAACCAAACAAAGCCCAGCTGCCAAAATTCGATACCCTAAAATTTTAGAATACAGAATCAAAATTCAATTCAATTCATTTGAGAATGAATCGTACAGCAACTACATTATGCCAGAATGCCAAAAAAGCTCGTCATGAATCACACAGCAACTCGAAGGTTGCTCAATAAGAGTATCAACTGAAGCATGAAACAGGAGAAACAAACCTGTCAAAGCCAAATTCGCAATTCGTTCGGTTTTCTTCATCCTCCTTAACCTCTTTTCTGAACAATTTTGGATCTAATGAACTCACGTTGCCAGAATGGCCTCCACTGCGATTAAAAAACAGCACAAATCACAAAAATTGAAAAACAACAAACAAAATCGTAGATCAATCTTAAAAAAAGAAAGGAAAGAGGGCAACCTCCAATCGCAAACGGGAATTGCAGGAGCGGTTGGCCCCAACAGCAAAGCAGATCGAAGAGAGATAGAGAGAGAAATTGATTTGGGAGAGAGAAATTGATTTTGGAAAATGGAAATAAAAAAGAATTGCAGAAGGATTAGGGTTTTAAGATTTACCGTGATAATGAGAGAGAGAAGTTACTGAGGTTAGGACCAAAAATGAAGATAACTTGGCAAAGGGTCAATTGACGGTGATGGTTAATGCTTTGTGTGTGTGAGGAATCAATTGGGTTTCGCCGTTACGGTGACGAGGATATGAAACGTGACTCTGCTAAATGATCCACGTAATTTGAACTCTCTCACCCAATCAAATACTCTTGAGTTGCCACGTAGGATTTCAGATTTTATGTTTGTCAAATCCGTGTTAAAAAGGAAAAAATAGGATATAATTTAGATAAAACTTTTATTTTTATAAAATTTTTATTTTCTTATCACATTAGTATAGGAAACTTTTTGTACAAAAAATTATTTTAGCTTTTTTCAAAATATGAAATTGAAAATCTTTGTTTCTTATATTTTAAGTATTTTTTTTCTCCAAATTGTTGATGTTTTGGTGAATTTTTTTTCAAACTATTATGATTCTAATAAAATTTTCTAATATAACATATTATTCACTATATTTATCTAAATTATTAATTATTTATATTGGACAAAAACTAAATTCCGAACTTTATTTTAGCGTAATTAAAAAAAATGTTAAAATTTTTCTGACAACTTTTTTTATTTTTTTCTTAAATTTTAAAATAATAAACCAATTACTTTTAAATTTATTTTAATAAATTTAACATAAATTTGTAAATAATTAATATTAACTAAATAATTAGTGTGTATTTATTATTAATAAAATAATATATTTGTCTATCTGTAGATATTTTAATTAAAAAATTTATAGCTTTAATTTATGAATTTTTTATCATTTTAGTGAATGATATTTTTAATGTTTATCTTAAATTTCAATTTAAACTATTTGTAAATAAAACTTCTGGTACATTTAAATAAATGCTGGTACATTTAAATAAATGCATAGTTACAATATCAACTCAAATAATTAATTTAAATTTTCAATTATTCTTATCAAATAATTGTGTCATTATTGAAAAATCTAAAATTCAATGCAGAAAGTGTAATATTTTTAAAAATGCTGTCATATTTATAAATAATAATCATAATATATTATTTTATCAATAAACACATGACAATTTAATTTAGTATATTACCTAATTAACTCAAAAAATTATTAAAAATATTACATTATTTAATAAGATTGTAAATTTTTAATAATTTTAATTGATATATTAATTATTCTCATTTCAAAACTGCTTTTTTCTTTATTTCAAAATTTCTTTTATTTTTTTCTTTCATAAAATAAACTTTGCATGTGTCATTAATTTCAAACAAAATATATTTATTTAATTCTAAAATATTTATTACACTTAAAACAAATATATGTAGAATAAAAAAAATTATTACAATAAGATACATTTGATAATTTTATTATTAAAAAACTTAAGTTATAAATACAAATTTGTTAAGCCTTATTTTATAAGAATCATTATCATTCTACAATTTTTTTTTCTCGTGGCATTAATTCTAAGATTTTAATTTTTTTTATCTATCTATTTCTTAAAATCAAAGTATGACCGTTGCATGTGGAGAGTTGAAGGTTTGCATGTGTAATATAAATGTCCAAGATGAATTTTTTTTATTATGATTGTTAAGACGTGATCATATCTTTGATTTGAGTTTTTTACGCATAAATGTTATTTTCTATGTGAGTAAGACTTCATAAAAGTAGCTTATAATTCAGGTAATACGGTGTTATTCGTATTCATGATATCAGCTATTAATTTGAAAAATAAAATTACACTTTTATTCCATTAGATTTTCTTATTTTAAGGGGTTACTATTCAATTTTCTTTTTTAGCTTTTGTGTATTCTCTGTCCTCAAGTTTTCTCAAAATTTACGAGTTATAATATTATGTTAGTCTCTTATCATCTATGGTACATTTGTTAATGGTGGATATAATTTATGTAATTAAAAATTATTTTTAAGATATTTTTATTTTATAAATTCAATATATTCAATTATCGTAAATTTTATTTAAATCAATTTATTAAACACAGAAATTCAATAAAATTTTAAAACTAAAATAAAAATGAAAACAAAAATAGAACCTTTTTTGTTTATATACATTTGAATAATTATGTTGTGTATATTTTATTTTGAATCTTTTTTCTTTACTGGATGAATGTGAACTAATTTTATAAGAATTTATATTGTTTGCTTAGGTGCCGATAAATTGCATGATTGTGAATAATTCAATTTTAGTTTGAAACCTTACATGATTAAATTTTGTAATAACCTTTTTTAGTAATAATATTGAATATATAAGATATCACCCGATAATCTATTACACATTCATTTTATTTTACACAATTTACATTTTTATCTTACTCTTTTAGTTATATTTTAAAATTCTCAGTAACAATATTATAATGCATATCCCTCTTATATAAATTTTATATCTTTATTTTACATTTGGTGTTTTTAGTTTCTAAAAAAATAAAAATTTATCTCCATCACAAACTTTAATAAAATTTATCTCCATCTCAAACTTTAATAAAATTAAACTTTAAAAAATAATAGATAATCTTACTAATTCAAATACTTTATTGAAATAGCCCTGCATATTATTATCAATAATATAACCACTTCTAAATATTAAAATTTAATTAATTAAGATAATCAAAGATACCAAACATTTATGCTAGTCTATATTCTATACCATTATATAAAAGAAATTACTCTTGTGATATATATTTAGTTTTCAATTTTACCCTTAGTAAGTAATTTTTTAAACTAAAGTAACTATCTATAACAAAGAAATTACTCTTGTGATATATATATTTAGTTTACTAATTTTATCTTTTAGATGATTATTTTTTAAAATTTAATCGTTTCTTAATTTGACATTTTAAAAACTAAAGTAACTATCTATAACAAAAAAATTCGTATAAAATAAATAAAAATTATATTTTATTGTAAAAATTATTTATATTTATCTTTATAATTATAATTTTTTATTTTTTATTAATAAGATTAAGCACATATACACCAAATATAGTAGTACTTATTCATTCACTGACACATATTTTCCTCCGCATATATTTTATTCAATAATTTTTCTTAACTTAAAAATAAGATATTAAATGTATCAGCATAAATATTATATTTATTAATTAATTTGACAAACATATTAACTTTCAATAAATATCGCATTTAATATTTATAGGTAGATTGACGATATGAAATCACTTAATCTGCAGTCAAGATTAAATTTAATACAAATGTTGAATTATTAAATGTAATAAATAGGGATTTTAATATGTATCTTTTATTACAAATAACCATAGTTACTAATAAAGTCACATAACATCCTCAAATTTAACACTAAATGACAAAAATTTAATTTGATAAGTCTTGTTAACTTTCATACTTTGTTTATCCAAGTGTAATTTTTCTTATTATTTGTCACAAAGAAATTGTTTTTCATTCTTATTTTTTATAATTTAATAATATATATTTTTAATCTTTATTGTTTGATTTTGTTTTATTTTAAGTCTCTCCAAACATGGTTACTCATATTTTTTAGATCATGTTTATTTTAGAGAAGTTTTTTATAATTATTGAAACGTATGAATAGTAAAAAGACGAAAAAATATTTAAATCGTTCAAAGTATCGATTATTATAACTATTAAATTATGTAGGATTATTGACGTGATAGAAATATCTATAATAATTTTTAAATTATCTATACATACATTTATTGTATTAGATGAAGAAAAATATTATATAACTATTATTCATTTGTATACAAAATTATTCTATTTTTTAATTTCTATAAAATGAATTTAAAAGACATGTAAAAAGCAATTAAAAAAAGTAGTGATGAAGAAAAATAAATTGTAAAAACAGATATTATGACCAGACCAATTGATACCGTCAGAAATTTAAAGGTTTAATTTAAACGAGAAAACGATTATATCTTTTTTTTTATTCTAAGAGGAGGGATGTTCGCAATATTGCAAATCTAAATATACGATTTTGGTAACAAAGTGATATATATATATATAATTTTTAAAAGTGCGACTAATTCATAAGCTTCATATAATCTTTTAAAAGTTTATATGTTCAAAATATATGTTTTTGAAGAAATTTTGTTATTATTATTATTTAAGTTGATTTTGAATCTAATTTAATTTCATAAAATTATCTATTTATTTATTATAAATTGTTTATTATAAATTGGTTTTATTTCTACTTTTAACTGTTGTTACATAAAAATACTTTTTACCGTTTTTGATGGTGAGAGAGATAATTCTGAATAAAATCAATAAAGGTAATTTCCTTTCATTTATTATTGTGATTTTATTTCAACATCAAAATTTCACATTGATATTTGAAAATATTAAATTATTGAATTTAGTAACAAAAATAAATAAGTTTTTAATAAAAGCAACGCGTTTTTATTCAATAATCACAAAACTTGCATGAAGGTCTCCAAGAATAATTTTTACTAGTAACTTATTGTAGTTATTTCTAAAAATTTTAATTTTCGTGTTTCTAAAAATCGTAGTATTTGTGAAAAAAAAAATATTTGTAATAAATGCTTAGTAGAGTGTTGAGCTTAAATTTGTAACAAATTGAAATTTAAATTTATACTATGTTTTTAACTTAGTTGATTGACATGTAGGAGGGTGGATTAGCAACGGAGTTGGGAATTTTCTTGAAGTGATTTAGGATAATTTCAATAGAATTATAATTGATTATTTTTGGGTCAAGTTGGTTAGAAACTGGAAAACTACATTGACTTATGATATCGAGAGAAAAAAAAAAGGAAAGAATTTCCTAACATATCTATATGATATAATTTATTATGATTGTGTATTTTTTAATAATAAATAAAATCATTTTACTCTCTACTATTTTCTTATCTAGCTACACATTTTTTTAAAATTTTTTATTTTATATCTTTCTTTTGTTATTCTTCCTCTTCATCAAATGAAAAATTAAGAATGAAGCTTTAACATAATATTTAATAAATTGAAAATAAAATTTGAAATGCCTTAGGATAAACAAAAAATTTAATATTTCTTCTGGTTCAATAATTATTTAATATTTTTCTATCTATTGTAATCCTAATATTTAATATAAGAAGTCAACATAATCTTCAAGAAGAAAAATGTCAATATCATTCTGTCAGGTCATCTTCATAATCAGATGACTTAATATTAATTTAACAAAAATAATTATATAGAATTCTATTGAAACCACTTTGAGTTAAAAATTAAAAAACATATTTAACAATTATTACAGCTAAAAGAGATATTAAGTCTAAGAAAATTAAATAAAAACAAGGTAATAAAATATAAAAGTTCTATATGTGATATGATTTACTGAGATGTTGCATTATATAAGTATTATATAAGTCAGAACAATTCTTATTTTGAAAATTGGTTATATGAGAACGAGTTAGATTTGAACTCTATTTCATATTCTATAACAAAAACAGTGGTCACTTATGATATAATTTTGCATTGTGTAAATATTTTGTTTATTTTTCAAAAGTTTAAGTTTTTATTTTTTATATAGAGAATTTGTAAATATATTTTATATACTCATATGTTGATTTATATTTTTATTAAATACCTAATGCTTTAAATTAGTAAGAAAAAAAGAACTTAAATTTCTCGTTAAGTGCTTTTGTGTGCCAGTGTGTTTATGGACCACCCTTAGAAGTGCCAATCCGCAACATTCGACGTAGATTATCTCTAATTACGTTTTGAAATCTCTAACCAAGTAAGTTGAGTAAGCTTTCGAATAAAAAGTTGTTCAAATTTTTGAAAGGACTATTACATGTTAACAAATTCTTTTAACAATTTTTTGATAACTATGTGTCACTGTTTTATTGATCTGTATATTTGAAACAGACTAATCACAAGCTATTACATAGATGGTTGGAAAAAAGTTAGTTAAAAAAAGTTGTTAAAAAAATATTTTCCTTGTTGAAAACCTATGAAGAATTTGAACGTCTTACTCTAGTCTGGACTTGTGTAAGAGCTTTACATCTTGAGTAGAACATAATTACCATAGTTCTGAATTTTAAGTTCACAGTACAATTCTCCATGTTTAACCTATTTTACAATATCTCTCGGAATGATTGGTGAGCCTCACTACTTGAGCCTGATGAGTAAAGGCCACAAGCACTAGTGGTTTCAGTGTACCCACTGGAGTTGTATTTCTGAGCTGATAATGTCAAATTAAAACTTCTCAAGCCATACTGCTATTGGTTGTCGCCATAATCTAAATACTTTGACCAATTGTGTTCTGGGGTATTCTCCGGTGTAACATCTCCAACAAGATCAGTAAGAGAAACCACTCCTTCTAAGGCTCCAACTATCTGTTACAAATTGTGAACTTAGTGGTCAGAGTCTCATATGTACTTACACAACAAAAACAGACCATGTTTATCAGAGCTAGAGAGAATTTTAACAAAGGAAATCTAGATATTAAGAATTAATTGTCTAGTTGTATGTCCTAATTGAAAGTTGAAATATCAATACTGATTTAATTATGTAACTGAGAGTATCTATTGAGGAAGGTTGAAGCAATCCAAAGGATTGACCAAGATTTTAATGTATTGACAAAACTTAAGTACAGTTAAGTGTTTTTCAGTGTTGTTTTCTATCATAATTAGTTTTATTTTGACATTCTATGTTAACCAATTATACAAACTTTTATTAGTCATTACTAAGGTAAACCTTTAAATTCACCGAAAATCTTCACCTACGTACGTATTGTCCTAAGATTTTTTCTAATAAGAAATTTTCTTTTAAGTTTTTGCATATCTGTCTATAATCATCATTCTTTCAAATTACTGTCCTGGTCTAGTCACGGATTTACTGAAAAAGTTATAATTAGCTTAGTTCTTCCATCTTTCTGTCCTTATGTGATGCTGATGAAAATGATAAACAGATGATTACTTGGCTCATACGAGGTCGAAGTTTGGATGAATGGCGCACACAAGCAGCTGCACATGTAACCATTCTAACCATCTCATCAGCATCGCAGTTTTTCTGCAACCTTGGATCAACAAGGTTGTCGAAATTCTCTTCTTGTAGTGCTCGAGCAAGCAATGGCCTAGCCTGCAGTCCAACACACACACATAGGTTATTTTAATACGGAGGATCAGGATCAAAAGAAAATCGTCCCTCAAATTTACTATTACTTTGAGTTGGCAAAACATCTACTATCGCTAGACATATTATTGGAAAGAACTCAGTCAACTCACCCAGTCAACCAAGCACTCATTCCTAGATCCTGCTGCAGTGATTGGTGGACGTCCGGTTATAAGTTCCAAAAGCATGACTCCGTAGGAATATACATCTGATTTATCTGTCAATTTACCACTTGATGCATACTCCGGAGCCACATATCTGCAACGAAACTTTTGGCTTTGAAGTTCTATAGTTGGCAAAAGCTGATTTTGACATATGCAATAGACAGCTTTGGCAACACATGATCGCTGTATAGAAACATTTTTTTTCAACCGTTTTTTTCTGTTACTTGTAAGGAGGGCGCTGCTTATTTACTGAAGAGCTAAAATGACCAATGTTCACTTTGTGATGCTGACTTAATAGTAGAGAAAAAAATTCAATGTTTACTTAAGTATTTTAAGGAATTCACAGCACTTTCTGTTTCAAGTAATCGATGAGGTTAATGTTAAGTAATGCACTATGATACGTGCAGTAAGATGGACAGAGTCCTTACCCAAAGGTTCCCATCACTCGGGTGGTGAGGTGACTAATATGGCTATCGTTTGGTAAGACTTTTGCCAGGCCAAAGTCAGAAACCTAATACAAACAGAAGCTCAGCATAAATATGTTTCTAGAGTAATTGAGAAAGATAGGTCTTAGATTATCAGTTATTAACATAGGAACACTTCATGTGCTGTATGATGCACAGGGAACAAAATTAGGAAGTCATTTGAAAAAAAATAAACAGAGTAAATATAACAGACTTTTTTTTAAAAGAGGATTAAACAATGAGTACGAAGCATAGGTGATCAAAAGAGGGGACAATCTCCAATTAACTTAGCGTTCTGATTTTCTGAAGGACTCATTCGGAGTCAACTATATTAAAAAATGTTCCTTTTACTATCAATATTTCCTTTCAAGACTTGCATTTCATGGAAAGAAGACACAGAAGATTTTTGCGGAAGGAAAGAATAAAAAAGCGTATAAAATTAATAATAACATTATCATATAATAATCAAGGGAACAAGATTAGACTTACCTTGGGTTCAAAATTAAAATCAAGAAGAATATTAGATGCCTTAATATCACGGTGAATAATTGCTGGATTACCTGTAACCATGATGATCACGATTAAAAACCAATTACCATTTCCTAAAGTCATAAGCACAGGATCCGTATATAAGATTTAAGTATGTAACATCAAGGAATTATACAAGTTAACAGCAAAATCCTGAATCAGATTCTAACTCAAAAGTGAAGAATTCTCACAACCTTCATGTAGATATGCCAGCCCTTTTGCAGATCCGAGGGCAATTTTAATTCTCGTTGTCCATCCTAAGAAGATACTCCCCTCCCCTGCAGTACAATTTTATGTCATCTTCAGGACCATGCAACCGTAGTACAGAACCATTGAAAAAACCTGTCCTCTATACAGGACAAAACAACTATACTTAAAACAGAACTTTTTCACGAGAAACCAGCAGTGCCATCAACAACAGAGTAGAAAAAGTTTCGGTGGATTACCATAAATACAGACTTACCGTGCAAGTGAAATTCCAATGTGTTATTTGGAACAAATTCATAAACAAGCATTCTCTCTGCCCCAGAAACGCAGTAGCCAGCCAATTCAACAAGATGCTTATGATGCACTCGACTAATTGTCTCAACCTCAGCTTGAAATTCTCTCTCTCCTTGTTGGCTACCAGATTTTAGTTGCTTAACTGCAATTTGCTTTCCACATGGGAGAACTCCTTTGTACACATAGCCAAAGCCACCTTCTCCAAGAAGGTTGGACTCAGAGAAACAATTAGTGGCCACTAATATTTCATCATACGTGAAACTACCATTCCCGGGACTGAAGGCTGCCCTTGGAGCATGATTTGGAATTGTTTTCACAGACACTGACTTAAAAGAACCTGATTTGAGATTCGGTGGCAGCGTTGGATTTGGTGGCACTTGAATAACATGAGATCCTGATGATGAGATCATGCAGTGTGCAAGCAGATTAATAATTATCCAAACCATGAAATGCATTGAATTGAACTCTATTATCCATCACCTTTTTATATAATAGAAGGGATCATGTAAACTACAAAACTACGCCTTTACATTTAGGGGAAAATTAACCATTCCTTTGTTATTATTGAAGTTTCATATCACTAAATATGCAATAAAAATTTGCATTACAAGTTAGTATGAGTTATTAAAATGAAATTTTGAATGGATTAAGTGGCAGAAAGTACATAACAAACTGATGTTAATTTTTTACTGAGATTTAGCTAACAAACAAAAAGGGATAAGATTTTCTAACCCTTGGATTCAATGGAGGGTGGTGATTCCTTAGAGCGACCCGTGCACAGATTCTTCTGTTTGGTTTTCTTCCTATTCCTGCATAGAACTAATCCAATACTAAAAACAAACACCAAAACGATTGCCCCAATTACAAGCCCAACAATGAGCCCACTTGACACGTGGTATGTTGAGGCCTTCTGAAAATCCACAGCCACCGGCAAATTCACTTCCGGCGCAGATAACGGCAAGGCGGGGCTCCACGGCGTTGCCAGGGTTGGTTCCGTCGTGAATGAAGGAGGTAAAGGCGGTGGAGGAACAGTCGACGTCGTCACCGCCGCCGCCTCCGGTGTCAGAGGCATATCTGGCAATGCAGGTGGAAAACTGGCGGTGGGAGACGGAGGCGATGGCGCAACTACAAGCGGCGGAAACGACGTCGTTGAAGGCGCTGTGGCATATGGAAACGGCGGTGGCTGCGATGCGGCGGTCGGAGCCGGAGGCGATTGTGAAACTACAAACGGCGGTGTGAGAGATTCCGGCGACGGAGACGGCAACGCCGGCACCGTCAGAGGAACAGGTGTAACTGAAGATGGCGGTAGAGGCAAACCTTGGAAGAATAAAGTTTCCGGCGACGGGGAGGACGGGGCTGGAGGCGTCAGAAACATCGATGGTGACGGCGAGGACTGGAATGCGGGTGCTGCTGGTTGCGGAAACGGCTGAGGAACGACGTCAACCGGCGTGGTCGCCGGAGAATATGGTGTAACTGCAAACATGATTGTATAACAGTGGGTAGGAGTTGGAAGGTGAAGACAAACTCATGCACGTGAAGAAGCGAAGCAGAGCATATATGAATATTATAGTGGGCGCCGAATTGCTATGAAAAAATTGAAAAGAAAATTATGACATAGCAACTCTATAAGCTGTAGCATGTAGCCACAAATGGCTAGTGCAATCCAACTATGTTTAACACCTTTTTCTATCAACCACTTGTGTTATTGTATCTCTGTTTCGATAAGATACAAAAAAAAAATGGTTTCAGCAACTGTTAGGATAAATTCATAATGAAACATTTGTAATTTTATGTTGTAGAGAGTGAGGTGCATGTGGTGGTTGACCTTTTCGAAAAGTCATTAATGGTCCCATAGAGTGACCTTTTTCAGCATGTGAGATAGAAAAGAAGAGGCACATAGAAGAGTGGTTGAAATTGAAAAAAAAATAAATGAAGGAATCATGGTTTTCTCCAGTGATGGGAAGAAGATGTATGCCACATAAAGCTGCCCTTTTTGCATTTGGATATTATAAAAACATAGGCGGAACAAAAATGGAGACAATTATACAGCAGAGTCTATGATTCCTTATTTTCAGTCCCAAGATGTCACATGTGCCTCGTAAAGGGAAATTTGTCGATGTTATTAGCAGAGGTATTTAAATTTCTGACTTGGACATTTTTTTAAAAATAAAGAAAGTTTCTCTCAGTTTCACAATTTTTTTTTTTAAAGCATATAACATTTTTAAGCAATCAATAAATCATGGTTATTTAACAAATGAGATTAATAAATTTATTTTGTATTTACGCAACTGAAATTCACATTTAAAAAATTGTTTTTAACTGAAATATTTATAGAGACGATAACTTCATTTAAAAGAAAAGGCACTACTGAAGTCGTCTTATATAACACGATTTCAATTTTTTTTAAAGTAAAGTCGTAATATTTATAAATACTTAAATTAACCCTATCTAATAAATTAATCAATAAATGATTGCTAATAATTTCAATGTTTCCTCCGGACATGTATTACTCTTTTACACAGTTTTATATAAATAAAACCGTTGTAAGATTGATAAAATAAAATAAACCGCCTTACACTATAAACATAATATAAATATAAAAAAATAATTATACTAATAAAATATATCCTGAACCAGAAATAATTATACTAATACAATATAACCAATTAATTAATTAGAGTTAAAAGAACTGAGTATTGAAATACTCATACTTTGACAAGATGATAGTTAGGAAATGAAAAATTACCATCAAAATGACATAAAAAAAATGATAATAACATGGAAGAGGAATTGTTTTGTAGTTTAAAATTTACATGTTATTATAATATACATTTCACTACTGTCATTTATTGTTTCAATTTTTCATATGATACAACAGTCAACTATTTTACAAAAGAGCAATATTACCTTACAAAACAAACTTGTCCATAAACCTTGGTTAATTAAAATTTGATGCACTAAGTTCTATTTAGATAATTTTCTATAAACTAATAACAATAATAAAATAAAAAACATTGTTTAAATTAGAATTAACTTATACATGAATAAATGTATTACTTTTTTATTAGTTTCTCTATTTTTCTAATGTATGTATAAATTAATTTAACTTATAAAGAACTGTTATTTTATATTTTTAAGTAAAATTTTTTTGACATATAAAATGGTAACTAAACAAATTATTATAAAATACATTCAAAATTTACGAAGTGCACTGGAAGTGGTTAAGACAATGAACAACGTTGCTTAACATTTTTTAGTAAAAAAAATTGCATATGAGATGGTTTTCAAATGGATAAGAGTTCCAAATATAATAATACGAACAAGAAACCAGTAGAAAATTTATTAGGTGTAAGGGGGTTTGGGAAGTTGTATGTGGATTTGTAATTTCTGTTAAAATATTATATATTGAGTAATTATATTTTTGTTGAATATTAATGCATAGTGATTAGGGATGGCAAAAAAATCTGCACCCGCGCGAATATCCGCGGATAAAATCCACGACGAATAGTTGATATCCGCGGATATTTACTACCCGCAATCTGGGTAGCGGATATTTTAATACCCGCTTATAAACGGGTTGGGTGTGAGTATTATACTATCTGTACCCGCGGATATCCGCTACCCGCAAAAAAAAAAATAAAAATTTAATTTATATTTTATTAAGTTAAATTTAATTAAAATTAACATTAATTTATATTTACAAGATTAAATTTAATTAAAATTGAAGTTAAATTTATATTTAATTTAATTTATATTATATTTTATATATTTTTTATAATTCTATTTAAATTTTATTTTAATAATTTATTAAAAAATATTTTTTTAAAATATTTACGGGTATCCGCGGATATTCACAGGTATCCGCGGGTTTTAAAATATCCGCGGATATTTTTTAAGCGGGTATCCATGTGGGTAGCGGGTCGGGTAGCAGGTAGATTTTTTTTTGTCGAGTGGGGTTGCGAGTAGGCACTATCCGTGCCCGACCCATTGCCATTCCTAACGATGACCTTTAGGTGCCAAAAGACATTGAGTGTTTTATTTCTCCTTTTATTTGCAGGTGTGTTAAGATTCTAATCAATGGAGGAAAATAAATTGTTTGACATGGTTGCATGTTATGTCTTTTCAAGAGATTAATATTGATGTCTTTTTTTCTCTTGT
Organism: Vigna umbellata; assembly: GCF_029865625.1. NCBI lineage: Eukaryota > Viridiplantae > Streptophyta > Magnoliopsida > Fabales > Fabaceae > Vigna > Vigna umbellata. The sequence continues at coordinate 45,164,521 of NC_142166.1, forward strand.
ATACTGATTTTATAGTGTGGTCTAGCTTGGTTAATATGGTGTTGATGATGGATACCACCTTAAATATCGATGGGTTACCGTCAATGATGAATATGTTTACAGCAATGAAACTGGTGATGGAAAATGATTGTCGGAGTCATTCATGCAAATATCTAGTGACAATAGCAATTTAAGCATGTAATATGTCAAACTTTTAATGAAGATAGGATATATTGTTTCTTAAGATAGGATATACTAGTATACCTTTAAGAAAATCAGACATAAAGTAATATAAAGAAATAAACAATAGAAAATTATTATAAAAATTAATAATTGATTTAAGAGTTGTTACTATAACTTAATTAGTTTCTTAGATGTAGGAGGGAGTCCCATAGTTATGCGTTTGAAAATTGCATGTTGAATATTCAATAACGTATAAAAACATATTAAACTTAGATTGATTTATAGTTAAATTTATGGCGTGTTTTTATTTATGGATGAATATGCTTTTATTTATGAGCATACTTTCACTTAAAGATCTTATTTTTTTTGTTAAGTAATTTCTAACAATAAGAAAGAATTGGAAGCTGTAATAAAAATTTAAATTCTATAAATATTTTTAAAAAAAATTGTAGACTCTCTAGATTAATCAAGCACTTTAACAATCTTACTATATAAGGATTAAATTTATGTGATCCACACACGTAAAATAAACAATTTATAAAATAAATTATTCATGTAGAATTGTTAATTTCATTAAACTAATATGATTTATGTAAAAAAAAAAAGGTAAAGGCTAAAAATAAAACACATTAGTCCAAAAGCTTTATGTAAAGAAAATATTATAAATATGTATGAGTTAAAACCAACGCAAATATATATAAAGAAAATTACTTAGGTACTTAGTTTAGTTTGAAAGTGTTATGATTTTCTTAACATGTTTTAGTGTAAAAATGATTCAATTAGTTTTTTTTCTACTTCGTTTATCTACATTTTTACATTAAAAATATATATTAAGCTAAATAAAAAGTTAAACACTATTAGATTGAACATGATAAAAGAATATTTTATCGAGACATTGACAGATATCTCAATTAAGGTCAACAAAGATACTATAAAGTATATCATTTTTAACTTAATGAAATATGACTTGATCCAGGTGAACAAAAAAGATAAAGTCAAAGTTAGTCGGAAAATGAGTTAGTTGAGGTTAACCAAGGAAATTCCTAACCAAAGAAAATTTGGGATGAAGACTGGTTGAAAGATGTTGAATTCAATTAAAATTAAAATATGTCCCAATCAAGGTTAAGTAGAAAAATGTCTTAATCAAAACTAATTAAGAGATGTTTAACTAAGCTGAAAGTTACTTTAACTTATGCTTGGTTAAAAAGGACATGGTTAAGGTTAGTCAAACATGTTTTTATCAACACTAATTTAAGCTAACGATGTCCTTATGAGAAACAAGTCAACAGTGATCACATCAAAGACAACCAAAAACGCTTTCAAGAAATGTTAAGGAAAAAAAAATTCTCTTATCTAAGTCCAAGTTGATTGTTAGGTTTATTAAGAGGGGAGGGGGATATACACATCAAGAAGGAGGTTCATCAAGGAGATAACTCCAATTCTAACTACATAAAAGATTGACACCACTTTCTACTTACAACCTTAAGACAATGGGTTGATAAGTTTCTAACATTATATGGTACTTTAATTTCTCACTTCTACTCAATGTGAGACTTAAATTCACACTTGGAATCTTAACATTGATTATGCCACAATATCAATTAGATAAAATAAATGTTTAATCAAAGTTAACAAAAGTCTTATTCAAAAGAAAACGTTTTATATTTAAATTAGTTGAATGTGACAAAAAACTCTTTAAAGACATAACAAGAAGAAGGTTAATTGCATACAGTTCAAGCAAATTCTAGTTTAATGTATCTTATTGCATATAGGCTAAACATCCTATGCTCATTAGTTTGATTAGCATTCATATGAAAAATCCTATTGAGTTATATTGTTTGATGTTAAACCAATTCCTCACAGTGTATTGAAAGATATGGTTTACATATAATGATTATGCATGTGATCTAGTTTATAAAAAAAACCTTGTTACTTTATGTTTGGAACAAACGTTATTTCTTGATCCTTAAAAAACAACCCAATTTACTTTATTCAAGGCGGAAGTTGAGTTTGTTGCAAATAGTTATATATGGTTAAGAAAAACTTTTGAAGAACTACAATGGAAGAAATTAAATGTTACCGCAATTTTTTTGTAACAATAATTTTAACAATCAAATTTTCAAAACATACTTAAGAAATCATTTTAAAGATCAAATTATTAATTTAATTCGCTGCAAGAGTGAAAGTATATATCAATTTAGAGAAAAAATGTTGGAAAAAACAATTTATCTATCTATTAAGTTTATTAATTGAGTCACTTATTAATAACATGATTAATAATAGGTTTATTATAGTATACTATCAAAGTAACATTAATATACAAAAATAATATCAGTCTTTAAATTTAATGTCTGAAAGTGGCACAAATATATGTTAAAAAAGAAACACGAGAAATAATTATTAAGCATATGTATGAATTGACAATTATTATATTAAATACAAATAAAAATATTAAATAACATAAGAAAACAAATTTAAACACATTAGTGTTATAATTTTTTATGAGTTTACTCTAACTAATCAGTAATAAATCTCCAATATCTCTTCTAAAAAATACCAACAAAATAATTACTTAAAAAACTAATTTAAAAAAAAGTAGGAATTAAAACAATAAGTATTTATAATTATAAGAAGAAGAAATATTTCATCTAGATGAAGGAATATGTTCATAGTATAATATAACTCTATATATCATTACTATGAGAATAAGCATCCAAAAACTTTGATAAGTACACTAGAACAAGTCATGAACTGAAACTTCGTCTAACTGCAAGTTAATTTCACTAGTGATTGTCCTTTTTCATTTCCTCTCCTTCATGTCATTTATATTGGACAAAAAAGTAGTTGTTTCCTCTGCACAAGACAACTTGTCGTAAATTAATAAATGATTTATTTTTCATGATCAAATTGAATTTTATTCTTAACTACACGCATCCAACATAACTAACGTGAGTCTTAAGCATTCAATTATATGAATATTTTAATTTATAAAATTACCCTTAGAGAAGCGTCCCTTTAAATTCTCCTTTTAAAAAAATGGCAAAGATAAGGAAACGAGAAAGACTGTACTTGCCACCGTAGCAGCTGGAAAGCAAGAGAGGAAAATGATAAGATGAAAGTAGCACCTGCTGCGAGTCCGCTACCGACGGGACACGTGCGAATTCTATTGGGCCACACGCGTCTACAGTATTCAGTAATTTCAACCCAACTGCCAAAGACAGGTATTTATAAACGAGCAACTCATCTCACATGGCGAAGCAGAACCGACCCTCAGACTCACTCTCACATTAAATCCCAAACGAAAATGGCGGAAAAAGAAGCCATTGGTGAAGCTCAGAGAAAGCTTCGATCGAAGTTCCTTCAAGTCCTTTGTAGTAGACGACAAGGCGAAGGTATAGCAATCGAATTTCACTCATTAACTTTCACAATCTCGTTATGTATGGCGCAACGATTCGTTTAACTGAAACTCGTTCTTATATATGATGCTTCAGTTCCGTTAACGGTCGAACACTCGAAGCCAGTGGCGAATCCTTTGCATCAAAACTCTCCTCCAACGAAGGAAGAGGTATTGTCAATATTGACATTTAGCGTCTTTTGCTTGTTATTTATTTAGTTTTAATGTCTACTTAATTGACTGGTTCAATCGCCTGAAAATTATAGATTGAGATAATGGAATCGTGTCCGAAGGCTGATATAGAGAACCTTGAAGAGTTGCTTCAGGAGGAGAATTTCTACTTGAATATTGAGGTAGGTGACTGATTAATTCGATTTCTCCGGAGATGAATTTTGAATCTGTAATTTTGTTATTCCGATCTGATTTTGTGCTTGAAAGATAAACTCAATGATTTTTTATTTTTATTTTTATCTCAGGAAGGAAAGCAAGGACGGTTGCCGGTGTTGATTCTGAAACTGAAGGAAAGTGATAAGCAGAAAAAAAGACCTGCGGTTGTTTTTCTTCACAGTACGAACAAGCACAAAGAGATCGTGCGTCCATTGCTTAAGGTTGCTACTGCATCTTCTCTGTTCCTTCCATTCCACCGGTTATTTTTCATTTGCATTTTCACTGTGCTCATGTTTTATAAATTTATTTTAATCGCGGATTTTCTTTCTGGCTTCGGTTGCTGGTGTTCTTCTTTGTGCTTTAGGCGTATGCTTCGCGGGGATATATAGCAATTTCGGTGGATTCTCGTTACCATGGAGAACGTGCCACGTGCACAACCACGTATCGAGATGTACGTGTTTGATTGTTTCTTGCTTGCTTGCTTGCTTTGCTTTGCATTGCCGTGAACTTTTAGGTTCTGAACTCCATGAATAACGTAATTTTATTTGGGGAAAAGTTATAGCATGACCCCTACAATAAAATTTAAATGCTTTGTTTGAAACAACAAATTTTAGGGATTGACTTGCTTTTTAAATCAATTTAATTTTAGGTTTTCTGTAACTCTAATTTTGTTGGATGTGATTTTAATTCAGTTTAAAATATTTAACTATGCTGCCCTTATCACTTTTACATTCAAAGTGATGGCAATAAAGTAAATTTTACAAAAGGGAATTTGAAGTTACAAATAGAATTTGGTTTGTAAATCAATTCAAATTACTTTTTATATGAATTCGAAACATATAAAAAGTTTGTTGTTTGTTGTCTTTTCTTTCCTTATAGGATTAGTGTATCAAATGGAATTCGTATTTCAGTGATTCTGGACATATAATTTGCCTTGAAGAATAATGATTAAAATTTAGGAGAACTAATATTTCTAGAAAGATATTATTGTTTGTTGTGTTTTCTTTCCTTATAGAGAGAAATGAACTCCATTTTGCTGACATATTTACCTCGGATCCCTTGGAAAATTAAAACAAGAGATCTATATAAAATTTGAAACTGACAAGATTTTCTTTTACTTGTTTTGGCTGCAACCTACCCTACAAAAAAAAAATTAAATACACAGGCACTTGTTGATGCGTGGAAAACCAGTCAAACGATGCCATTCATATATGACACGGTAATTTATTATTGACTTTAATAATTATACACTGTCAGAATAACATTATTAAAATTATTGTACTGAATTGGTTAGATTGTGATTGGGTAATTATTGTATTATACTTATTAGTTTGTGATTAAATTAAAAAAAACTATTTCCTTATTATTTATCATGCAACATTACAATTTAGTTAAGAATTTCATTGAAATTTTTGGATCATTCTTTTTCTGGAATATAATTAAAAGATGGAATCACTTGATTAAAATTTTTTGTTTCTATGGAATTTAAAAATTGTGCTCCGGAATGAAAAAAAAGTAATCAAAGTATCTTAAGGACCGAGGAAATTGGACCCCAATAACCATCATACTTATTAGAGCTTGTAGTCAAGAGTATCCAAAATGTCACAGATATTTGTTTTTCTTTATATAAGTTTTTTCTTTTGGTCTGAGCTTTTGCTTGTTTTTGGAAACCCTTTTTCTTTTTTCAGTCGTATCAAATTAAGTTGTATTTGTCTGCGACTGTGATACCATCATTCTGTGTCGCGTTGTTGGTCTATATCCACAGGTGGGCGTATTGAATATGTCTTTAAATCATTAGATTAAGGCTGGGTAAAAATAATTTAACTATACTAAACTATAGTTAAGTGTACTATTTTATATTAAGAAAAATTAATCTATTTTAACTAAAAACTAATTATACTATTATCTAGTTCAGTTTAGAAAAACTATACTTATTATATTTCTAGACCGAAAACGGGATCTTTGAAACAGTGATTTTCTTTATTTTCATTTTGTCCTAAAACATAAGTTGCATGAAAAACCCAACCTACTTATCTATAGTATCAATTTTATCTCATTTTTAAATACTTATTTTTTATCTGTTTAAATTTATGTTCACGCAAATCAATATAATGTAGTTTTTGAGATACTGAACCACTATGGTTTTATTTCATTATCAATTAATCTAATTCAATTAAAACATGAATAAAGTTTGGCTAAAAAATATTGATTGGTATAAAAATTAATATTTTTAAATATTTAACATTTTTAATGTTTTTATACTTTATTTTAAAGTTCTTATATTATTGTTTTAAATAAACATTACTTTTTAATAAATTGTATATATTTATTATTTTATACCTGAATAAGGATTAATTAGACATAGTATTTTAATATGGACCGGAACACTGTCATTTTTTCAATTTTTTTCGATTTCATAGTTCAAGAGTTTATAATTATATATTTTATTTACCGTTTTTTATAAATGATAGTATATTTAACTTTTGAATACAAAATTTAGTTTAGTTATTAGTTAATTGATATAACACAGTTCAAGAGTTTATAATTATATATTTTATTTACCGTTTTTTACAAATGATAGTATATTTAACTTTTGAATACAAAATTTAGTTTAGTTATTAGTTAATTGATATAAGTTGAGTATTTTAAAACTGAAGTATTGAACAATACAATTACATATTATATTAAATAGTTCAGTCTTTTTTAGTTTATTAAAAATATAATTAACTAGAGTTTAGTATAGTTTACTTAACTATGTCCAGCTCTACATTAGATACAGTCAACCTAGTTTAAAGTATTTAATTTGTTTTCATAAAACTGAAGTGGGACTTGCATTTACAACGCACTTTATGTTCCAAATGATTTGTTTAAAGTGTGATTGTGGCAGTTTAAGCTTATGATTTAATCGGCTCAGAAATGGTGTACTTTCCATGTTTTGGCAGGTCTGGGACTTGATTAAATTGGCCGATTATCTAACACAAAGAGAGGATATAGATCCTTCTAGAATAGGAATCACCGGAATATCACTTGGAGGTTGGTTGAGAGATGTTGAAAGGAATATGTTAGACGGCATGTTCAATATGATTCATCATTTGTATAATTCTTTGATGTAGGAATGCATGCATGGTTTGCTGCATTTGCTGATACTCGCTATGCTGTGGTTGTTCCTCTGATTGGCGTTCAGGTGACACTGAATGATTGAATGAAGTTTTTATTTAGACAAATGTATTTCTAAAGCAATGATTCGAAAACTTGTGAACTATATGTTGCAGGGATTTCGATGGGCCATAGACAATGAGAAATGGAAGGCTCGAGTTGATAGTATAAAGCCTGTTTTTGAGAGTAAGATAATGTCAAATGAATTTTTGAAATAATGTTTTCTATCTATGATTTAGTTACTGCTTCTTGTATTTCATTTTAATATAACATTGAAGTTATTATTCTTGTGAATCCAATATAATGTTGTACGTGCCAATGTATGTATGGAGCACATGTTGTATTATTTCGTATGCGACAGCTAATCAATTCTTAAAATTGATGAAATCTTTTACAGTTGGTTATTTAAAATAGATTGTCTATGGATTAAATTACACAGTGGTCTCATTGGGACATCCGATAAAATTTCATGTCGAAGTGAGAACGGTGTTTGGTTAAGACCTTAGAAGGAGAAATATATTAGTATCCAATTGGGGTACCAATTCATTCAAGCAAATTAACAGTGTATGACTGAAATGTATTTTGAAGGTACTTTGGTATCTACATCCTCTAATGTCTTGTGTAACTGGATGCAGCGGCTTGTCATCATTTGGGTAAAGATGTTATTGACAAAGAAGCAGTGGAGAAGGTCAGCCAAATTTTTATGAAATCAACTCTGATTCTGTCTGCAACTGAATTGCTATTTATTGCTTTAACAAAACATGATTGACAGTGTTTGGTACCATGATACGTATCCCATTGTTGGTAGTTATTCACCCACCGGACATAATATCTATCTAGAGCTTTGTTACTGTTATTTTAAACTGTTGGCAAAGGATACTATATACTAATCACAATTTTTTTTTTTATTTCTGATTAGGTATGGGACCGAATTGCTCCGGGTTTAGCTTCCGAATTTGATTCACCCTATTCAATTCCGGCTATAGCACCTCGTCCATTACTTATTCTTAATGGTAAAACATTTATCATTTTCATTTCAACATGGCTACCTTATTCATATACAACTCCATGTATTTGCATCTTTAGTGTGTTTAGATTTTGTAAATATTTTTAAACTAATTTGTAATTGAAGCATTTGCCTGGGTTTTGGGAACTCCAGGTGCCGAAGATCCTCGGTGTCCCATTGTTGGCTTGGAAGTTCCAATCTCAAAGGCAAGTCAGGCATACAAAGAGTTTCAGTGCTTAGATAATTTAAAGGTATGAACTAGTGTTAGTTGGTCACTTCGATGAGGAAATTATATATTCTAATGTCTTCCCATATCAATTTATTATGAATGAGTTTGACAATTTATAATGATTGGTAGCTTTTACATGCAGTTTATAGCAGAAGCTGGAGTTGGACACCAATTAACCAGATTGCAAGTGAAGGAATCAGCTGATTGGTTTGATAGGTTTTTGAAGCCTTAGTTGACGTGTTCGCATATTGGAAACGAAGTTAGCTTTTTAAAGAAGCCTTAGCTAGTGTCCTCATATGTCTTCATAAATTATACATTAGCTTCCTATGCTTCACTAATTGCTTCTTTCCATTGTCTCTTTTAAGATTATTGGGTCTCATGACATCTATCATATTATAAACCAGCTTGCTTACTCCACTGTCTTTTTGTGATTCTATCTGTCATTACATATCTTTTTAATTCAAGATAATGTTAATCGCTATAAAATGTTGCACCTGTTGTTAAATCCATCTATATATATATATATATATATATATATCCAGAGAAATCATTCTTGTGAACTGTAAATGCCGTAAAAATTATGTCTCATGAATTAGATCGATCAGAATCATTATGGTATTAAATATTTAAATTAAGATAACTAGATTTTTTAGAGACTTAATTTAATGAAGTAATTTTTTATTTATTATAAAAAAGGTAATCGTATATATTATTTTTACTTTTACGGCCAATAATTTATTTTAATGATATATTTTTACTTTAAAGAAAAATATATTTACGGAAAGCTTATATCATAATTTTCAATATCAAAATATTAAATAATTATAAAATGATTTTTTAGTTATAAGGAATAAAAAATTGTCTGAAGATAAATATGATAAAATATATTAAATTTTAGAAATAATAACTATTATAAATTAAAATTATATGTAATATAAAAATGAACCATTGTTCTTTTTGTCTATTACACAATTTTAAATTATAAAAATAACTAAAAAAATTTACATCGGCATAATGTTGACCTATTTTGTTTTAGTACAACAGATCTTATTACTTTTAAATCTTTGATTTTTTTTTTCGTTTATATTATTAAATATATAAAATAATCATGAAAATAGATGTTATTCTTTTGTGCACCATCTTCATTTATATATAAACTTAATTATATTAGTTAATTACTATAGTTAAAAAATTATTTAAAATGTCGGATATTAAAAAAATAATACTTTTGTAGGAAATAAATGTAGATAAGTTACTATTTTTTAGATTTAAAAACATATTTGAACTTTTAAATATTATATTTTTTTACTATACTTTTTATCTTAAATAAAAGGGTTAAATATGTTTTTAGTCCTTAAACTATTCACCGTTTCTGGTTTTCGTCCCTCTTCCAAACTAAGGTACAATTTGGTCCTCAATCTTTAAAAAACGTTCGTTTTAGTCGAAAAAACGAACGTTTTGAGGACTAAAACGAGGACTAAAAACAAAATTTTGAGGACTAAAACGAACGTTTTTCTAAAGGATGAGGACCAAATTGTACCTTAGTTTGGAAGAGGGACGAAAACCAAAAACGACCAATAGTTTAGGGACTAAAAACATATTTATAACCCTAAATAAAATTATAAATTAATTAAGTTAATTAAGTTAATTCAGATATATTTCCTAATTTAACTTAAACTTATTTTATCTTAATTCTCCTTTTTCATTTCATGTTTTTCTTAACATATACTCAAACTATTTCCTCCCATCTATATATAACTATATAGTCTATACTCATTAAATTCACAAAAAAATGGTAAGGCAATGAAGAAAGTGGTTTATTTCTATTGAAAGAATATTCCAAACCCTTCCACACACCAATTAAACTAAATTTTTAATAGTAGCTACAATTAAATATGTTGCATTCATTCTTTGATTTTAAAATATATAAAAATTAACTACATCGAATTGCACTATTAAAAACTGCATTGAACCAAAAACTATTTTGTGTAAACTAAATTAAAAATTACTTCAGAAGAACTAAAATGAATTATTTATTGTTCTATTAAATTGTATTACACTGAATTACACTTGACTGCACTAAACTGTTATATACCTTATTTTATTTTCGAACTGCATTAATTTGAAATTGAACTGCATAATTTTTGAACCAAACTACACTAATTTTGAATTGAATTGCACTATTTTTTATTAAAAAACTAAAAGGGGTAGCATTTACCCACTTCATTCATAATATATGTTCTCCCATAAATAATAAAATTAAAAAGTTGAGATGAATCAGATTGGGCCAAAGTTGAGAAGGATTAAGTTTACAAGACAAACAAACACAATCAATATTGGAATTATAACATGCTACCGGTTTGGTCAAAATAATTGCTCAATCAAAACAAACAAGTTACACAATAGACAAAAGGAACAATGGGCACACCTGCTCTCTTAATGGAACATGCCTATAACTTTGTTACAACACAACATTGGCCTGCAAAATGCAATTGACAAACATATATAGGGTCAAGATAGAGACCATTTGGAAAATGATAGAACGAGAGATTTACCAAATGCAGATACATTGAAAAAGAACCACTTACCAAATGCAGATACATTGAAGAAGAACCACGATAACTGGTGAGAAGGACTGGATTGCTTACAGGATGAGGCGCTAAAGGTGGTTGTGCGAAGGAGGCTCTGGGAATGCCTTTGTGCAAATAAGGGAACAAGGCTATGCGAATGAGGGAACGAGGAGTCGAAGGTAGTTGTGCGAATGAGGCTATGCTAATGGTTGTATGCGAATAAGGCAGACGACCTCTACGAATGAAGGAACGACCCTCTACCTTTACAAAGAACGAGGCGCTGAAAGTAGCTATGTGATGAAGGATCTGTGAATGGCTTTGAGCGAATGATGGAGATGTCCTCTGTGAATGAAGGAATGAGGTTTTGGCACTACGAACAGGGGAATGTCAATATGAAGAATAAAGCAATGCTCTGGAGAACAAGGTTGCGAAAAGAGAAGAGGGAAGAAAAATATGCAAGAAGAGGGAAAATTGATTTTTCAAATCCCTAATCAATTTCACTCAAGTGCTTATCAGCGGATCTTAACCGTCGATAATGAGTCATAGACTTTATCGATAACTCACCGACAAATATTTACACATACATACATTTATCGACTAATCTATTTGTCAGTAACTAAACAATCATAATCTGTCGATAAATATACATTTTTGATAAATATAAATTCATATGTAATTATCCATTGATAATTTCATTAATTCTTATAGTGTATTATAAAATAATTAACTTAAAGAAATTAAATCGACAGACATATTTTGTTTTAGTACAATAGATCTTATTACTTTTAAATTTGATCTACTTTATTTTTTTAGTTTATATCATTAAATATAATATTAAATATATAAAATAATCATGAAAATTGTTATTCTTTTTTGTACTATCTTAATTTATAATATTACTTGTTATCTTAATTATATTAGTTAATATTTTTGTATTTTCATGTTAAACTTACTATAATAAAAAAATTATTTAAAAATGTCAGATATAAAATAATTTATACTTTTGTAGGAAAGAAATCTAGATAAATTACTATTTTTTAGATTTAAAATATATTTGAACTTTTAAACATTATATTTTGCGATGATACTTTTATCTTAAATAAAATCATAAATCAATTACGCGTTTAATTTATAAATTCAAATATTTTTCCTAATTTTAATTACATTTATTTTATTTTAATCGTCATTTTTCATTTCATGTCTTTCTTAATATATATTCAATCCCTTTATATGACTATAGACTATACTCATTATATTCACAAAAAGGGTAAGGCAATGAAGAAAATTGTTTCTATTGAAAGAATATTTCAAAGCCCCTCCACACACGAATTAAACGAAATTAGCTTTTTAAAGAAGCCTTAGCCAGTGTCCTCATATGTCTTCATAAATTAGTTTGCTATGGCTCATTAATTGCCTCATTCCATTGTCTTTTTTAGATTATTGGGTCTCATGACATCTATCTACCATCCATAATGCTACACACTGGAAACCAACACTTGTGTAATTTTGTAAATCTATGTATTAATTCATTTATTCAAAATTATTTATTAAAATATTAATAAAATATAATAATTTAAATATATTGTTACATGATATAAAAATTAATATAATTCATTTAACATCTAAAAAAATAAAAGGAAAATATAATTAATTTAAGATATTTCCTCTTCTTTCTACCATCATCATAACAAAAACCGCTTTAGTTGCTCTTCATTGAAAAATAAATTGATAATTTTAAAAAATTCTACTTTATATAAAAATATGATAAAATATTAAATAAGGCATTCTCAACAATGTATACAGTTTAAATATTCGTAATCTAGGATTTTTCTTATATCGATAATCATAATAAAAACTTATAAAATAAGTTTACTAATTCTTAAAAAAATATTATATTTGTAATTATTAATATGACGGTAGAACTCTATCAAAATTTAAGAAGTTTTTTTTATTAAATTTAACGAAAATTTATTAAGATAATATGAATGAGTTTAAAAAAATTGAATTTTACTTGTGAATTCAAATTTATTTATCCGAAAGTCTACTTTATTATTTAATCCAAAAAAGTTGTTGGAAGGGAAAAAAAACTAATAGACTATTGGGACAAGAGAGACACAATTCTGATAATTTTGACCCGTCACCCTCGACAAAAAAATGTGTGGATATATATTAAGCCATAGACTAATAATAATAATAATCATAATCTTGAGCCTTTGATTAACCTAATATTTTTCCTTTCATCCATATTATTTGGGTCAGCTGACACATGCTCATCATCAATTTCAAAATTCAATCATTACAACCCAACTGTCAAAGTCTCGTAATTATAAGAACCGTCTCCCAAACTCACTCTCAACCTAAATCCCAAACAAAAATGGCGGAAAAAGAAGCCATTGAAGAAGCTCATAGCAAGCTTCGATTCAAGCTCCTTCGAGAAATTCGTTGGAGTAATAGACGAGAATGTGAATGTATAAGAATCGACTTCGCTAGTTAACTTTCACAATCTCTCAACGATTCGTTTAATTGAATCTCATTCTTATTTATGATGCTTGATCAGTTCCTCCCAAGGTTCGTCATTACAGGAAAGTGGTGTCTCCTTATTATGAAAACTCTCCTCCGACGAAGGAAGAGGTACTGTGATTATTGACATTTGCAACGGCTTTTGCTTGTTTTTTTGTTTATTTCTTAATTTTCAATGTCTTGGTGGTTGAATCGGCTGAAAATTATAGATGGAGATAATGGAATCGTGTCCGAAGGTGGACAGAGAGAACCTTGAAGAGTTGCTTCAGGAGGAGAACTTCTACTTGGTTATGAACTGGATTCAAGGTAGTGAATCTGGTGATGAGGTAGGTCACTAATCAATTTCTTAGGAGTTGAATTTTGAATCGGTATTTTTGTTAATGATTTGATTTTGTGGTTCAGGAGGAATTCGCCGACGCTCCTGATTTTGTGGTAGGTCAGTAATTAATTCTTTTTCTTGGGAGTTCTTATTCTGATTTGATGTTTTGGTTCATTGATTTTGGATCTCAGGAAATTAGATCCAGAAGAAGGATACCATGGGTGCCGGTGTTAATTTATAAACCAAAGGAAAGCGATAACCATAAGAAAAGGCCAGCGGTTGTTTTTCTTCACGATATGAATAAAAACAAAGAGTTCTTCCGTCCATTGCTTAAGGTTGTTGCTGTTTCCTACACCTTTTTTTTATATATATACATAACTATTTTTTCTTAAATTTAAACAACTCTTTATAATAAAAGAAATATTCACATATAAAATAAATACATTATCTATAATAAAACTATTTAATTTCGTAATTACTTTTTATGAAATTTATTATATAATTTAATATTTTTTATTATTTCAATAATTATTATAATAATAATAATTTTTTTTTATAGTATGTTGTTTTTCTGGTTTTAGGCGTATGCTTCGCGGGGATATATAGCCGTTGCGGTGGATGCATGTTACCATGGAGAACGTGCCACGTACACACACGCCTATAGAGATGTACGTGCTTCTCAAGAAAAAACGTATGAGTTGTGTCTATTTTTTGAAACAATAATAATAAATAAAGATTAACTATTTTAATATTTATTAAAATAAAAAGGTATTATTCTAACTTATATTAAAATTATCAAAAACTTGTTAACAAAAAATTTGACTTGAAGAATAATGGTTAGACTTTAGGAGAACTGATTTATCTATAAAAAGATATTATTTTTATGTTTGCTGTGTTGTTCATATATGTTTCGGTGTACATTTTCCTGCGTGTCTTTACTGTTCTAGGCTGTCTGGGTTGCTTGCTGATCTTCAATTGTTTTCTTCATACTCGCCAAAGGAGGGGAGGTACCTGCAAAGATACTCCGACGCTCAAGTCAGATATGAATTATGGAGCTGAAGCTCTCAGGAGAATGATTATGATACTGCTCTGAAATATTATTCAGGATCTCTAGAGCATAAAGAGAACGTACCTGGACTTTTGTCCTGTCACTGTATTTATAAGCAAAATAAAAATAACCACCTTACCTAAAAATGTGGTGAGTGGCTTTGATAAATATCTTAACTGTCTAAAATATCTAAGATATTTATGTTATTACATAAATATCCTTACTACATAACATGCCCCCCAAGTCCGAGTTAACCGTTCCGTTTTATGAACGTGGTAACTATAGGACTTATGAGTTTGAGGGAGGCTGTCTTCGCTGTAACTAGAGAGCGTGTGCAAGTGAGGAATTTGATGGACCAAAAGGAGGCGAAGACGAACGGCAAAAAGCTGGAGCAAGTGAGGCCGAACGTGAGGATACGTATGACCGAGCGGTAGAGGCCGAGTGGCATGCGAGGCCGATCATGAGGACGCTCGTTGACAATTGAATGTTGAGCGTTGAGGCCGAACCACTGACTGAGTGGACGCTCGTTGACAATTGAATGTCGAGCGTTAGAGCTGAACGACTGACTGAGTGGACGGTCGTTGACAATTGAATGTCGAGCGTTGAAGCCGAACGACTGACTGAGTGGACGCTCGTTGACAATTGAATGTCGAGCGTTGAGGCCGAACCACTGACTGAGTGGACGCTCGTTGACAATTGAATGTCGAGCGTTGAAGCCGAACGACTGACTGAGTGGACGCTCGTTGACAATTGAATGTCGAGCGTTGAGGCCGAACCACTGACTGAGTGGACGCTCGTTGACAATTGAATGTCGAGCGTTGGAGCTGAACGACTGACTGAGTGGACGCTCGTTGACAATTGAATGTCGAGCGTTGAAGCCGAACGACTGACTGAGTGGACGCTCGTTGACAATTGAATGTCGAGCGTTGAGGCCGAATGACTGACTGAGTGGACGCTCGTTGACAATTGAATGTCGAGCGTTGAGGCCGAATGACTGACTGAGTGGACGCTCGTTGACAATTGAATGTCGAGCGTTGAGGCCGAATGACTGACTGAGTGGACGCTCGTTGACAATTGAATGTCGAGCGTTGAAGCCGAACGATGTTCTTGGGTGAACATAAGCTAGGCTATGGGGATGGTCCCCTAGGTTTGATGGTCTGGGTGTTCTAGGGCGAACATCTACCAGCGGGAGTGTGTCCCTTTGTTCGATGCACCTGGGTGTTCTAGGGCGAACATCTACCAGCGGGAGTGTATCCCTTTATGCAACCGGGTGTTCTTGGGCGAACATCTACCGGTGGGAGTGTGTCCCTTTGTTCGATGCACCTGGGTGTTCTAGGGCGAACATCTACCCGCGGGAGTGTATCCCTTTATGCAACCAGGTGTTCTTGGGCGAACATCTACCGGGTTTAAGAGTGCTTCAGGATGAACGTCGCTCAGATGTCCGCTTTTACGTACAAGATATGCTTATCTGCATTGTAAGAAATAATATTAAACATATAGGTGAGACCGTTTGGTCAAGTTGCAAACCTGGTGACCGAACGTTCATTAGGCCGAATGCTGGATGCTTGAGGCCGTACGTCAAAGAGATCCATTGACCGAACGCCGGTGAGTCCGAATGACCGAACGCTTCCTGCGGTAGAGACCGAACGTCGATGATGAGCGAAGTGACGAACGTCCGAGAAATGTAATGGCCGAACGTTGATGCAAAGATGCCGAACGGTTGAAACCAACACGCCTAACGTCATTGACGACTAGTGCGTGAGCATCAGGGTTTAGTCGAATGGGCGAACGCTTGTGGACCCGAATGGACGAACGTTGTGGAGGCAGGTGGCCGAGCGTCAGGGGACAGAGTGGACGAGCATTGGAGATCGAGTGGACGAACGTCGTGGACCGTTTGAACGTTCGTCCCCTGAGCGTGAGGATTGCTTGCACGCTCGACACATACTTTTTTGAACGCTCGTACATATAGAATTTCGTGTGGTTGAAACTAAAGTGAGGCCGAACGGCCGATTGTTTGAACTGTCACACACAGATTGTCTTGGACGCTCGTACACCAAGATAGTCGAGCGGTGTTGGAAGTACACATGAATTGACGAGCGGTCGAGAGGTATTTGAACGCTCGTGCACACGAATTTGAGAACGCTCGCTGAACGAAATGACGAACGCATTTGAGGCCGAACGGCCGACTTTTTGAACGTTGGTTGATATTGATGGTCGGGCTGTTGAAACTAAATGGCGAACGCTGTTGAAGTCGAACGTCTGATTCCTTAAACATTCGTGTGGTACGTGTGGTCGAGTGCTCGAGCTTCCTCGTAGCCGTGAGGCCGAACGTACACGAGGCCAAGTGCGGGACGTTTGAGGACGGGCGTTAGAGAGATCAAGTGACCGAACGCACAGAGGCCGAACAAGAGCATGGCCGAACGAAGTGACGAATGGCATAGATCGAACGCTTGGAACCGAACACCAATGATGAGCGAAGCTCCTAACCCTCTAGGCCGAACGTCAACCAGAGAGCATTGTTGGCCGAACGCTATTGAAACGAGTGGCCGAATGGTTGAGGCTATGGATGGCCGAACGCTGGTGACAGAGTGAACGAACGTTGATGACCGAGTGGGGAGGCCATGGATGGCCGAACGTTGGGGATGGAGTGGACGAACGTTGATGACCGAGTGGGGAGGCCATGGATAGCCGAACGTTGAGGACCGAATGGACGAATGGTTAAGGGCGAGTTGCCGAACGTTGAGGCCGATTGAGGCCGTCTATCATGAGTGGTCGACAATATGGCAATCGGTCATGGACGAACGGTCTTTTGGTTGAACGCTCGTCCACCTTAATTGTCGAGCGTTCGGATCCAAGGGCGAGGACGAACTTCTGATAGCTTGAACGCTCGTCCACAGTTATTGTCGAGCGTTCGCATCCGAAGGTTGAGGATGAACGGTCTACGGTTTGAACGCTCGTCCACCTTGAGTGTCGAGCGTGCGAATCCAAGTCGAGGACGAACTTCTGATAGCTTGAACGCTCGTCCACATTGATTTTCGAGCGCATACGAATCCGAAGGTTGAGGACGAACGGTCTGTTGCTTGAACGCTCGTTCACAGTCATTGTTGGACGTTTGAGGACGAACGTCTTTGTCCAAGGATGGCTGATCATCAGTTGGGTCGAACGATCGTGACGCTCGAATGTGAGAGCGCTCGTTACGAGGCCGAACGACCGACAGACGCTCGTACACAGTGACTTTTCGAGCGTTCAAGTGGGGTGTGAGGCTGACTGTTGGGACGTTCGTACATAGTGATTGTCGAGCGTCCTCGAAGCCGAAAGTCGAGGACGAACGCTGGAGTATTTGAGGAATAGAAATTGGGTTGGATGACGTGGAGGCAAAACTGAATGACGCGTGGGTTACGCGAGGGTTGCGGAAGACGTGGAGAATGGGTCTCCCTAGAATCCTTTCTGCCCCAAAAAACCCTAGAATCAGCCATACTGCGGAACGGCTGATCCGGATGCTGTTGTTGTCGACGGAAGTCGCGATCCAAGGTGATCGAAGACAATGGATGTTCCCAGGCTTGGGATGAACTGGCGGCTTTGCCTTTGCGGTGGCACTTTGATGGCGATGGCCCTGATGTGGCTGTAACTGAGTTCAATTTGGGGATTTAGGGTTTTTGATTTGCGGATTGTGCAATCCTGGCCAGAGTTTTTCTCGTTGGGGATTTTGGGGTTCTTTCGTTCTGCGATTTCTGGTGTGATTGGGAATTTGGGAAATTAGGAATTGTGTGGCTTTTGTTTGTACAAGGAGAATACACAGGGGTTCCCTGGGGAAGATGGTTGCATGTTTTTGGATTGCATGCGAAGGAAGATTGACGATGGTGATGTGCTGTGAAGATGCGCGATGGAGAACTCGCGTCTGAGGGATCCATGGCTGCACGATTTGGAGTTCTGTTGCATTGAGAAAATGGTTGTCCCTAATCACGATTTGGGTGCAGATTGCCATGAAGAAGGCACGATTTCACGACGGCGTTGTTCGAAGATTGAACTAGGATGTGCGAATCGAGTTTTCAGAGGTTGGGTTTGAGTTTTGTGTCCTGGATTATTGCGTTTCAGTGGTTCAGGTGGAGATGGATGGTGGTTTGATAATGGTTTCCTAGTTTCTGGGTTTTTGCAGTTTTGGTTTTGTGGCTTTGATCTTTGCAGTAGCGACGATGAAGGCGGCAGCCCTTTCACGACATTGTTGTATCTTCCAAATGGAAGGAAAGACTGGGATGACGACGTCGAGATTCAAAGAGGCAGTGGAAGAAGTTTTCTCTCATTTGTCCACCATCGTTGAGGGAGGTGAATGATGAATTTAAGCATGTTTTTGCACCGGATCTGATCCACAAAGGGGAGTGATTTCGTTGATGTCTACTGACATCAATGGCTCACTGGGGAAGAAGGAGAGAAACCCGATGGAGGCGTCATTTGATCTGGTAGTGACAGTGATGTCAATGGCTCGAGGAGGGGAATCTTGGTGGCGATGCAGCGATTTGATGGAGTAGCTCTATTCGAAGGAGTGATTCATTGAGGCCGAGGCTCCTCTTGTGGCTTCTTTGGGTTGGCCCTCGGCCCCACGGTGGGCGTCAAAATGTTTCGGTGTACATTTTCCTGCGTGTCTTTACTGTTCTAGGCTGTCTGGGTTGTTTGCTGATCTTCAATTGTTTTCTTCATACTCGCCAAAGGAGGGGAGGTACCTGCAAAGATACTCCGACGCTCAAGTCAGATATGAATTATGGAGCTGAAGCTCTCAGGAGAATGATTATGATACTGCTCTGAAATATTATTCAGGATCTCTAGAGCATAAAGAGAACGTACCTGGACTTTTGTCCTGTCACTGTATTTATAAGCAAAATAAAAATAACCACCTTAGCTAAAAATGTGGTGAGTGGCTTTGATAAATATCTTAACTGTCTAAAATATCTAAGATATTTATGTTATTACATAAATATCCTTACTACATAACAATATACATAGAAAGAAATGGACTCTCTTTTGCTTACATATTAAGATTGGAAAGTTAAAAAGAAGTTATATATATAAGTAAAGAAGAATAATGCAAAATGAATATAAAAAATTTAAATGTGTCAAATAATATTTTTCAATTTAAAACTAACCATGTTTCCTTTTATTTGTTTTGGCGGCAACTCTACCATAAAAAAATAAAATACTCAGGCACTTACTTATGCGTGGAGTTCTGTTGACACGTCGCCATTCATATATGAACCGGTAATTTCTTATTGACTTTAATGATTATGCACTGTTAGCATGACATTATTAAAATTATTGTTTTGTATTGGTTAGTTTGAGATTAGATAATAATTGTTATATTACACTTATTAGTTTGTGATTAGATCACTGAACCAAACTGCTTTATATTATAAATATAACCCATCTCTTTGTTATTTATCAATTAACATTACCATTTTGGATGTGATAAGTTAAAACCTTCAATATTAGATTAATTAAAAATTATTTGGTTGTCAATGTGATACCATCATTCTGTGACGGGTTATTGCCTGTTCTCGAGTGGGATTTGGTCCAAAAAGTGTTTTAAGATTATGATTTGTTGGGTTAAAAAATAATGGTGTATTATTTCATGTTGTAGCAGGTTTGCGACTTGATGAGATTGGCAGATTATCTAACAGAAAGAGAGGATATAGATCCTTCTAGAATAGGAATCACCGGAATATCACTTGGAGGTTGGTTGAGAGATGTTGAAAGGAACTTGTTTGATATGGTTCATAATTTGAATATATAATTATTGGATGATGCAGGAATTCATGCATGGTTTGCAGCAGTTGCTGATACTCGCTATTCTGTGGTTGTTCCTCTGATTGCTGTTCGGGTGACACTGCTGAATGATTGAATGGAGTTTTTGTTTAGAGAATTGTGTTTCTGAAACAACGACCCGAAAACTTATGTCCTATATATTGCAGGGATTTCAATGGGCCATAGACAACGATAAATGGAAGGGTCAAGTTGATAGTATGGAGATTTTGTTTGAAGGTATGGAGCACATGTTTTATGATTTCATATGAACATCTAATAAATTCTTCAAATTTTTTAAGGAAGTTTAAAAGAACTCGTCATAAACATCGAATAAAATTATATGGTGAAGTGAGAAGAATGTTGTTGGATGCAGTGGGTCGTCATAATTTGTGTAAAGATCGTATGGACAAAGAAGTAGTGGAGAAGGTCAGCCGAGTTTGTTTGCAATCAATTCCAATTTCTTTATGCTTTGATTTATTGGTATAACAAAACATGATTTATTCGAATTACTTTAAACTTGTGGAAAATGGATACTAGAAACTGATGACATAATTTAATATTTCTGATAAGGTATTTGATCATGTTTCTCCTTGTTTAACTTCGGAATTTGATGCGCCCTATTCAATTCCAGCTATAGCACCACGTCCATTGCTTATTATCAATGGTAAGACATTTTTGATTTTCATATATAAAGCAGGCATCCATCCCTATTTAATTATCATCATTTTTTGAATATTTGTAACTGAAACATTTGGTTGGGTTTTGGGAAATGTAGGTGCGGAAGATCCACAGTGTCCCGTTGCAGGCTTGGAAGTTACAAGGTCAAAGGCTATTCAGGCATACCAAGCTTTTCAGTGTGTAGATAATTTTAAGGTATTTGTTGGTCACTTTGGTCAGAAAAATATTCATTATAACAGTGACTTCCTTCATCAGAATGATTGGTAGCTTTTACATGCAGTTTATTGCAGAAGCTGGAGTTGGACACCAATTAACCAGACTGCAAGTGAAGGAGTCAGCTGATTGGTTTGATAGGTTTTTAAAGCCTTAGTTGACGTGTTCGCATGTATAAACCAGCTTGCTTACTCCATTGTCTTTGTTGTGATTGTATGTCATTACATATCTTTTTAATTTTATATTTTGTGATGATACTTTTTATCTTAAATAAAATCATGAATCAATTAAGCTTTTAACTTATAAATTCAAATATGTTTCCTAATGTTAATTAAAATTGTTTTATCTTAATCGTCCTTTTTCATTTCATGTTTTTCTTAACATATATTCAAACAACGAAGTTATTTCCCTCCCTTCTTTATATGACTATATAGACTATACTCATGAAATTCACAAAAAGGTAAGGCAATGAAGAAAGTTGTTTCTATTGAAAGAATATTTCAAAAGCCCCTCCGCATACCAATTAAACGAAAATTTTAATAATAACTACAATAGAATGTGTTATATTCATTATTTGATTTTAAAATATACACTAAGAGGTATCTACTAGTTACTGGTTGGGTATAAGAATGATAAATAAATCCCATTCGCAAAGTATTGTAAAACTCTGTTTGATGAAAACTCGCTATATTAATTGAATATTGATATAAATATAAATAATATTTAATTTTTAAAATTGAATATAATAACGATGATAAGTATATATATATATATATATATATATATATATATATATTTCATTTCATACTTATTTCTCGTTTTTCTTTAAATTATTAAAATAATTTAATTATTACGTAATAGAATAAATTATATTAATTTTTTCTTTGATTCATAGTTTAATAAATTATTTTTAAGACATATTTAAATGGTTTTATATTTTTTATAATTATTTGATATTTATTTAATGACCATAGGATATTTGATATCGAGATAGTTATAATTTGTTTCTTAATATTAGCAGATAATATTTTTTTTTGCTATAAGTTTTTTAAAAAGTTATTTAATTAATATTTTGAACAGTAAAAAGTCCTGATGTTAAGGTAGTTTGAATAAGTTGAAGAATAATATTAAAGTAGCATTTTTAACTTATGTAATGTAGATAATAAATATTCATTTTATGTGATTAAATTAAATAAATGCCTTTTTTTCTGCGGAAGACATTATTTTGAAATGTTTTGTTTCTTTTAAATTATATTTTGTATCTGAATATACTTAAAATTTATAAATTAAATAAATATATTTTAATTTATCAATTTTTTTTCATATTTATAATAAATTATTTAAATGGTGATATCATGTTTTTTAACTTTTAACGTTTTTTTTGGTAAACAGATTTGTTAATAACTTATTCTATAGCAATACGAAAATTCAATTTAGAGATAAAAAGGATGAAGTGAAATAGACAAGTGAGGTGACTAAGAAGATCCAATATAAATAAACATAAATATATGCTAATTAGAGAGAGTTGAAAGAAGTTTTTTAATATTAGAAAAATATGTAGTGAAAATCAATTCTAAAAGACAATAAAATATTAAAAATGTATAATTGGGACAGTGATAAAAACGAAAAACTCACTTTATAAATTGTGCATTATAACTTATAATGGAAGAAAAAAATTGAACTGTGAGAGTGCACCAAAATTAATTATCTTCTGCACTTTGAAGTAGTTGGAATATTCATCCTACACCTAATTGGTTAACAAAATGCATCTCTCTTTCAATAATCAGTATACAGATATACCAAATGTTACTAGAAATCACATGACTCATAATCTTAAAATATTCAACAGAATTCTTATTTTTGGGTGCACCTGCTTCAGCTCAGAATTTTTTTCCATTAAACCTATGCATGATTTAAACTTCATTTTGATTTTAATCTAATAGGGTAAAATTTAATATCTACGAGATAAAAAATAAATAAAAACATTTCTATTCATTTAAGCAGAAACACGTGCATACAAAAAATGATCACTATCACTAACACTAACAAAAATAAAGTGAAACATTGTGTGGTCAGTAAATTAAAAAATCAACATGCAAACTGGAGAGTAACAACAGTAGAGGCATCGAGTATCAATTGTGTATTGAGCAATCAACTGATTAAGGATCCAAATTCACATTTCAGTACCAGCCCAGCACCGAAATTAACCACTAGTCAATCAATGCCAATAATGACCTAGAACACAATGAACACATAAATAAACGTCAGAAAATCAGCATAAAACAAAACCTCTACAAACTTACAACCCAGACTAGGTTTTCTACAACTGAATATATGATGGATCATCGTGTTGACAGGAATACAAACAACTACAAAATCTTTTAGCCAATGGAATCCCCCAGGCATTTTCGTCTGTTATACACAGATCTGATTACCTTTCAAAAAACTTTTTGGGGTCGTTATGGAGCCGATATCCTCCAGTTCCTTATATATTCAATCTAGGATTCCAAAATTTCTTCACTGCCTATTTTGCATAGTTTGTCTGAAGGATGCAACATAAAGTCTCAGGGTAAACCAAATTTTGACAAGGCTGATTGGAATAATGTTGAGAATGCCTGGGATGAACTTTGGTCATCAGCTTTTACTTTAATCTGTGACTTGGCTGATGATGTGTTGATTATACACTCTACAAGATAGATTGACGCTGCTTCTGCTTTCTGAGCAAAGAAAAAGAACTTAAAGTTGGGAGACTGACCGCCGGATGCAATGCAGTGTATTGAATGGCTTTGCATGTGCCGCAGGAGTGCATTGGGAGTTGTCAAGGATGCGATTCCCTGAGGACTTAGAGAATATTCCTGTACCAGTTTATAAACCACGTAAAAATGCTTCACAATTTTTGTTGGTTGGGGAGGCCAAAAATAGAGAAAAAAATAGAGAAAAAAATAGAGTACGAACTAGAATATTTCCGTAATTCAATTTTAAATCTCTGTTGGATTATCAATGAAAAAATGTCTATTAAAGTTCTATACAATCAATCTTTCTATTCTTTGGTGCTATACATCCTTAAATCCTTTAATAAGCTTAACAATTTATGTCATATTCATTAAATGAGTGCCAACATTTCATTGGCTGACATTGAAAAGCTTTCTCATTGTATTAGTTCGTTCAATGAAGTACAAGTTATCACATGACTGAAACTGATATAATTTAGAATCAAACCTCTGATATAGATATTGGCAGTTGACGCCATTTCTGCTGAAATGTGCCAGGATCCAGTACAGCTTTTGGGTTTAGGTTTAATGAAGGAGGTGAAGGCGTGGCTGCAGTCCCAACTGCAAAATCTAAACCAAGCAGATCATCAATCGCCAAGCTAGAAGCTGGTGCTTGACCCGATAAGCCAGTACTTGGAAATGCCAAATCTGCAAGTGGTTGTGAAGTTGTAGAAGGCGCAGATGAACCATTATAGGAAGGAGCATTGTAGGCAGAACCATTGCTACCAGGTTCTCTTCCTTCATCTTTTTCTGAAGTACTTAGAAGCAGATCTTTGTCATTTGCTTCCACTCTCTGAGCTGGAACAACAGACTCTACAGATTCTGCAGTAATAGATAGATTTCCAATTTCATCTGCAAACTCAATTGTCCCTCGATGTTCCTTATCAGTGAACATATAAGAAGGCTGCATGAATTTGCTACTGTTAGTTTGACAAATTTAAAAATACATAAGGATCACACTAATGCAAACATGTTTCAACTTTCAAGTAATGTTAATATTAGCTAGGTGTTTAATTAACCTATCACAGAAGAAGGTGCAATCTTCAACGTGTTGTGGAACAGAGTTTGACCGCACAATATTTTCTATTTTTAAAATGTAAAAATAAATTCTAATTGAAATAACTATTGCAGCATATTATTTAGAATATCTCAGGCGATAAATTAAGAAGACAGACACATTTTACAGGGAAGAATTCAAGAAACAAAAAGCACACTTTAAATGGTAACATGAATTATTTTTACTTTCTCCCCATTTTTTATCTTTAAATTTGTTTAACATAGCAACATAGTTTATTAAATTTAGAATGGAGTCAAGTATCTAAAATTAGTCCAAACTCGACAAATTATTTCATTAAAACCTCTGGGAAAACAATTGTTTGGCTACCTTTTGATATACAACAGACAGACTGTTAAATTCATCAAATATGCGGTCTTTGATTTCACTGCTCTGGGTATCAGCAAATACTGAAACTGCTTGCTTTGGCGGGTTAACCACACTCTCTGCCACGGATACATTGTATTGCAGAAGCCTGTAATAAAATAAGGCCCTGTCATGAACATCCTGCAATCCACAAAAGGTTCGGTTAATATACCACTGCAATCGAATCAATTATTGTTTTGACAACTCAGTAGAATCCACCAACAAAATTTCAAACCTGGTGAAAATCAGCAAGTCCAGCAGCCAATGCAGCACCTAATGCTTTTTTAGTTTCAGGTGGTCGCTTAAAGAAACACTTCATAACTGCAGTAAGAAGATGTAGGCGAACCTGCATCATCAGATGAGACAGCAGTTGTTTAAAATACAATTAAGTAAACAAAAATACAAGCTAATACTCCATTCATGGCAATACTCACAAGACATAATGCTAAATAACTTCTTACCTTTCTCTGGTAAACTATGGTTTTGTGATTCCGTATTGCCAGGGAGGGATATCATGTTTTTATCATTGTTACAAAGATGATTATATGACAATCAAATTAGGAACTCCCTTAATCCAAACCCAACTATAGTTACTGATTTGTACTATATTGTTTCTGCTAAGGCAGGGAGGAAATATTGTAGGGGAGATTCTCAAGTTTCAGAAGTACAATAGCTAATGCTTGTGGTAAGCCATTTACATAAAAATAGCAGGACACAGGAACTGCAGCGTAGGCTGGTTAAGTACAAAGTGAGACAGATTAAACAACTGAAAGTCAGTCACAATCTAAGGTTTTTGTCAAACCCATTCAACCAAGATTGTTTAATCAAAAACCAAATAGCTAAATTTAGGCTAAACTTCAATTTTGGTTCCCTTCAATTCTCGATCCACAATTTTGGTCCTCTTTATTTTTGGGATTTTAAGATCTTCCAATTTTGGTCTGATTTGCATACACTTTTTGTTTTGGTCCAGATTGTTAAAATGCCAAAGCTTGATATGCTGAATAAAAAAGG
This sequence comes from Vigna umbellata, assembly GCF_029865625.1. Lineage (NCBI taxonomy): Eukaryota > Viridiplantae > Streptophyta > Magnoliopsida > Fabales > Fabaceae > Vigna > Vigna umbellata. The sequence continues at coordinate 45,191,198 of NC_142166.1, forward strand.
TTGAATCCTTCAATTAAAGAATATAAGTACATGGCAGAGAACTAAATCTATGACTAAGACTAAACTGCCCTATGTTGTTGGGTCGAGTATAACATTGCATTCAATATGAAATCTAAATATCAAATGTGGAAATTGCGAGGTTGTAAAGCGTAAAAGGTACTACCTCAGCAGAATGCTCCTCATCCCAATTTTCCACTAAACTCTCCAAGACATATGGAGCATCGTGCATGTCCTGAGAATATTCTCCCAACATCCATATAAGAGCTGCCTTTGCCTTGGGCTCTTGGACATTTTTGCTACTGATATTTCCAACAACAGCAATACAATCCTGACTCCATTGTGGATATTTTCTTAACAGATCTTTCACAAGCACCTGTACAAATGAACTTTCAAAACTTGCATTCTACCCTACTATAATAAGGCAAATTAAAATGTCATACTTTACACACATGTTTGCTTAACAATATGAAACAATGTGATACTACTAGACACAAGGTCCAGGGTATCTAGCAGGCAGTTGTAATGTTTACCAAAGCTTCAGAAGTAACATAGTCCTTTTCCATCTCAAGAAACTGGAGAAGTCGGTCAACAATAGCATTGACATCATACTGCTGCAACGCTATCTTCCCAACAGCTCGAATTGATTCCCTTGCAATGGGAATGTCAACATTTGCAGCATATTCACATAGTTCTGTCACTGAAATGGGATCCAAGAAATTCATGAATAAGTCATTAGGGGGAAGGCCTCAGACCAAGGAATAGACATCATAAACAATCATCCTATTTCAATTATTCCCTCTTCCTAAGCCTTTCTCTCTATAGCCATTTGGTGTTACTTACCTATCTCATAGGTGTTGCTTTCATTCGCCACTGCAGTCAGCATTTCAAGCTTCAACTTTTTAACATATGATGGTTCGTTGTACTGGCAATAGAAGTGTTTATAGTCCGAGGAAAATATATAAGGTGCACGCATGACCAAAAGATGCAGGTGACTTAAAACCGCATAAGATTGTTCTGGACTTCCTGAGCTCACTTGAGTCAAGAGAGGGGCTTTGATACGCTCATATACCTAAAAAACAAGATTTAGCAACACAAATCACAGATAAGCAGTCAAAGCTGACAAGATAATGTCATAATAACTTTATGATAAAAACAAGTCTATATAATAACAATCACAACTTAAATAAGTATGTAATCAAGCCAAGCTGAGATTGGCCATGACATATACAAACACAGATGAAAAAGCTTGAGGCTGGGCTTTTAATTTAGGTGAAATCCTAGCACAAACCTCAGCTTGTAAAACAAAAAGCCATGCTCATATAGTTACGATGTAATGAGTAATAGACTGTACAATACAAAAAAAAAAAAAAATTAATGTATAACAACTTCATCAGTCACCTAAAAATTGAGGACACACAAATAATGACATGAAACCAACACCTCAAAGTGACACAACGCTTCCAAAATATGAGACACAATATAATGAATAGATGAAAAAAGGAATTGCTATGACTGAAGGTGATGTGACATGTTAATATGATGGTAAGGGAAAAAGTGGGATCACATAGGTTATAACAAATTTGAATTAGTGATAACACGTGTGGGATGCATTGGGATAATATCAGGGTTGCTGTACCACAGGGCATAGAATAACCTTGTCCGATATTTTTCTTTTTCCTACACTTTCCTGTTTTTTCTCTACTTGAATCAGAGCTCAATAATTCCTAGTCATAGTGAATCTCAGATCCTATCAGCATAATACAAAATAAAGAACTAGCAAGGACTAAAAATTAAAACACATTCAATTACGTGTACCTCTCTTGGAGGCATGTGTGCATATTTTTAATATATACATAGGTTAGGAAGTATATTAACAAAACAATGCAAATCATTTACAGAAACACGATAATAAAATTGAATTGTTCATGAGAAGCCTAGCATCAAAGTGAGATGAATTAACCAAATGATTTTCTAATATACTGCTCAAGATTATTCATAAACTAAAGAAGCCAAGACATCCGCAACCAAGTTAGGTCAAATCGATGAACTCACATATAACTTAGTCATAACACTTAACCCGCTGCATCCCCAAGTTCACTGTACTGATACACACTCATCACAATTATAGCTGTCCGTACATGAATAACATAAACCTAATCTTGCAGGTAAAAACCCTTAATATCAAAAATATGTATTCTTTGAATCCATTCAGTCAAATCGTAGTTAAAGTAAAGTCATTACTAGATATAAAGGAGATAAAATTCAGACCAAAGAATTGTCAGAAAATAAAATAAAATAAATATATATATATATATATATATATATATATATATATATATATATATATATATAAATGTTACTATGAAAAACAAAGAGATCAAATCAGATGTTTTGACACACAGACACGCAAAAATCAATGCATACCTGCTGATGAACATCAGCCATAGACAAAGTCAACTGTAGAAATAATTTCACAGTTGCCAAGACAACGGCACCATTTGCATGCTGGAGTCTATCTTCAAGGAGATTCATCATATCAAATATTTCACTGCTATCTGCCGGAATATACTTGCTCACCAATTCCAGCACAAGACATTGTGCCCATTCACTGAATTCCTTAATTCTGCAGGTGAAAAAATAAGGAATTGATAAGTTTTCTCACAATTGGTATTTTGCAAGATATTACAGATGCTTTCTCTTTATCTCTAATATGGCTGCTACAACTATCAACACATTTTATAGTCTAATGGGCCAGAGTTAGCACATATCAACCATTTATTCCCACAATCAAACTACATATTATTAATTTATATAATGTGTTAGATATATTATCTTTATCTTATCTTTAGTTAGTTATTATTTCTCATTTGTATTTTGGGCTTAACCTATATTATAAATAGAAGACCCTATGTATATATCTAACACAAGGCAGATTAATCACATACATAGTTTTCATTATATTCAACATGGTATCAGAGGTTATTTTAAGAAAAAAAAAATGTGTTTGTCACTACACCAGCTGTTGTGCCATCTACCCCTACCGGCAGCGTCATCATCTACCATTATCGTCTACCTTCCTCGTCTATTGCTGTCACTACTAGAGTTCCAGTTTCAGCCGATGATCGCACGGTTTTGATTGTCTCGGCCAGGCAACCACCATATCGACGACACCTTCATCGGATCTCCTACGCGCTCTCAGTGTCTTTTAAAATTTTGGATCTATTCCCTTTTTTGTCATGTCTGGTGGCACGTCTCGTCTCCTCTTAGGCAAAAATTCAAAGCATCGAGGTCGCTCTTTTTCTTCTTTCAGGTTCATCGTGCATGGTCGCATATCCCGTCTCATCTTAGGCAGCTATTCAGAACATCGAGATTACTCTTTTTCCTTTTTCAGGTGCCTTGATTGGAAAATCTTGGATTTTTAAGGTTTCTCTCTCCTATTCATTAATAGCTGCTTTCGTTGTTGTCTCTTCTGACCTCCCTTTTGTCACCATTGCGTTTGACCCGTCCATATATGTTTTTTCTCCCGTGGGAAAGATGGCTTTTGTTAGTTTATTTATAGCCGTGGTGGCTCTTCAACAATGACATCTTTACCCACTGGATGTCAACAATGCATTCCTTAACCATGATTTGTAATAAGAGATTTATATGGAGCAACCTCCCAAATTTGTTGCTCAGGAAAGTCTTTTGGATTGGTATTTTGTCTTCTATGTCGTATTCACAAATCTATGTCGTATTTTGTATGCACTAGCTTAAAGGAAAGTGTTAGATATATTATCTTTATCTTTTATATTTAGTTAGTTTGTTATTATTTCTTATTTGTATATTAGGCTTAGCTTATATTTCTTCTATTATAAATAGAGGACCCTATTTGTATATTTGACATAAGAAAAATTAATCTCACACATAGTTTTCACTATATTGAACAATACACAAGGACAAAGAAACTAAGACACTAGCATATTATACTATAGTTCTATGAGCCTTTTTCCCAACAAGAAATAGAAAGACAAAACTCAATTGAAAAGAAATTCCACAGGAGGGTTGTTGAAAATATTCAGTTTATCAGGTGTATTATGATAAAAGTTAGTTTCACCTTAAAAAGAGGTGATGAATGTCTTGAAGAAAGATGATTTGGGCTTAATTCAACTCTACAAAACCAGTTTGAAAGGTATTGTCTTCACTTATATATTATATTTTGACACTATCTTTAGTCAATATAGGATTTGGGATTTTCCCAATAGAAAGAATGCAACAGTCCTGTCCATTAAGGAAGTAAGATAACTTGAGAACCACAACTTTCCCAGACAAAAATGGAATCACTTGAATATTACCTATTCAAAAGGTGATATACAATTGGCTTGCTAAGTAGTGTTTCTCTCTCCCTGGCTGCTTCCTCTGATGTGGATGACTCTAAGGTCCAAATCTCTTGTAAAGCAGACAAACAATTTGCGACTACCTGATCAAGAAAAAATTACTATACACGGAATGTACAATTTATTTGATGACTGCTGTTGTCTTAATTTTTTGAAACAAGAATACTTGTCATTCTGTTATATATATATATAGGTGAACAACAATTGAAAAGCAATAAGAACAAAGAATTAATACGTCATTCGCACACATACATGGACACAATAATAATAATGCTCAAAACAGCAGGCATTGACATCATAACAAAGCATTTAAACTCCAAAAAAAATGAATTCATTTTTTTAACGGGGTACAACCACAAGTATTATACCAAAATTCCCACAATTAACTTCTTGAGCAAACAAAATATTCAAATGAGACCTCAAGGACCTGCTCATTAAAGGGTGATTACTCAAGGCAATTTGCTGTTTTCATACAGAAAACAATCAAAAGCACTGGTTTGAAAAACAATGATAAAATAAATAAGTCATACCTTCAACAGAACTTATACTTGGAGTATTTATTATTGCATAGGTATCCTAATCAAATTAGGATCAGCACCATACAAGCTCTTATATTTTGTTTCTTATTTTAGTTACAGGTTTCGTGTATGTTTTTCTTACCAATATGATATATGTACTTCTAAATGTCCAAAGACATCATCTGCGGACACGAACATAATTCACGATAATAATCATTTGGAAAACAGAAAAGGAATGAAAGAAAACAAATCAAGATCAAGGATAATAACTTCTTATTTACAAACAGCCTATATTCGCTTGCAATTCATTAATCATTGGACAATTTAGATTAGCTTTATTATAAGTAAAACTCTTAATTCTTTACAAAACTTAAACAGCACTGATATGATTTATCATAGGTTGAAGATGAAATTTTCATACAAATGGAATCCTCACCTGAGTATCAGGATCATTGAGCATCAAATGCTTTAGTATTGCTGGAAAATCTGCATCAATACAGGTGGAAGCTGAAATATGATACAGTTTCAAAACCCCAATAACTGCCACCATCCTGACATAACTGTTGTTGTCCTTCAACCCAGACCCTAATGGCCCAACCAAATATTCCACCAAATTTGCCACCCGGAGTGAACACAAACTCCTCAATGCTAGACCCCGTATCATCGGATCCTCATCCTTGCAATCTCTTTGTAGAAAATTAATCGTCAAAAGTGCAAGATCAGGATTGACCTTTGCATAGTTCCCAACATATAGATAGCACATTTTTTTCAGAACGATGTCTGATGTCGCAGAGCACATTACCATCTCGCCAAAGAGAGACGAGACATCGATACCAATAGTCATGTTGGAAATCACCTTCTTGAAGAGATCCCTCTTAGAATCATCAGCACCTGGAGCTCGGCTTCCAGCAAGCTGCCGGAGCTGTGATTTCAGATCGGAGACTTCACTCTTCCTGATTAAATTAAAGATTGGGTCAGTACTCGACGAGAAGATATCAAACCACAACCAAAAAATAATCAACCTGACAGAAAATAATTCAGTTATTAACAAGGACAAAACTTAAATACAATTTCCTACGTCTTTTCCAATCAATATTAGAATTTCACCTCAATAATCTACACATTAAAGGTTTGCATTAAATGTCAACATGGATTACTGACTGGAAACTTCGATTTCGAACGGAAAACAACACAAAAAGCACCTCAGCAACAGTATCTAAGTTGTCTACAATTAATTGCCAATAGCTCGTTTAAGGTTAAAAATACAAATTTTAAAAAAGAGCATAAAAAGCTAATGCACCAACTCAATGTAGTTAACTTAGCCCCTTTAGCCATTCCATAAACAACTTTCTGAAATGAAAAGATAACGAAAGTGGTTGAATCCGCCAGAAATTATGCTGTGCGTGCTAACGAGCTCGGTGTACATATCTCAACTACTTAAGTAAAAACACATGGACACTGTATTTCACAATTATACGCCAAATAGGACAAAACTGAACGGCATTGGATCTCTAATGTTAATGACAACCAAGCGAAATGCGCATTCAAACATTTGAAGGCCTGTTGCAAGATAAAACCAAAGCATAAGAAATTTCGTATTTATCTGAAACCAAACCGCGGCAATTGCGATACAGTTGCTTCCGTAGATGAGTCCAAATCGAATTTGTGCAACATTCGAATAAATAAAGAGAGAGTTGGAAAGAAAGAAAAGAAGATGCGGGGAAGGTGGATCAGGGAACTGACCCTGACGGTTGTGACGGTGACGGCGATCGATGAGACTGCTGCGGCGGAGGAGCCATGGCCACGCCACTGAGAGTTGAGTAAAACGACCACGCACACAGTTAGATCGCCCCTTTGTTTCTTCTGAAAAAGTGAGATCTAAAACGAAGAAGATAGAAGAGTGATCGGTAATTGTAGCTGCGGTGCTAATTGAGCTTGTGAAAATTTTTTAATCAAAAATTGGAATTGCGATTTGGTGAGATGAAAATTAGAAACTGCTACTATTAGAGACTATGCCCAGAAATAATAATAATTATTATTATTATTATTTATTAAAATAAATAAATAAATAGATGAAGAAATAAATTGCACCTGACAGATAAACTTTCGACGTATGAGAAGCTGAAGTGGCGAGACCTGATTGCCTTGGTCTCGTCCCTGTATGTATCACTTCTATTATATGTTTCTGTGTGAGAAAAATAAAAAATAAAATCGCAATTATGCAAAACAATATTAGCAATTATAATTTAAATAGTTGATATATTTCATTATGTTGTATATGTTGATGTGACGCTTCAGGCACTATTTATGTTTTTTTTGTTAAATATCAGGTCAATGAAAGACAAAAAAATATGTTATTAAAATAATAAGATTTATTTTTTAAAATAAGAACAATAAATTCGCGAGAAACACAAGGGCATAATTACATTAAATTATACTTTATCCATTCTTATTTAAAAGTCAGATTAAAAGTGGCGTTAATTTTATTTTTTTTAAATCAATCTATAATGTTCCTTACATTAATACTTTTACTAAATAACGCTAATTAACTACAAGGTCAGCTTTTATAGAGAATAAACTAAGACAAATTTTTATTTTAAATTAAAAAAAAACTTTGTTTAAATATTAATAATTGCATAATTGAGTTTTCTAAGAAAAAGGATGGAAGTATATATCTTCTTCATTCATTTAAGTTGAATATATATATATATATATATATATATATATATATATTATTTTATTAATACAAAAACTTTAGAGTTTAATAAATTATACATAAAAATTTATAAATTCTTCCTTTTTTATCTTGTTGTCCATGTATGATGTTGATTACTAAGAAAAAAAATATCAACAACACTTTACTTGTTTATGAAGAATATATATCACCAATCTAAGATTTGAAAAAAAGTTCATATTACACCACTTTCTCTTTAAAAAGGCTTAGCTTGTTTCCAAAAAAAATTAGGAAAGTTAATAAAATTACGTTTAATATCTATTTTATTCCTTTTATTTGTTAGTTTTATTCAAAGTTATCATCTATTTTTTTAGTTGTTTAATTTAGTTTTCTTTTACTAACTACTTAATATCCACCTTTGTCCATGCAGAGTGATTTGACATATAAGTCCAATTGACATGACAAGGTTAAAAGTTAAAGTTAAATTTAAGCGTTAGAGTTTGAGTTTTTATGCTTCTCACAACGAAGGACGAGATTGTCTCCAGGTATAGAAGACGAACATGGTGGAAAGATGGTGTGATTTGAGTTTTTGTAGATTAGGGGTTTTTTATGATTTAAGATTTTAGGGTTTTCTGTGCAGGTTGCGTAATTGAGGTTGAAGAAGGAGAAGATTAAGGTCGCAATTCGTGATGAAGATGAAGAGGAGCAAGGCGTTTCACGGTGGTGGTGGCGTTGTTGTGGCTTGGTTGCTCTTCACAAAAAGAAGATGATCACGATTAGGGTTTCATGTTCTCAATATAGAGTTTTGTGGTGATTTATTGTAAGTTTAATAATAACTACGGAGGTTCGTAACGGAATTCATGATGGTAGTTTGAAAACGAGGTTACTGGTTACAATTTTGGTGTGATTTATTGTTTTAGATTTGTGGTTGATTGAGAGAGAGGAACAATAAATAATGGTTGTTGTGGTGGCTAATTAAGGATTTAGCAAGAAGATGAAATAAAATATAAGAAGTGAAATAAAATATTTTAACATTGTCACACATGTAGTCACATATTGTAAAATTGGATAACTCACTCGGACTAAAGTTAACATTTAATAAATTAAATCATTTTTACAAAAAACAATTCAAAAATAAAATAGAGGATAGAAAACGATCATAAATTATTAGATTTTTAGTCAATAAGTAAATTTTGACTTATTTAGTCAATAAGATGAAAAAATAATTTAAATATCTATCATTAATTTTTAAATTATTTATTAGAAATTAATATGTAAGTTTATCCTACATCAAATAAAAATAAAAATAAGAAAATAAGTAATGCGTTTTGGTTGAAGTTTCCAGTTCTTTATTTTCACAGCAAATATATAACTACTTAGGTAATAATTTATCAAGGTACAAATAGTAATATTTCTTTTTTTGTTATTTATGTATTTTTATATTCAAATAATCGCGTTCATTCGAAAACAAAACGACGAGTAACCGTGTAAGAGGAGTGTCGTTTATTCCTGCGGCAAGATATTTTGACTATGTTCTCTTTTCAGTGACCCGTCGAGTCCATAACTCGCGCACACTGCAGTAACCAGATAACGAAGAACAGTGAAATGGTTCTTCTTCTGCACCTTCCAAGGTTCCCTCTCTACTTGATTACTTCATCTCAATCCCTTCCTCTCCGAGCCCTCTCAACTTCCTCCAAAACCACCCTCTTACGCCCACCCAAAGCCACGCTCACCACCTCAGAACCCGTGACCGTAACAAACCCTTCCGCAACAGAACTATCCCTCGAGAAGCTCTTCGTTCCGCCGGAGACGAACGTGTCTCTCGACACCGCGAGAGTGTTGAACGGTTCCAACATTCTTCTCAGCAACTACGCCAACGACGCTCTGATATCGCAGGCCGAATTCGTGAAAAGCAGTGTGAAAACCGAAGACTGCCCCTCCGATGGCCTCCCTGAATTTGCTCTCGTTGGCCGCTCCAATGTCGGAAAATCCTCCCTCCTCAACTCTCTCGTGCGCCGCAAGAAGCTCGCCTTAACCTCCAAGAAACCTGGTCCGCCGTTCTTCTATTAAATCACTGTGTTCTATATATGATACATAGAAAATTTATGTGCTTAGGCATTTGATCTTTTGGTGAGAGAGTGGATTTGTGATGCAGTTCAGTAGAGTGTTTGAGATATCGTAGATTAGGGTTAAGTGTTTTGGAGGGATGAAGTTATACATTATGTTTTGCTTTCAGTTAACGAGTGTTGTATTTTTTTGTTTTACGTATTATTCTATAAGTCAAAAGTATCGTATCGTCTTGTTGGCTAATATTCGAAGTGTTTATATATCAACATGATACTTATAAACTTCAAAGTGAATTGCAAGAGTTGTAGGGCTTCCTTATAGGAGTTTGAGTGATGAAATTGGGCCTCATTTGGATTTTTTTAAGGTTCAAAATACTGTAGATTTCCACCTGAGTGTTCAAGGCCTTTCTTTCGTAAGCTTAATTTGTTTTTTTCATTGTTATCTTTTATTCCTTTATTTCATTATCCGATTTTTTCTTTATGACAGATGGACTATCTTGTTTCCTTGTTTTTTGGGATACTTGCTTTCTATGATATTTGTCTTGCACGTGTATGACTTTGGGGTATGCAAACATTGCTTTTAGTTTATATTCGAAAAGGTCCAATACTGTACAAAAGATCAAGTGATGGATGTTAAGGTGCTGGATATAGGGTGTAACAGTTGTGCATTCACAGTGAGAGTTGAGATATGATAGCAGGATTTTTCACTTATTGCTAATTGACCTTTTCTTTCTCTGTGTATTTATTTACATTGCAGTATTGAATTGTCTGCTTTCTATTTTGCAGGCAAAACGCAATGCATTAACCATTTTCGGATTAATGATAGCTGGTACCTGGTTGATTTGCCTGGATATGGGTATGACTTTAGACGATGTGTACTCACTTCTGCTCTGCTCTCAAAGTTTTGTTTTATGTTAAAGACGCTGAACGTTACTGAATGTTATCTATTGGAAATGGATTCTAATAATATGCTTGATATCAACAGGACTAGCATGCCATGCAAATTTTGTTGAAATGCTCAAGTTCTATTATTACATTTCTTCTGCATTTAGGCCAGATTTTTTTAGTTGTAGTTTATACTGTTTTTTAGGACAACTGTTGATTAAGAATTTGATCCTGTTCACCATTCTCAAGTCAATGACAATTATTTGCCATCGTGTTCTTTTAATTAGGTATGCATCTGCACCGCATGAACTTAGAATGGACTGGGGAAAATTCACCAAGGACTATTTCCTTAACCGATCAACATTAGTTTCAGTATTCCTTCTAATAGATGCTAGCATTCCTGCTAAACAAATCGATCTTGACTATGCCAGTTGGTTGGGTCAGAATCAGGTAATGTGTCAAATTTTCTTCATTAGCAAATAATTTAATGAAGCTATGGTATACCTTGTGTGGAAGTTTGGCTCACTTTTGTCTTCCTGGAATTTTTATGTGTAGTTGCCAATACAAACAAACTACTTATTTACTGGTAGAATTTCTTGTAGATGGTAATTGACTAGCAGATCGGAGTTCCTGCCATTTCATCTTTCTGTCATGTAGATAATGTGCATGTATGTGAGTATATAGCATTTCACTTATGGAAATTAAAATGTTTTAGTTAGATAATTGATAATATCTGCTATGGGTCTGTCTTTAATCAGCAGCTAGTTCTTGATCATCTATGTGGAAGACATTGAATTCAGTAACAACTTATAGTAAGAACTCATCTATATAAAATGAAGGCAGATACGAATACAGTTACAACTTAAATTAGTCATTAGAACTTACCGATTGTCAAAATAGAAAATATTCTACTGAAGAGCTCAACCCTAAATGCCAAGGTGTCAAGAAGAGCCGGGTTTTATTTGAGAAGAAGTATGCACCCTCTAAGATAAACAACCAAGGTCTAGTATCACTTGATGTACTGGAGAGTCAGAGCCCTATCTAAAGGTCGGGTAATTAAGCAGGGAGAACCTCTAGCCGTCTACTTCTAACTAGAGCATCATAAAGTAGTTCTAGTTCATGTCCCGCACCTAGCCATATGGGACTTGTGCTGCTGCATTAAGAGATCAGGGTTAATTTTTTTCAGTAGCAAGTCGGTTTTAAATATAGTTTTTCTTTCAGATACCAATGACAATAATCTTTACCAAATGTGACAAGCGGAAGAAGAAAAAAAATGGAGGCAAAAGACCAGAGGAAAATGTTGATGATTTTCAGGACTTGATTCGTGGTTTCTTCCAATCAGTGCCTCCATGGATCATGACCAGCAGTGTCACCCATCAGGGTCGTGATGAAATACTTCTTCATATGGCGCAGCTACGGAACTATTGGCTTAAGCACTAATTCTGAGAAATATGGCTTCATGAGAACTAGTACGTCAATCTTGAATATAGTGAATTGCTTAATGGTATCTAGCTGGTGATTTAAATTCTAAATTCATCCCATATCTCAAGTTCATAGTAATAGCGAAACACCTTTAAATTTATTGACATTTTATATTTTGCCAAGAATAAAGCAAATATTTTATTTCATATTTATCATTGCAGATACGCGTTTCCAGATAGACTTGCTCGATTGTTTACCCCATAATATCATTTTATCTATATATTCCATGGTGTGCTTTCTGTGTTGTCTACACAACCTACAAGGCCTAAAGCTATTGACATGAAAGCTGGATAAAGAAAACCATCTAGAACAAAGCTCGATGTTGTTCAACACCATGCCCGCTTGAGGTTCTACTCCCAGTCAACTTGTATGATTGTTCTAACGAACTTTCTTTATTTTTTACAAATGGTTATTATTTATTACCTTAAAAATGCAAATGATATTTTCATTCAAATACTTGGATGCTTCCAAAGTTCTCGTCTCATTGATATTAAAGATCCTAAATAAAATAATTTGCCTGCCCCCCCACATAACACTTCATGGAAAACGATAACTTTCCATGAATACTCAGCATGCCCACTGCATTTTTTTTTCTCGTGGCCGGAGACGAGCTGAAGAATAAAAGTATATGCAAGGATGCAGCTGGTAAACAGCATCCACATAGAAACTTGTAACATTTTTCTTTTTGTATGACAGTGAGACGAATGAGATGTCTATCAGATGTCATTTTCAATTTCTGTTGTTTATCAAATTTATCAATTATCCGTTATGCTCTTGCTGTCTATATTTCAGTGACCCAAAACAGCATATAACTAATAACCAGATAACTCAATCATGCTGAACAACAGTGACGCAAAACTGCACTGGACTCAAAAGGGTGTCTTTGGCCAAGTAACGTTCGAAAACGATGTGTAGTACATGTGTGCACATGTAATATCCACCCGCGGTGATAGGTATTTGATTGACAATATGGTATTCGAGGTACCAGGCCTCCAAGAAGAAGAAAGATAGAAATTTAGTGAATAATATTCTCTGCCTTTTCCAGTTTTATTACATTCCTTATATTCCCTGCATATATTAAATATTTATCCGCATATCACGATAATCACGTAAACACAATAAGAAAAGGTTCTCACAGAAAAAATTCTCATAAAATAAACACAATACTTTTTTTTTCTCTCTCTCTCTCTCATAGTGCACGTAGTCATCCCAATTTGTGGGTCTCCTAATATTTCTTTTGCATTAACACTTTCAATTGACCCAATATCCTCCTGAATGCATATTGTATCATTCCTCGCGCCTTGCAAAAGAACCTTGTCCTCAAGGTTGGAAGTACGTTGAATATCCATCCAAGGTTCCCAAGCAGCTTCCTCAGGAGAGAGTTCTTGCCATTGCACCAGAACTTCCAGGTGTGGAGACTCACTGGAATTGTTCTCATGGGTTCCTAAGATGACCAATTGGACTAAGTAAAGGACCATTATTATAATTACTTGACGGAAGCATGCCAGCTATTGAAGGTGGAGGTTCGTGATGTGGTTTCAAAACAGAACAGTGAAATACATGGTGAATTTTTGATGTCTCAAGAAGAGCCAAACAATAGGCCACTGGGCTGATTCGACTAAGAATTTGAAATGGTCCAAAATAACATTTTGCCATTTTCTGTGGGGTCTTTCCAGCAAGCGAAGTTTGGCGATTTGGCTTGAGTTTGACATAAACCCACGCTCCCACCTCATATTGAACATCACGACGATGAGCGTCAGCCATTGATTTCATACTATCCTGAACCTTTTGTAAATTTCGACCTAAAGTGGATAAAATGTCATCTCGTGAGCTAAGTAAATGATCAACATCCTCCACTTGTGATTGACCCAATATATAACCCGACAAAGGGAGGAGATCATCCATAGACAATTTCGAATGGGGTGTATCCAGTTGCCGAGTGAATAACAGTATTATAACACCATTCTGCCCAGGGAATGAAGTGACTCCATTTGACTGGGTGTGCATTACAAAAAGCACACAGATATTGCTCAAGAGTTCGATTTAGAACCTCAGATTGTCCATCAGTCTCTGGGTGATAAGCAGAAGACATCCACAATTGTGTCCCACTAGCTTTGAATAATTCTTGCCAAAACTTACTGAGGAATAATGGGTCACGATCACAGACAATACTCTTTGGCATGTCATGTAGTTTGCCCACGACATCAAAGAAAAGTGTAGCCACTTGATATGCTGAAAACTGTGTAGGAAGAGTGGCGAAATGGGCTGCTTTGAAGAAACGGTCAACAACCACTAAAATGGAAGTGTGCCCACGTGAAGATGGAAGGCCAGTAATAAAATCCATGGCCAAGTCTTCCCAAACGCGTTGCGGCAATGGAAGAGGTTGAAGCAACCTAGCTGGTTTTTGTGGTAAATATTTAATTTGTTGGCACACCACACAGTTGTGAATGAAAGTCTTCACATCCTTAGTCATAGAGGGCCAAAAGAAATTCTCTTACAATCGATGAAGTGTCTTAACAAGCCCCACGTGCCCACCTAAAGGGGTTGCATGAAATTCTCTCATAAGGGTCTCACGAAAGAGAGACGTAGCAGGCAACCAAATTCGATTTTTATAAAAGATCAATCCATCTTTCAATTTATAATCTGGAAATGCAACAAGGTCCTGATTTATATCATGTAAAAGTTGAACAAAACTGACATCACCCTGTAAATTATCCTTTAATTCCTCCAAAAATTGAAAGTGAGGGATAGTGAGCACATAAGAATGACCCAGATTATCCTCTGCAATAATTTGAGAAAGAGCATCGACAACCACATTGGAACTACCAGCACGATATTGAATCGTATAATTATATGCAATGAGTTTACTCACGTAGAATTGCTGCTCTGGAGTTTGCACAGTTTGCGCCAATAAATCTTTTAGGGGTTTGTGATTAGTCTGAATGATGAAAAAGTGTACCAACAAATATTGTCGCCACTTTTTAATGGCTAGAGTTATCGCATGCAACTCCCGTAAATAGGTAGATGCCTGCATCATCCGATAACAAAATTTTTTACTAAAGAAAGCAATTGGTTGTTGATCTTGAGAGAGAACCATGCCCATAGTTATGCCAGAAGCATCTGATTGAATAACAAAAGGTTTCGAGAAATCTGGTAGAGCCAAGACTGAGGCTGTGGACATCACATGCTTTAGGTTATCGAAAGCTGTCTGAGCTTAAGGAGACCAATGAAAGGCATCCTTACGAAGTAAATCTGTGAGAGGAGAGGCCAAAGTACATAACCTTTAATGAATTTGCGATAAAACCCCGTTAAACTTAAGAATCCTTTCAATGCTTTCACAGAGGTAGGTGGTGGCCACTACAACATTGCCTCAATTTTAGAAGAATTCGGACCTACCGATCCAGCATTGACCACATGTCCCAAGTACTCAACCTGTTGTAAAGCAAATGAACATTTGGATTGTTTCAAGTAAAAGTGGTTGGCATACAACAATTCAAAAGTGATTTGCAAATGTAATAAATGATCCTCCCATGTAGTGTTGTAGATCAATATGTCAAAAAAAAATGATGACAAATTTACGTAGATGCGATCGAAATAGGGCGTTCATGGTGGCCTGAAAAGTTGCAGGCACATTCGAAAGACCGAATGGTAGAACCCAGAACTCAAAATGCCCATCATGGGTACGAAAAGCGGTCTTATGAATGTCTTCCGGCTTCATGCGAATATGATGATAGCCTTGTAGTAAATCCAATTTGGAAAACCAAATGGCAGCCCCCAATTCATTCAGTAATTCATCAATGGTGGGTATTGGAAAACTATCCGAAACAGTGATGGCATTCAAAGCCTTGTAGTCAACACAAAATCGCCAAGTGTTATCTTTCTTCTTAACCAAGAGGACCGGAGATGAAAAAACACTGGTGCTAGGTCGAATCTCCACTGAAACAAGCATTCGGGCCACTTAAGCTTCAATTTCTTGTTTTTGAGAATAAGGATAACGATACGGACAAACCTTCACAGGAGCTGAATTGAGTAATAAAGTAATAGCATGGTTAGTGGGGCGTTCAGGAGGTAAGGATGAAGGCTCCTTGAATAAAGATTGAAATCGATTCATAAAGTAGATAATTCTGGAATATTAGTTGGAATCACACAAAAGTACGCAGCATAAACTAACATAGTCGGCAGCACAGTAAGATGAAAACATTTAGCAATATGGCCCCACTTGAACAATTTACGCAAATGATGAACCGAAATTGGCAAAGAGTCATTATTAACGTCACCTATCAATTTGGCCATCTGGCCTGACCAAGTAAATTGCATGGTAAGTTGTTCATAGTCGGTTAAAACAGGACCCAAACTCTGAAGCCATTGCACTCCCAACACGGCCTCAGGCCCGCATAGATCAATTAAATGAAAATCCACCAAAAATGCTTGATTCTGGATTACGAGAGGAACTTGGTGCAAACCTGAGAGCAAGTCAAGGCATGGCCATTGCCAACCATCACCGATACTTGTTTCGTAGATTTAAAAGGCAGACCCAATTCCTGAGCTCATTTAGATTGAAGAAAATTATGAGAACTTCCACTATCAATTAGAATGCGAACGAAATGCTCCAATATTTGTCCTGTGACGCAAAACATCTTCGAATTAAAATGCCCTAATAATGCATTTAAACTCAACTGAGCAGAGTCATGTACATTGGAAGTAATAGAATCATCTAGAGGAAGATCAGAAGGTATAGTCTCCTCATCATCATGCACGAGAAGAAAGAAACGAGATTTGCAACGGTGTCCAGGATTATATTTCTCATCACAGTTGTACCATAATCCACGGTCATGACGATTTTGCATTTCTGAGGCTAACAAACGCTTAAATGGAACAGTTGGAGTAACTGGTGTGGGTAGGAGAGCTTGGCGTGGTGTCGATGGTAGAGAACGTGAAACGGGTACATTGGAACTCCGTTGAGGTTGTACGATAGAGTTAAATTTGTCCTCTTGAAGCTTGGCTAACTCCGTTGCTTCCGAAAATGACACTGGCTGGAAAGCGAGCACCTCACGCTAAATGTCTGGAGGAAGACCAGAAATAAAACACTCAAGCAAAAAAGAAGGAGGAACGTTGGTGACCCCGTTTGCAAGGCCTTCAAAGTCATTGAGATATTGCAAAACAAACCTAGTCTGATAAAGATTGCAGAGTCATCCCTTAACATTCTAAAAACGAGATGGAGCAAAGCGTGTTTCCAAAGAGTGTAAGAAATCCTTCCAAGAACGAAGGAAGTGATTTCTCTCCATCCACTGAAACCAACTAAGGGCAGGACCATCCATGTAAAAGGAAATAATCTGGAGACGATCGGCTTTTGGGGTTTGGTGATAGTTGAGAAAACGAGTTGCGGCAAAAATCCAGTCTAACGCGTTGGACCCATCAAAATGAGGACAGTTCAACCGAATCTTGGGAGTTTGCTTCGGAAACGATGATTGCGTTAAGGGTTTTTGCTTGATGGAAGCAACCTCTGAAGAAAGATCATCGATGCGAGCTGTGAGACGGGACACTTGCTCAATTAGAAGGTCTATGGCAGAAGGTTGAGAAGTTGTCATTGAAAGCACCAAATGATAGGTATTTGAGTGACAATCTGGTATTCGAGGTACCAGGCCTCCAAGAAAAAGAAAGATAGAAATTTAGTGAATAATATTCTCTGTCTTTTTCAGTTTTATTACATTCCTTATATTTCCTACATATACTAACGATTTATCCGCATATCACAATAACCACGTAAACACAATAAGAAAATGTTTTAACAAAAAAGATTCTCATAAAACAAACACAATACTCTCTCTCTCTCAGTGCACGTAGTCATCTGAATTTGTGGGTCT